>NC_143403.1:40784781-41103850 GCF_052110815.1 Crocodylus siamensis | reverse complement strand
CGCATATTTCTTCTTTCGTGGTCTCCATCGGCCTCAGCCACTTCATCATTTCATCTCTAAGACTGTGCCACAACATCTTGGGGCTTTTCTCGCCCTTGGTCTTGTTTCCTCGGAACGCCTGTCGTGCTTTTCTGGGGTGATGTCAAGGCGTTGTAGAATCTCGGCCTTCACCCGCTCGTAGTCGCTGGCCTCGGCGCGGGTCAGGGCTCGGTAGGCTGCCTGGGCCGGGCCGGTTAACAGGACTCCCAGCCTACTGGCCCATTTCGTCCGGTCTATGCCTGCGGCGAGAGCCACTCTCTCAAAAGTTTCTATGAAGGCCTCGACGTCGTCTTCCGGATTCATGCGGGGCATGTTCATTTCCCCGCTATACGGGCCAGCCCTTGTCTGCTGCTGTTGGAGCAAATGCTCCTGCACACTCGCTTGCCGTAAGGCAGTCTGCTGGTGCTGCTGTAGCAGCTGGGCCATCAGATGCAGCGTCTGCTGCGTCACATCCGCGCTCGTAGGGAGCTCCATGGTGCTGTAGTGCTCTCCGAGCTAGGCCGGGCTCACTTCCCGGCCAATGCACCAGTTGTAAGGGGATGGGGGTGTGCCACTTACCGTGGGATCCCGATCCCCGGATGTCCCCTGGAGAGGAGGGGTACGCGTTGGACCGTCCCACTTTGCCGCTCTTGCCTGCCACGACTTGATGGAAATATGGGGTTCACCCTTGCCGGGAAGCTGGCGGTCCACGTGGGGTACAGTACCTCCAAGGTCCAGGGGTCCTGAGGGCTCCTCCTCCCCTACACCCTCGCCCGGTCCTCCAGGTGGGGAGCCTCCGTTGGGGCTCCCTTGTCTTCGTCTTGGCTCCGCAGTGGGGGGGGGGGTTTACCCCACACCGCTGGGCCCTCCCCAGGAGTCCTATCAGCACCTAGTCTCCCTGGTGCTGATCGCTCCACTCGTCCTGAGGCGTCTCTAACTCAGGGTCTCACTCTCTCAACCCGGGGGAACTACAACTCTGTCCCCCCTGCCCGCGGGTCTTCCCCGCGGCCAAGCGGCCCGCAGCCGCCGGAGGAGGGTCCCTCTGACCCAGCCTCCCTTCCCGGCTTCCTCCGGTGCAATGGCCACCGGTCCCTTTTGTACCTCCGTCCGTTCGGGGCCCGCTGCGCCCCCTGGCTCCGCCGCCTCCGGCCTTGCCGGCTGGTGCTGCGCCGCTCCTGGCTTCGCGGCGGTCGGCCTCACTGCCGCCGGTCCTTGCCGCCCGGCTCCTGACTTTACCGCACCCGGCCCAGCTGCCTCTGGACCTCCGGCTCCCGGCTTCGCCGCCGCCGGCTCCCCGGCACTTGGCCCCGCCGCTGCCGGCTCCCGCCGCGTGGCACGCGGTGCGGCTGTACCTGCCTCCGCCGCTCCCGGCTCCGCAGCTCCCGGTCTCGCCGCTCCCGGCTCCGCAGCTCCAGTCCTTGTAGCTCCCGGCTCCGCGGCTCCCGGGGCAGGCTCCCGCCGGAGCCTCCGTCCTCCCCTGCTCAGGGTAGGCGGTTCCTTTTTATCTCCCCGCGCCGGTCCCGCGTCGGCGCGGTTCCAGTTCCGGGAAACCTTAAGTTCCCCGCCCGGCTTCCGGGCCCGGACCCGGAAGCGGGGTGGAACTCCGGGATTCCCCGCTTGGGCCGGGCCCCTCAGGGTCCTGGCCCCCTCACACACCCCACCCCTCGAGACGCCGCTAGGCGATCCCTTTGCTGTGCGATGTTCGCCCCCCAAGGGCTTCTCCCCGTCCGCACAGGGCGGTACCAAGGGCTCGTGGGTATTCTCTATCTCCCCCCACCGAGACAAAAAGTCTGCCACGGTGTTGCTGCGACCGGGTTTATACCCGATTTTAAACTGATAGGGCTGGAGTGCCAGGGCCCACCTCATTAGCCGGGCATTCTCGGTTTTAGCCGAGTTGAGCCACCATAGCGGGGCGTGATCAGTTATTAAACGAAATTCTCGGCCCAATAAGTAGTACCGAAAATAGTCTGTACCCCAACGGATGGCGAGACACTCCCGTTCAATTGTAGAGTACCTCTGTTCGTGCTCGTTCAAATGGCGACTGGCGAATGCCACGGGGCGTTCGACTCCCTCCACCTCCTGCAAGAGGACCGCTCCCAGGGCGTACGCTGAGGCATCCGTCTGTAGGATAAAGGGGGCGTTAAAGTTAGGGGTATGGAGTACCGCTCCTCGGCACAAGGCTTGTCGGAGCTCGTTGAACGCCTTGCGTCTCTCTGGAGTCCAGTTGGTGCGTGGTGGTTCCTTCCCCTTGGTGGTGTCTACCAGGGGATTCGCCAGTTCCGCAAACTGGGGAATGAACCGCCGGTAATAGCTGGCGAGCCCCAGAAAGGCTCGCATCTGCCGCTTGGTTGCCGGCGCCTCGTAGTCCCGCAGTGCCGCCACCTTATCCCGTAAAGGTCTTACCAGCCCTTTGCCTACTTGGAAGCCGAGATACTTAGTCTCTGACCTTCCAAGGGCGCATTTCTTTGGGTTGGCCGTCAGGCCCTTACCTCGTAACTCTTGCAAGACCTGTCTCAGGGCCTGGAGGTGTTGCTCCCACGTCTTGGTAAAGATCACGATGTCATCAAGGTAGGCGGCGGCATATTCCTGGTGGGGCGCTAGTATCCAATCGATTAACCTTTGGAAGGTTGCGGTGGCCCCATTCAACCCGAACGGCATCCGTTTGAATTCATAGAGGCCCCAGGGGGTCCCAAAGGCGGTCTTAGGCTGATCCTCCCTTCGCAGGGGAATCTGCCAATACCCCTTTGCTAAATCCAGGGTGGAGATGTAATTGGCTTGCCCGATACGTTCCACCAGTTCACTTATCTGAGGCATGGGGAATGCGTCAAACTGGGTGATGGCGTTCACTTTCTGGAAGTCAACGCACAGCCTTAAGCTGCCATCTGGCTTCGTCACCGCCACCAACGGGCTTCGCCAGGGGCTGCGGGAAGGCGTGATGATGCCTTGGGCCAGCATGCCATTAAGCTCCTCTCTAATCGGTTGGCGCCGAAGAAAAGGAATGCGCCGCCACTTTTCCCTGGCAATCTGGCCTGGTGGCGTCAGGATCTTATGCTCCACGCCTCTAGCCTTCCCCGGGGTCTCTGAAAACACATCCCCAAACTCTACGATTAGCTGTTGTAACTCTTTCTGTTGGGAAGGGGACAGGGACGTCTCTTCCCCAAATGGTCCCCCGTCCCAGGTCTTCGGCCCAGTCTCCCCCTCTTGACACTCCCCATCTACCGGCTCTCGGTCCATTTCTAGAAGGAGCCCGTGCGGCTCCTGCCACTCCTTCAGTAGGTTGATGTGCAAGACCTGGGACGCCCTCGGATGGCCCTCCCTTCGGACTTCATAATTGACCGGGCCGGTTCGTCTAACGACCCGGGCCGGCCCCTGCCACCGCGTCTCGAACTTACTATGAGAGCTGGGCAGCATCACCAACACCTTCTGTCCGGGCTGTAACTCTCTCTCCTGGGTTCCCTGGTCGTATCGGTCCTTTTGCTGTCTCTGGGCCTGTTTGAGGTTGTCGTGGGCTGCTCTCTGGGCCTTGTGGAGTCTGTCCTGCAGTTCCTGTGCGTATTCCACCACCTGGCGACCCCCTCGTGCGCCGCTTTCCCAGCTCTCCCTTAGGATGTCCAACGAACTTCGGGGTTGGTGCCCAAAGACCAAGCTGAAAGGGGAGTAGCCCGTGGAGGCCTGTGGGGCATCCCGTACTGCAAACAGCAAGGGTGGTACCAACAAATCCCACCTGGCTGGATCTTCCTGTGTGCAGCGCCGGAGCATCCCTTTCAGTGTCGCGTTGAAACGCTCGACCAAGCCATTCGTTTGGGGATGATAAATTGACGTTTTTAGGTGAGTGACGTGGAGCACCTTGCACATGGCTGCCATTACAGCCGACATAAAGTTCTTTCCCTGGTCAGTCACGATTTCTCGCGGGATCCCGAAGCGGGCAACCCACTTCATAAGCTCCTCGGCCACCTTGGAGCCCGTCACCGTCCGTAAGGGAATCGCCTCCGGAAACCGGGTGGCGTAATCAATAAGCACCAGTAAGAACCGGTGGCCGGCGGTGCTTCATGGTAAAGGCCCCACCACGTCAAGCGCCACCCTGGTGAATGGCTCCCGTATAACGGGCATCACCTGAAGGGGGGCGCGCGGGGGTTTGTGGGGGTTCACTAACTGGCAGTGACGACATTCTTTACAAAACCTCTCCACGTCCTCATATAGGTGGGGCCAGAAGCACCAGCGTATCAGCCTGGCCTCTGTTTTCCTTTTTCCCAAGTGGCCTCCCATTGGGTTCCCATGGGCTAGTTGTAATAAGGGTGTGCGGTAGCGGCAGGGAATTAAAAGTTGACTTCCCTCCCGCCCTGTCTGTGGGTCGGGCTTAATCCGATATAGCAGACCCTGTCTTAACTCGACCCGGGGGCCCTGTCCCTGATCCGCCGTGGGGCTTACCGGTTGCCGCTCCCGTTGGAGAGCCTCTTCATGGAAGGGTCTCAGCTCCGCGTCCTCCTCTTGCGCCTCCCGGAACTGGTCACTGTTCGCCAGGCCGTCCAGCTCGCCCAGCCAAGGCGGTTCGGGTTCTTCCCCGGCTAGGCCTTGTGGGGGTTCCTTTCGAGGCTGGAGAGCGGCCAGCACCTCGTATATCTCCGGCCAGTCCCTCCCCACGATCATGGGGTGTAAAATATCCTCCTTCAACCCCACGGGCAGGCGTCTCGAAACTCCATGCAGCCGGACCTCTAGGATCTGCCGCTCGAAGTGCGTCCTCTGCTTGTGCAGGCAGACTAGGTGGATCCCTGTGCACCGCGGGGCGCGCCTCCATTCTACCAGCGATGGTCTGACTAGGGTCTGTGCGCATCCGGTGTCGATTACGGCCATGAGTGGTCGCTGCCCCACCCAGGCCTTTACTCGCGGCAGGGGCCTGGGGAAGGTGTCTTCCCTGCCGCCGACCCCACAGTCCATAGGTTCCTCCCGAGTGTATTCCCCTACTCTGCTGCTACCTCTGGGGAGCGGGGCCCCCTTACCGGGGGGGTACTCGGCTTCAGTCGGGCAGGACCGGGCAAGGTGTCCCCTGCCGCCGCAGCGGAAGCAACTAACACCCGGGTTCCCTGGGGTCTTCTCCCCCTTACTTCCCCTGCCCTTTCGGGTGGAGTCTTCCGCCCCCGGTTTTCCCCGGCCCGGGCGCCGCCCTACCTGGGCTGCTGTATATTGCTCCGCCAGCTGTAGAGCCTGTAGGGAAGTTGTGGGGCCATGACACCTCACCCACTGTTGGGTGTCATCCTCCAGGTCCATCAGGAACTGCTCTAGCAGGACCTGATCGCATATTTCTTCTTTCGTGGTCTCCATCGGCCTCAGCCACTTCATCATTTCATCTCTAAGACTGTGCCACAACATCTTGGGGCTTTTCTCGCCCTTGGTCTTGTTTCCTCGGAACGCCTGTCGTGCTTTTCTGGGGTGATGTCAAGGCGTTGTAGAATCTCGGCCTTCACCCGCTCGTAGTCGCTGGCCTCGGCGCGGGTCAGGGCTCGGTAGGCTGCCTGGGCCGGGCCGGTTAACAGGACTCCCAGCCTACTGGCCCATTTCGTCCGGTCTATGCCTGCGGCGAGAGCCACTCTCTCAAAAGTTTCTATGAAGGCCTCGACGTCGTCTTCCGGATTCATGCGGGGCATGTTCATTTCCCCGCTATACGGGCCAGCCCTTGTCTGCTGCTGTTGGAGCAAATGCTCCTGCACACTCGCTTGCCGTAAGGCAGTCTGCTGGTGCTGCTGTAGCAGCTGGGCCATCAGATGCAGCGTCTGCTGCGTCACATCCGCGCTCGTAGGGAGCTCCATGGTGCTGTAGTGCTCTCCGAGCTAGGCCGGGCTCACTTCCCGGCCAATGCACCAGTTGTAAGGGGATGGGGGTGTGCCACTTACCGTGGGATCCCGATCCCCGGATGTCCCCTGGAGAGGAGGGGTACGCGTTGGACCGTCCCACTTTGCCGCTCTTGCCTGCCACGACTTGATGGAAATATGGGGTTCACCCTTGCCGGGAAGCTGGCGGTCCACGTGGGGTACAGTACCTCCAAGGTCCAGGGGTCCTGAGGGCTCCTCCTCCCCTACACCCTCGCCCGGTCCTCCAGGTGGGGAGCCTCCGTTGGGGCTCCCTTGTCTTCGTCTTGGCTCCGCAGTGGGGGGGGGGGTTTACCCCACACCGCTGGGCCCTCCCCAGGAGTCCTATCAGCACCTAGTCTCCCTGGTGCTGATCGCTCCACTCGTCCTGAGGCGTCTCTAACTCAGGGTCTCACTCTCTCAACCCGGGGGAACTACAACTCTGTCCCCCCTGCCCGCGGGTCTTCCCCGCGGCCAAGCGGCCCGCAGCCGCCGGAGGAGGGTCCCTCTGACCCAGCCTCCCTTCCCGGCTTCCTCCGGTGCAATGGCCACCGGTCCCTTTTGTACCTCCGTCCGTTCGGGGCCCGCTGCGCCCCCTGGCTCCGCCGCCTCCGGCCTTGCCGGCTGGTGCTGCGCCGCTCCTGGCTTCGCGGCGGTCGGCCTCACTGCCGCCGGTCCTTGCCGCCCGGCTCCTGACTTTACCGCACCCGGCCCAGCTGCCTCTGGACCTCCGGCTCCCGGCTTCGCCGCCGCCGGCTCCCCGGCACTTGGCCCCGCCGCTGCCGGCTCCCGCCGCGTGGCACGCGGTGCGGCTGTACCTGCCTCCGCCGCTCCCGGCTCCGCAGCTCCCGGTCTCGCCGCTCCCGGCTCCGCAGCTCCAGTCCTTGTAGCTCCCGGCTCCGCGGCTCCCGGGGCAGGCTCCCGCCGGAGCCTCCGTCCTCCCCTGCTCAGGGTAGGCGGTTCCTTTTTATCTCCCCGCGCCGGTCCCGCGTCGGCGCGGTTCCAGTTCCGGGAAACCTTAAGTTCCCCGCCCGGCTTCCGGGCCCGGACCCGGAAGCGGGGTGGAACTCCGGGATTCCCCGCTTGGGCCGGGCCCCTCAGGGTCCTGGCCCCCTCACACACCCCACCCCTCGAGACGCCGCTAGGCGATCCCTTTGCTGTGCGATGTTCGCCCCCCAAGGGCTTCTCCCCGTCCGCACAGGGCGGTACCAAGGGCTCGTGGGTATTCTCTATCTCCCCCCACCGAGACAAAAAGTCTGCCACGGTGTTGCTGCGACCGGGTTTATACCCGATTTTAAACTGATAGGGCTGGAGTGCCAGGGCCCACCTCATTAGCCGGGCATTCTCGGTTTTAGCCGAGTTGAGCCACCATAGCGGGGCGTGATCAGTTATTAAACGAAATTCTCGGCCCAATAAGTAGTACCGAAAATAGTCTGTACCCCAACGGATGGCGAGACACTCCCGTTCAATTGTAGAGTACCTCTGTTCGTGCTCGTTCAAATGGCGACTGGCGAATGCCACGGGGCGTTCGACTCCCTCCACCTCCTGCAAGAGGACCGCTCCCAGGGCGTACGCTGAGGCATCCGTCTGTAGGATAAAGGGGGCGTTAAAGTTAGGGGTATGGAGTACCGCTCCTCGGCACAAGGCTTGTCGGAGCTCGTTGAACGCCTTGCGTCTCTCTGGAGTCCAGTTGGTGCGTGGTGGTTCCTTCCCCTTGGTGGTGTCTACCAGGGGATTCGCCAGTTCCGCAAACTGGGGAATGAACCGCCGGTAATAGCTGGCGAGCCCCAGAAAGGCTCGCATCTGCCGCTTGGTTGCCGGCGCCTCGTAGTCCCGCAGTGCCGCCACCTTATCCCGTAAAGGTCTTACCAGCCCTTTGCCTACTTGGAAGCCGAGATACTTAGTCTCTGACCTTCCAAGGGCGCATTTCTTTGGGTTGGCCGTCAGGCCCTTACCTCGTAACTCTTGCAAGACCTGTCTCAGGGCCTGGAGGTGTTGCTCCCACGTCTTGGTAAAGATCACGATGTCATCAAGGTAGGCGGCGGCATATTCCTGGTGGGGCGCTAGTATCCAATCGATTAACCTTTGGAAGGTTGCGGTGGCCCCATTCAACCCGAACGGCATCCGTTTGAATTCATAGAGGCCCCAGGGGGTCCCAAAGGCGGTCTTAGGCTGATCCTCCCTTCGCAGGGGAATCTGCCAATACCCCTTTGCTAAATCCAGGGTGGAGATGTAATTGGCTTGCCCGATACGTTCCACCAGTTCACTTATCTGAGGCATGGGGAATGCGTCAAACTGGGTGATGGCGTTCACTTTCTGGAAGTCAACGCACAGCCTTAAGCTGCCATCTGGCTTCGTCACCGCCACCAACGGGCTTCGCCAGGGGCTGCGGGAAGGCGTGATGATGCCTTGGGCCAGCATGCCATTAAGCTCCTCTCTAATCGGTTGGCGCCGAAGAAAAGGAATGCGCCGCCACTTTTCCCTGGCAATCTGGCCTGGTGGCGTCAGGATCTTATGCTCCACGCCTCTAGCCTTCCCCGGGGTCTCTGAAAACACATCCCCAAACTCTACGATTAGCTGTTGTAACTCTTTCTGTTGGGAAGGGGACAGGGACGTCTCTTCCCCAAATGGTCCCCCGTCCCAGGTCTTCGGCCCAGTCTCCCCCTCTTGACACTCCCCATCTACCGGCTCTCGGTCCATTTCTAGAAGGAGCCCGTGCGGCTCCTGCCACTCCTTCAGTAGGTTGATGTGCAAGACCTGGGACGCCCTCGGATGGCCCTCCCTTCGGACTTCATAATTGACCGGGCCGGTTCGTCTAACGACCCGGGCCGGCCCCTGCCACCGCGTCTCGAACTTACTATGAGAGCTGGGCAGCATCACCAACACCTTCTGTCCGGGCTGTAACTCTCTCTCCTGGGTTCCCTGGTCGTATCGGTCCTTTTGCTGTCTCTGGGCCTGTTTGAGGTTGTCGTGGGCTGCTCTCTGGGCCTTGTGGAGTCTGTCCTGCAGTTCCTGTGCGTATTCCACCACCTGGCGACCCCCTCGTGCGCCGCTTTCCCAGCTCTCCCTTAGGATGTCCAACGAACTTCGGGGTTGGTGCCCAAAGACCAAGCTGAAAGGGGAGTAGCCCGTGGAGGCCTGTGGGGCATCCCGTACTGCAAACAGCAAGGGTGGTACCAACAAATCCCACCTGGCTGGATCTTCCTGTGTGCAGCGCCGGAGCATCCCTTTCAGTGTCGCGTTGAAACGCTCGACCAAGCCATTCGTTTGGGGATGATAAATTGACGTTTTTAGGTGAGTGACGTGGAGCACCTTGCACATGGCTGCCATTACAGCCGACATAAAGTTCTTTCCCTGGTCAGTCACGATTTCTCGCGGGATCCCGAAGCGGGCAACCCACTTCATAAGCTCCTCGGCCACCTTGGAGCCCGTCACCGTCCGTAAGGGAATCGCCTCCGGAAACCGGGTGGCGTAATCAATAAGCACCAGTAAGAACCGGTGGCCGGCGGTGCTTCATGGTAAAGGCCCCACCACGTCAAGCGCCACCCTGGTGAATGGCTCCCGTATAACGGGCATCACCTGAAGGGGGGCGCGCGGGGGTTTGTGGGGGTTCACTAACTGGCAGTGACGACATTCTTTACAAAACCTCTCCACGTCCTCATATAGGTGGGGCCAGAAGCACCAGCGTATCAGCCTGGCCTCTGTTTTCCTTTTTCCCAAGTGGCCTCCCATTGGGTTCCCATGGGCTAGTTGTAATAAGGGTGTGCGGTAGCGGCAGGGAATTAAAAGTTGACTTCCCTCCCGCCCTGTCTGTGGGTCGGGCTTAATCCGATATAGCAGACCCTGTCTTAACTCGACCCGGGGGCCCTGTCCCTGATCCGCCGTGGGGCTTACCGGTTGCCGCTCCCGTTGGAGAGCCTCTTCATGGAAGGGTCTCAGCTCCGCGTCCTCCTCTTGCGCCTCCCGGAACTGGTCACTGTTCGCCAGGCCGTCCAGCTCGCCCAGCCAAGGCGGTTCGGGTTCTTCCCCGGCTAGGCCTTGTGGGGGTTCCTTTCGAGGCTGGAGAGCGGCCAGCACCTCGTATATCTCCGGCCAGTCCCTCCCCACGATCATGGGGTGTAAAATATCCTCCTTCAACCCCACGGGCAGGCGTCTCGAAACTCCATGCAGCCGGACCTCTAGGATCTGCCGCTCGAAGTGCGTCCTCTGCTTGTGCAGGCAGACTAGGTGGATCCCTGTGCACCGCGGGGCGCGCCTCCATTCTACCAGCGATGGTCTGACTAGGGTCTGTGCGCATCCGGTGTCGATTACGGCCATGAGTGGTCGCTGCCCCACCCAGGCCTTTACTCGCGGCAGGGGCCTGGGGAAGGTGTCTTCCCTGCCGCCGACCCCACAGTCCATAGGTTCCTCCCGAGTGTATTCCCCTACTCTGCTGCTACCTCTGGGGAGCGGGGCCCCCTTACCGGGGGGGTACTCGGCTTCAGTCGGGCAGGACCGGGCAAGGTGTCCCCTGCCGCCGCAGCGGAAGCAACTAACACCCGGGTTCCCTGGGGTCTTCTCCCCCTTACTTCCCCTGCCCTTTCGGGTGGAGTCTTCCGCCCCCGGTTTTCCCCGGCCCGGGCGCCGCCCTACCTGGGCTGCTGTATATTGCTCCGCCAGCTGTAGAGCCTGTAGGGAAGTTGTGGGGCCATGACACCTCACCCACTGTTGGGTGTCATCCTCCAGGTCCATCAGGAACTGCTCTAGCAGGACCTGATCGCATATTTCTTCTTTCGTGGTCTCCATCGGCCTCAGCCACTTCATCATTTCATCTCTAAGACTGTGCCACAACATCTTGGTCTTGTAAGGGGATGGGGGGTGTGCCACTTACCGTGGGACCCCGATCCCCGGATGTCCCCTGGAGAGGGGGGGTACGCGTTGGACCGTCCCGCTTCGCCGCTCTCGCCTGCCACGACTTGATGGAAATATGGGGTTCACCCTTGCCGGGAAGCGGGCGGTCCACGTGGGGTACAGTACCTCCAAGGTCCAGGGGTCCTGAGGGCTCCTCCTCCCCTACACCCTCGCCCGGTCCTCCGGGTGGGGAGCCTCCGTTGGGGCTCCCTTGTCTTCGTCTTGGCTCCGCAGTGGGGGGTTACCCCACACCGCTGGGTCCTCCCCAGGAGTCCTATCAGCACCTAGTCTCCCTGGTGCTGATCGCTCCACTCGTCCTGAGGCGTCTCTAACTCAGGGTCTCACTGTCTCAACCCGGGGGAACTACAACTCTGCCCCCCTGCCCGCGGGTCTTCCCCGCGGCCAAGCGGCCCGCAGCCGCCGGAGGAGGGTCCCTCCGACCCAGCCTCCCTTCCCGGCTTCCTCCGGTGCAATGGCCACCGGTCCCTTTTGTACCTCCGTCCGTTCGGGGCCCGCTGCGCCCCCTGGCTCCGCCGCCTCCGGCCTTGCTGGCTGGTGCTGCGCCGCTCCTGGCTTCGCGGCGGTCGGCCTTACTGCCGCCGGTCTTTGCCGCCCGGCTCCTGTCTTGACCGCACCCGGCCCAGCTGCCTCTGGACCTCCGGCTCCCGGCTTCGCCGCCTCCGGCTCCCCAGCACTTGGCCTCGCTGCTGCCGGCTCCCGCCGCGTGGCACGCGGCGTGGCTGTACCTGCCTCCGCCGCTCCCGGCTCCGCAGCTCCCGGCCTCGCCGCTCCCGGCTCCGCAGCTCCAGTCCTCGTAGCTCCCGGCTCCGCAGCTCCCGGGGCAGGCTCCCGCCGGAGCCTCCGTCCTCCCCTGCTCAGGGTAGGCAGTTCCTTTTTATCTCCCCGCGCCGGTCCCGCGTCGGCGCGGTTCCAGTTCCGGGAAACCTTAAGTTCCCCGCCCGGCTTCCGGACCCAGAAGCGGGGCGGAACTCCGGGATTCCCCGCTTGGGCCGGGCCCCTCAGGGTCCTGGCCCCCTCACACACCCCACCCCTCGAGACGCCGCTAGGCGATCCCTTTGCTGTGCGATGTTCGCCCCCCAAGGGCTTCTCCCCGTCCGCACAGGGCGGTACCAAGGGCTCGTGGGTATTCTCTATCTCCCCCCCACCGAGACAAAAAGTCTGCCACGGTGTTGCTGCGACCGGGTTTATACCCGATTTTAAACTGATAGGGCTGGAGTGCCAGGGCCCACCTCATTAGCCGGGCATTCTCGGTTTTAGCCGAGTTGAGCCACCATAGCGGGGCGTGATCAGTTATTAAACGAAATTCTCGGCCCAATAAGTAGTACCGAAAATAGTCTGTACCCCAACGGATGGCGAGACACTCCCGTTCAATTGTAGAGTACCTCTGTTCGTGCTCGTTCAAATGGCGACTGGCGAATGCCACGGGGCGTTCGACTCCCTCCACCTCCTGCAAGAGGACCGCTCCCAGGGCGTACGCTGAGGCATCCGTCTGTAGGATAAAGGGGGCGTTAAAGTTAGGGGTATGGAGTACCGCTCCTCGGCACAAGGCTTGTCGGAGCTCGTTGAACGCCTTGCGTCTCTCTGGAGTCCAGTTGGTGCGTGGTGGTTCCTTCCCCTTGGTGGTGTCTACCAGGGGATTCGCCAGTTCCGCAAACTGGGGAATGAACCGCCGGTAATAGCTGGCGAGCCCCAGAAAGGCTCGCATCTGCCGCTTGGTTGCCGGCGCCTCGTAGTCCCGCAGTGCCGCCACCTTATCCCGTAAAGGTCTTACCAGCCCTTTGCCTACTTGGAAGCCGAGATACTTAGTCTCTGACCTTCCAAGGGCGCATTTCTTTGGGTTGGCCGTCAGGCCCTTACCTCGTAACTCTTGCAAGACCTGTCTCAGGGCCTGGAGGTGTTGCTCCCACGTCTTGGTAAAGATCACGATGTCATCAAGGTAGGCGGCGGCATATTCCTGGTGGGGCGCTAGTATCCAATCGATTAACCTTTGGAAGGTTGCGGTGGCCCCATTCAACCCGAACGGCATCCGTTTGAATTCATAGAGGCCCCAGGGGGTCCCAAAGGCGGTCTTAGGCTGATCCTCCCTTCGCAGGGGAATCTGCCAATACCCCTTTGCTAAATCCAGGGTGGAGATGTAATTGGCTTGCCCGATACGTTCCACCAGTTCACTTATCTGAGGCATGGGGAATGCGTCAAACTGGGTGATGGCGTTCACTTTCTGGAAGTCAACGCACAGCCTTAAGCTGCCATCTGGCTTCGTCACCGCCACCAACGGGCTTCGCCAGGGGCTGCGGGAAGGCGTGATGATGCCTTGGGCCAGCATGCCATTAAGCTCCTCTCTAATCGGTTGGCGCCGAAGAAAAGGAATGCGCCGCCACTTTTCCCTGGCAATCTGGCCTGGTGGCGTCAGGATCTTATGCTCCACGCCTCTAGCCTTCCCCGGGGTCTCTGAAAACACATCCCCAAACTCTACGATTAGCTGTTGTAACTCTTTCTGTTGGGAAGGGGACAGGGACGTCTCTTCCCCAAATGGTCCCCCGTCCCAGGTCTTCGGCCCAGTCTCCCCCTCTTGACACTCCCCATCTACCGGCTCTCGGTCCATTTCTAGAAGGAGCCCGTGCGGCTCCTGCCACTCCTTCAGTAGGTTGATGTGCAAGACCTGGGACGCCCTCGGATGGCCCTCCCTTCGGACTTCATAATTGACCGGGCCGGTTCGTCTAACGACCCGGGCCGGCCCCTGCCACCGCGTCTCGAACTTACTATGAGAGCTGGGCAGCATCACCAACACCTTCTGTCCGGGCTGTAACTCTCTCTCCTGGGTTCCCTGGTCGTATCGGTCCTTTTGCTGTCTCTGGGCCTGTTTGAGGTTGTCGTGGGCTGCTCTCTGGGCCTTGTGGAGTCTGTCCTGCAGTTCCTGTGCGTATTCCACCACCTGGCGACCCCCTCGTGCGCCGCTTTCCCAGCTCTCCCTTAGGATGTCCAACGAACTTCGGGGTTGGTGCCCAAAGACCAAGCTGAAAGGGGAGTAGCCCGTGGAGGCCTGTGGGGCATCCCGTACTGCAAACAGCAAGGGTGGTACCAACAAATCCCACCTGGCTGGATCTTCCTGTGTGCAGCGCCGGAGCATCCCTTTCAGTGTCGCGTTGAAACGCTCGACCAAGCCATTCGTTTGGGGATGATAAATTGACGTTTTTAGGTGAGTGACGTGGAGCACCTTGCACATGGCTGCCATTACAGCCGACATAAAGTTCTTTCCCTGGTCAGTCACGATTTCTCGCGGGATCCCGAAGCGGGCAACCCACTTCATAAGCTCCTCGGCCACCTTGGAGCCCGTCACCGTCCGTAAGGGAATCGCCTCCGGAAACCGGGTGGCGTAATCAATAAGCACCAGTAAGAACCGGTGGCCGGCGGTGCTTCATGGTAAAGGCCCCACCACGTCAAGCGCCACCCTGGTGAATGGCTCCCGTATAACGGGCATCACCTGAAGGGGGGCGCGCGGGGGTTTGTGGGGGTTCACTAACTGGCAGTGACGACATTCTTTACAAAACCTCTCCACGTCCTCATATAGGTGGGGCCAGAAGCACCAGCGTATCAGCCTGGCCTCTGTTTTCCTTTTTCCCAAGTGGCCTCCCATTGGGTTCCCATGGGCTAGTTGTAATAAGGGTGTGCGGTAGCGGCAGGGAATTAAAAGTTGACTTCCCTCCCGCCCTGTCTGTGGGTCGGGCTTAATCCGATATAGCAGACCCTGTCTTAACTCGACCCGGGGGCCCTGTCCCTGATCCGCCGTGGGGCTTACCGGTTGCCGCTCCCGTTGGAGAGCCTCTTCATGGAAGGGTCTCAGCTCCGCGTCCTCCTCTTGCGCCTCCCGGAACTGGTCACTGTTCGCCAGGCCGTCCAGCTCGCCCAGCCAAGGCGGTTCGGGTTCTTCCCCGGCTAGGCCTTGTGGGGGTTCCTTTCGAGGCTGGAGAGCGGCCAGCACCTCGTATATCTCCGGCCAGTCCCTCCCCACGATCATGGGGTGTAAAATATCCTCCTTCAACCCCACGGGCAGGCGTCTCGAAACTCCATGCAGCCGGACCTCTAGGATCTGCCGCTCGAAGTGCGTCCTCTGCTTGTGCAGGCAGACTAGGTGGATCCCTGTGCACCGCGGGGCGCGCCTCCATTCTACCAGCGATGGTCTGACTAGGGTCTGTGCGCATCCGGTGTCGATTACGGCCATGAGTGGTCGCTGCCCCACCCAGGCCTTTACTCGCGGCAGGGGCCTGGGGAAGGTGTCTTCCCTGCCGCCGACCCCACAGTCCATAGGTTCCTCCCGAGTGTATTCCCCTACTCTGCTGCTACCTCTGGGGAGCGGGGCCCCCTTACCGGGGGGGTACTCGGCTTCAGTCGGGCAGGACCGGGCAAGGTGTCCCCTGCCGCCGCAGCGGAAGCAACTAACACCCGGGTTCCCTGGGGTCTTCTCCCCCTTACTTCCCCTGCCCTTTCGGGTGGAGTCTTCCGCCCCCGGTTTTCCCCGGCCCGGGCGCCGCCCTACCTGGGCTGCTGTATATTGCTCCGCCAGCTGTAGAGCCTGTAGGGAAGTTGTGGGGCCATGACACCTCACCCACTGTTGGGTGTCATCCTCCAGGTCCATCAGGAACTGCTCTAGCAGGACCTGATCGCATATTTCTTCTTTCGTGGTCTCCATCGGCCTCAGCCACTTCATCATTTCATCTCTAAGACTGTGCCACAACATCTTGGGGCTTTTCTCGCCCTTGGTCTTGTTTCCTCGGAACGCCTGTCGTGCTTTTCTGGGGTGATGTCAAGGCGTTGTAGAATCTCGGCCTTCACCCGCTCGTAGTCGCTGGCCTCGGCGCGGGTCAGGGCTCGGTAGGCTGCCTGGGCCGGGCCGGTTAACAGGACTCCCAGCCTACTGGCCCATTTCGTCCGGTCTATGCCTGCGGCGAGAGCCACTCTCTCAAAAGTTTCTATGAAGGCCTCGACGTCGTCTTCCGGATTCATGCGGGGCATGTTCATTTCCCCGCTATACGGGCCAGCCCTTGTCTGCTGCTGTTGGAGCAAATGCTCCTGCACACTCGCTTGCCGTAAGGCAGTCTGCTGGTGCTGCTGTAGCAGCTGGGCCATCAGATGCAGCGTCTGCTGCGTCACATCCGCGCTCGTAGGGAGCTCCATGGTGCTGTAGTGCTCTCCGAGCTAGGCCGGGCTCACTTCCCGGCCAATGCACCAGTTGTAAGGGGATGGGGGTGTGCCACTTACCGTGGGATCCCGATCCCCGGATGTCCCCTGGAGAGGAGGGGTACGCGTTGGACCGTCCCACTTTGCCGCTCTTGCCTGCCACGACTTGATGGAAATATGGGGTTCACCCTTGCCGGGAAGCTGGCGGTCCACGTGGGGTACAGTACCTCCAAGGTCCAGGGGTCCTGAGGGCTCCTCCTCCCCTACACCCTCGCCCGGTCCTCCAGGTGGGGAGCCTCCGTTGGGGCTCCCTTGTCTTCGTCTTGGCTCCGCAGTGGGGGGGGGGGTTTACCCCACACCGCTGGGCCCTCCCCAGGAGTCCTATCAGCACCTAGTCTCCCTGGTGCTGATCGCTCCACTCGTCCTGAGGCGTCTCTAACTCAGGGTCTCACTCTCTCAACCCGGGGGAACTACAACTCTGTCCCCCCTGCCCGCGGGTCTTCCCCGCGGCCAAGCGGCCCGCAGCCGCCGGAGGAGGGTCCCTCTGACCCAGCCTCCCTTCCCGGCTTCCTCCGGTGCAATGGCCACCGGTCCCTTTTGTACCTCCGTCCGTTCGGGGCCCGCTGCGCCCCCTGGCTCCGCCGCCTCCGGCCTTGCCGGCTGGTGCTGCGCCGCTCCTGGCTTCGCGGCGGTCGGCCTCACTGCCGCCGGTCCTTGCCGCCCGGCTCCTGACTTTACCGCACCCGGCCCAGCTGCCTCTGGACCTCCGGCTCCCGGCTTCGCCGCCGCCGGCTCCCCGGCACTTGGCCCCGCCGCTGCCGGCTCCCGCCGCGTGGCACGCGGTGCGGCTGTACCTGCCTCCGCCGCTCCCGGCTCCGCAGCTCCCGGTCTCGCCGCTCCCGGCTCCGCAGCTCCAGTCCTTGTAGCTCCCGGCTCCGCGGCTCCCGGGGCAGGCTCCCGCCGGAGCCTCCGTCCTCCCCTGCTCAGGGTAGGCGGTTCCTTTTTATCTCCCCGCACCGGTCCCGCGTCGGCGCGGTTCCAGTTCCGGGAAACCTTAAGTTCCCCGCCCGGCTTCCGGGCCCGGACCCGGAAGCGGGGCGGAACTCCGGGATTCCCCGCTCGGGCCGCGCCCCTCAGGGTCCTGGCCCCCTCACAATGCCGATGGCAAAAAGGTCAAAAGGTTAACATAACATATTTCGTCATCATAGTTCCATATTCAGCCCTCCCCCAGCTTAAATGTAAAATACATGTGCAGTCATTCTTGCATGAAATCTGAGCAGAAGTAAGGAACACGCAAAGTCTGCTCAGTCATAATTGGCAGTCCTGTAATTATTCAAGCCTGGTGTGTTGTGATTGGCTACCTGAAAACCTTTAATTTTGGAAAGATTTCCGCCTTCTACGGAGACCTCCACGCACACCCAGGAGACATAGTCAGCAGCCTGGCCAGTCGCTGACTCCTCCCCACCTGCAGCGAAAAAAAAAATTTCAGGCGTTGTATCCGAATTTTTGTCGACTCGTCCATTCTCCAAGAGCTCACGAACGTCTTTAAACCGAAGTTACCTGTACGCTTTGCTGAAAACCTGCACCAAGCAGTTTATGACTGTGCAACGAAGAAGCATCTGTAAGCTGAACTGAACTTCTCCTTTCTCACTGTGTAACCACGACTTCCTTCCTACGCCACAACTCTTCTGTGGTGTAAGTAACAATAAATCTTTAACCAAAATGCATTTAAACTCCCTGACTCCTCTCACTTTTCCACCTGTACGACCACCGTATCGTACCCGCATCCAGCCGGTCGTGCCGACCCAGGCTCGCAGGTCAAGGTTGCACCGGTCCTCGGACGCAACACCTAGCACATCAGTATTTGCATAAAAAAGTAAGAAAACTATTAATTAAAGCAAAATACAAAATAGACAGCCCATGAAGTTAATAATAAACATAGATCAGTTTAATAATGTAAGAAATATGACTAACTGCAACATGTATAAATGGTTAACACAATTTTTTTAAAAATTGGCAACCATTGTATGGGAAATTAATAATCAGTTATTTATAAGTAGGCTAAAAAAACTTACTTTAGATTCCAAGTGAATTGGACTGGTACGTATCATTAACCATCTTAGTACAGTAGTATATAAAATACAATTGAAAAAAAAATCAAAATAGGTATATGTATTTCAGTTAAAGTTATTCAGTGGTGTATGAAATTTAATGTATTAAGTTTATTTAAAAGCCACAGAATGCCAGTAATACCAATGGACTAAAAGACCAGTGGCTGTTACACACCAAAAAACAAGTATTAATTTGTATTTGTTGTTGGGTTTTTCTATTTTGAATATATTTGCGTGTCATAATATTTTAACTTAGCTTTGCTTATTGGTTTTTTTTATTTTAGTTTGCTTTGCTAAGTAAACCCTTAATTTCATACGTGTGTAACCTCCCTCGCTGATCTCTTAAGTATGTAGATAATTCAATTACCATGCACACATACAAAAATATTATGGTTGTCATGGGGACATAAGCATGGGCAAGTGGGAGACTATGCCCGCAGAGAAACCCAAGGCAAAAAAAAAAAGAAAAGAATTCACCATTGGCAGGACACTGGAGAGAGATGCCAGCGTGGTTCGTTAGCCATGCCCATCTGCAGCTGGGGCCGGGTGGTGTCAGCAAGAGTTGCTGTCTGACGAAGATAAAAGCCAGCCCCAAAAGCATGGAAAGAGGAACGCCGGGAGTGGGAGAAATGGCGGGGGACCGCTGCGCTAAGGGCATCCAGCTGCAGCAGGAAGCCGAAAAGCTGGTGCCAAGAAAAGTGGTTGTGGCAGCAGGGGCTGCAGGAGATCCCCACGCCGAGGACGACTGGCAGGGATCAGAGGAGCTGGCAGTGGCAGCAGCAGCAGCAAGAGCCATTGGGGGAGCTTCTACTGGTGGCGGCCGGCGCCGAGATGCCAGATCGGAGGCGGCTCCAGGAGGAGACAAAGAAACCCCTGGCTGGGGTGAAAGTGCAGCTCCCAACTCAGGGGATGTACTAGCTTAGGGGCACTTGGTGTGAAGGGAATGGAGGGCCCTCAGCTCCACAGTTGCCCCTCCTCTTTTTCTTTACTTTTCTTTTCTTCCTCTGACCTTTCTTTCCTGATGTGTGTGGTTTTGTTGGTGTGGGTCTTCTTGTGCTTTTCTTTTGTCTGTCTATTTTAGTTCCCTGCCTAGAGCAGGTTAACTCAGCACACCTTACCAAGTATTGGGGAATTAGAAGCCCCAACTGAAGACAAAAGATAATGTGTCAATGCGGCGACAACCGGACATTTCCTCTGGTGGGACTGTGCACCTCCTGAATTAAGTGAAGGTCCTGTATCTCAGCCAGGAACCTCCTGGAACGGTCCGACCTGGCTGACTGTTCCCCCCAGCAGATGTCCGGGTAATTTAAATCACCCATGACAACTGTATCCTTTGCCTTAAGTGCTTCTGCAAGCTGGCCTGAAAATTCCCGGTCCAGCTCCTCCCCTTGGTTGGGGGGTCTGTAGTAGACCCCCAACATTTGATCCCTCTCCCCACGGCCCCCTTGTATCTTGACCCAGAGCACTTCAGCTTGCCCCTCTGACCCCATTCTGCTGGCAGAGGATGTGTAGCACTCCTTGACATAGAGCGTCACACCCTTCCTTCCTTCCTTCTCTATCCCGCCTGTAAAGCCTATAGCCCCTAATGCTAACTGCCCAGTCATGGGATGAATCCCACCATGTTTCTGTAAGCCCTATTATGTCTGGGTCTGAACTGGCTATTCTGAGGGCGAGTTCCTCCTGTTTATTCCCCATACTACGAGCATTGGTATATAGGCATTTAAGGCCTTGCCTAGCTGCGTGTGCCACCCCCCGATTTGGGAGAATGCCTGGACCCCTGTTTCTTACCTGGGCACTCCTTGCATTTGACACCTGTCTTGCTCGGATGGTGTCTCCACGTCTTCCTGCGGCCCCCTCCCCAAGCGAGGCTAGTTTAAAGCTTGCCGTATGAGATCAGCCAACCTGGAAGAGAAGACACGCTTACCTTTAGGAGAGAAGTGAAGCCCATCCCACCCCAGCAAGTCCCCCATGCTAAAGCATGGGTCATTATCTAGGAACCCAAGGCCTGCCTGGTGGCACCAACTGTGTAAGCACTGGTTGACCTCGCCAATGCAGGCCTCATGTCGCCATCCCTGCCTACTCACCGGAAGAAGAGAGGAGAATACCACCAGTACCCCTGTCTTCTTAAGCTTGTCCCCCCGAGCCTTGAAATCCTTCATAATGCGGTCAGGGTTGCCCCTGGCCATGTCATTCATTCCCACATGGATGACAACCATGGGATACTGGTCTGCAGGTCAGATGTAGGCCAGGATCCTCTCCATGATGTCTCTAACCTGAACCCCAGGCATGAAGCAGACCTCTCGCATCATGGGGTCAGGCCGGCATATGGGACCTTCCAGTCCTTGTAGGATGGAGTCTCCAATGACGAGGACCCGGCGTTTCTTCCTGCTGGTGTTCGCTCTCTGCCCATTCTTTGTCATGTGGGGAGTGGCATCGTCCCTGCTGGAGGCTCACTGGAGGTGCCATTCTATGCAGCTACCTCAAGCCCGCCTTATGTGAACACCGGCACAAATGCCAGCGCGCCCTTACAAAGCGCGACTGTTTGTGCGCGCTGTTTGCATACGCTGCCCACACATGGCTCGGGAGTGCGGCTCCCTGTCGGATGAGCTAAGAGGGCTCTGATGGCCTTCCCCTCCAGATTCTCCTCAGCTGCGCTGTACCCTCTGCCCCACTTGCCTTAGGGGGAAATCAGCTGTTGCTGCCCCTGCCGCTGTCTCCTCCGCAGCTGCTGCCTTTGCTGCCAAAGTAAGGGGGTACACGTGTGGCACACGTGCGCCCTGTTCCCTCTGCTCCTGCTCCCCAACTGCTGGGGGAATTTCAAACCATGGGCTTTTTAAAGTCCGTAGTTTGAAATTCCTGCGATTGACCCCTCAGCCAATCAGGTCTTTCTTGAAGATAGGCGCCACATTGGCCTTCTTCCAATCTTTGGGCACTTCTCCTGAGCGCCACGAGTTCTCAAAGATCTGTGCCAGTGACTGAGCTATGATGCTTCCCAGCTCCTTAAGTACCCTGGGGTGTAAACTGTCTGGGCCAGCTGACTTGAAGGTGCCCAGCCTCTCAAGGTATTCCTTTACATGGTCTACATTGTTGAAGGGTAACAATTCTCCCTCACCCTGGCCATCACGTACCGTACTGAGCAAGGCCGTCCCTTGGGGCTGGTGAAAAACCGATGTAAATTACCCATTAAGCAGATTGGCTTTTTCTGGGCGTTGGTTGTCAGCTGACCCATAGGATTTAGCAAGGGTCCAATGTTACCTTTGCTTTTCCTCCAGCTCCCCACATACTCAAAAAAGGACTTTTTATTGTCCTTGATATGTGTAGCCAGTTGGAGCTCAGTCACAGCCTTGGCTTTCCTGATTCGCTCCCTACAGGTCCAGAAAGTGGAGAATACTCCTCCGTTGAGGTGGATCCAGTCTTCCATCCTTTATAGGTCTTTATTTCCCACGTCTGGGTTGAAGTGCTGGCTTCGTTAGGTTTTCCAAAGCGGTTTGAAGCTTCCAAAGCGCTTTGGAAAAGCTTCAAAGCCGCTTCGGAAATCCGGCCATAGGGTATAATGGGGAAACAATGAAATATCTATAACTTTGTTGTTTTTTGTCTGATTTGGATGAAATTTACAGGGGTTGTAGCCTCTGCTGTAAGCATGAAGCCTGCTAAGTTTCAAGAAGATCGGTGCAGGGGTTGGGGGGAAATGCACCCCAAATTCTTCAAAGCAATCTTGTGCCATGTCTATGTGTTACAACACAGGGGCGTGAAAACAGCAGGAGTAGTAGCCCCTGGTTAGGCCACAAAGCCTGCCAAGTTTCAAGGTGATAGGTGCCGGGGGTTTTGGGGAACTGCACCCCAAATTCGTGAAAGCAAAGCTCATGTCACTTCTATGTGTTATAATACTGTGGGGTTAAAACTGCAGGGGTGATGGACCCTGCTGAGGCCACAAAGCCTGCAAGTTTCAAGGTGACTGGTGCAGGGATTTGGGGGAAACTGCTCCTTAAACTGCAGACAAGCAAAACTTGTAATATGGGTAACACTGTTTGTGCTAAGGCGCAGCAGGATGAAAGCTGCAGGGATGGTAGCCCCAGCTGTGGCCATGAAGCCTGCCAGCTGTCAAGGAGATAAGTGTAGGGCTTCTGGATTCTGGGGCCCTGCACTCCTAGCTGCTGACAGACAAAACTCGTGACATGGGTGCTTGTGCAACTGTGTCTGTCTTGGGGCAGGGAGGGAACTACTGCAGGCCTGGCTGCTAAGCGACTGTGTTACCAGTTACCATTCAATCATAATTCACTCAGTGACCAGCTCAATACACAGGACCTAGCTAATGTAGCCAGTTAATTGCCATCAATTAGCACCTACAAAACCAGACTAAGGAGAGGAAAGAATCAATACAGACAATCAACTGCCCCAAGACAGACACCGTCAGTCCCACAAGCACCCACGGCACGAGTTTTGTCCGTTAGCTGCTAAGGGTGCAGGGCTCTAGAGCCCCTCTGCTCCTCGACAGCTGGCAGGTGTCATGGCCTCAGCAGGGGCCACCATCCCTGCAGCTTTCACCCTGCTGTGCCTTAACACACACGGTCACCCATGTCACGAGTTTTGCTTGTCCGCAGCTTGAAGGGCAGTTCCCCCCAAACCCCTGCACTGATCTTCTTGAAATTTGGCAGGCTTTGTGGCCTGAGCAGAGGCCATCACCCCTGCAGTTTTGACCCCCCTGTGGTGTAATACATACATGTAACATGAGTTTTGCTTTCAAAAATTTGGTGTGCAGTTCCGCCCAAACCCCTGGACTGATCTCCTTGAAAGTGGCAGGCTTCATGCTCTTGGCAGAGGCTACCGCCCCTGCAACTTTCATCCAAATCAGACAAAAAACAACAAAGTTATAGATATTTCATTGATTCCCCATTATACCCTATGGCTGGATCTCTGAGGCGGCTCCGAAACTTCGGAGCCCCTTCAGCTGGATCAAAACGGGAACCTGGTCCAGAGCTGGTATCCGAAGTGGCAGGATTTGAAGCCAGATCGAATAGCTGCCTACTCGCACAGGCCTAGCTTATATGTATACCCAGCCTAACTGCCAGCATGACCAGCATATCCCATATGGATAGCAGCCAGGTACAGGGGCTATCCTCCCTCTTTCTTTTTTTTCTTAAGTACACCAACTCATGGCAGGTGAGATTGGGCAGACAAGCTAGACAAAAGAAGAATTCTCCAATACATCTCAGCTGGAACATCCCTAATACACCCACTCCAGGGAGCTCCATAACTTATGTCCCATGAATAGAGGGTCACGTTAAGTAGGGACGCTCTCATACCTCCCAACATGCTGCCTTTGTTGACCAGGTCCTGCGTGCCCTCTCTCTCCCACCCCCTATGTCCTCTAGCCCACCAGAGTTTGTCATGAGCCTGACTTCTCCTCATGGCACTCCCTGCTCCACCACCTAAGCCACATGGGGGGGAGGACACCAAACCGATCTGCTTTTCCACTGTCTATCACCACCACCTTTACACACTCATGTGCCGCGTGATCCATCCTACCGCCCTCACATCCCACCCAGACACCAAGCGAGGTTGTACATTTCACGAGCCACTGGGGACTTCAGCTGGTGGCTCCTCCATGGAGCAATTGCCATGGGCATGTATAAGGTGAGCTCCATGGACACCCTAGTCTCTTGCCCCTTCTGCACACAGAGGGAGACCCTGCCATTCATGTGCTCGAGTGCACCAGGCTGAAGCCCCTCTGCCTCCATCTCCACTTCCAGGACCTCCTTCTGAGATTTTAGATGAATTTCACCCTCATCTTTTTATTTTCAGGTACCCTGTCCATGGACCCACCAAGTCCCAGGACCTCCTGGTCAACCTCCTCCTGGTCCTAGCCAAGTGGACCAGGAAGGAGGCTCTGTCTGGGAAGGTGCCTGGGGACTGTGAGGCCACTTTCCTGTCACTCATCCATTCATGTTTGTGGGCAGAGTACCACTCAGCAGCATCCCCCGGCTCCTTAGATGCCTTTGAGGACCAGTGGTGCAGCCCAGGGGGCTCTGCTTGGTGTCCCCCTCCGGAACCCTTCTTTTCACATTTTGATCCCCACATCACTTCTATCCTGTTTTTTCCTTAGTTGTCACCCCTCTCCCCTCCCAAATATATTAGTTGTAGCTTTCACTCTTTGGTCCCACACATTGGGTGCTATTAGTTAATTAGGGGGGCCTTCAGGCCCATGTTCACTGGAAGATACAAATAGACAGGAGCTTCTAAGGCTTGGCCACTTGGTATCTGGGGCCAGCTGGACTGCTGAAGCAGCCCTAACCTGAAGTGGCTCTCTGCATTTTCTACCCACTGCAGCAGTCTGGCAGTGGGGGATGCTGCCTGGCTGTGACCTGCTATCACCAGTAACAGCATCCCCACTCTTCAACCTTTAGCCTGGTGGCTGTGCACCTGCCAGACCTGTATGGGGACTGCATGGCTGCCTCGGCTGTGATATGGGCACTACAGCAGAGTATCCTGCACCTCTAGGACAGCTGCCAGTGGGCCATGGCTGCTCAGCTGGTCGTTGGGCAGCACTACTGTCATGTCTTCTGGTGCCCCCGCTCTGCCATCTGGGCAGTTATTGCCCACAAGATGTGCTCCTTGTGGTGGCCTGCTTTGAACTGTCAAACTATGTCCTCTTGGCCTGAAATGGTCAAGAGGTAAGCCACTTTGTCTGCCCTCCAGCTGGGTCCCCTGTGCTGCTCCTGGACAGGCTCCTCTGCCCAGGTCTTGCCACTTATCTCACCAACAGAGATCCTGGTGTTAAACATTGCAAATTCTCTGATAAGAAACCCAAATTATCTCCTTAAAATACCCAAAATCCATGCTTTTTGCTATTAAAATGAAACACCACTATATAAGGCAGTGTTTCCCAACCTTTTTCACCCCCCTTATTTATTTACCTAAGTAAAACAGTACCACAGCACACTGGACCTGGAGTGGGGGGGGGGGAGGGGTCAGGGAGGGGGTGTGTAGCCAGCTGGACACCAACTGGGGGAGGGGAGCCAGTTGGACAGCATCTGAGGCTAGAGCCATGTCCCCTGCCCCTTGCCCCCTGCCACATGCTGTTCCTGGGAAGTCCTCGACTGGGGATCAGGGACTGAGCTGGGCCCTTTTCTTCTGGGCCAGCCTCCCACTGCACAGGCTGCTCTAGCGGGGCAGGGGAGGGGGTTCTAAGCCTGGCTCTGGAGGTCTCTCATACTCAGAGCGCTCCCCCACCCCCATCTCTCTCATACATCCCTGCTGTCACCTCCACCGGTCCCTCCCGTCCACACCCCCCCAAGTGGTTCCCAGGACCACCCCCCCAGGTTGGGGCTGCATGTACCAGTACTGGTGTGGGCACGGGGCAGGGCTGCAGTGTGGCAGTTGTCCCTGCAGCTACAGCTCCTGCCAGCAGGTCCTGTGCCATCCCATGTGGCCTGCTGTCATGCAGGCTGTGAGATTTGGGGGGATGTGGGGTTTGTGGGGGGAGATTGTGGGGGGGGTGTAGGGCTGGGCCTTTTGCAGCTGAGGTTTGGAGGGTATGTGGTTTGTATGGGGGTTTGTGGTTTATGGATAGGTATGTGAGTGAGGGGTTTGTGGAGGTGGTTTGGTGGTGTGGGGTTTGTGGGTGGATTGTGCGAGGTTTTGTGGGGGTTGGGGGGCCGTGGGGGGGCTGCTCAGGAGGGGTGGGTCCCCCTTTTTCCCATGAGGTTTTTTTTTCTAATACCTGGATTTCCAGGTATCTAATTTAGAGCTGTGCTGTAAATATGCAGCACAAGGAACATTTTTTTGTTCCCAGCACGCCTCTTGTGGCATGTCAAACTGCTTTATGATGCCACAAGAGGCACATGTGCACTTGTCCAGATGCTCTCTGGGATGCCTTTCCAAAGTAAACTCAGGCATCTGAAACCAAGAATTGAGGAGTTAAGGTAAACACCTGAGAACAAAGAAAAAGAGTGTTTATATACACAGCAGTGAAACCTTATCTCTCCTGGACTGAAACTGGCACTTAGCCACTGAGAATGACTTGCATGTGCACCATTTCTGTTTGCTAGTGTTGGGTGTAGCTGTACTGAAGAGTGGAGGAATTGCATGTACCAACTTGGCACAGCTGTGATTATGCTAAGATTGGGGATGGAGGGGAAACCTGCCAGTTGGGGTAGTCTGAGCCTTTTCTGTGACTTTTCTCTGTGTGTTTAGTACCCTTACTGGCATATTTAACACATGAGTAAGGTCATGGGCCTTAGGCCTACAGAGCAACAATTAGCTTCCCCTGTTAATAGAGGGAGCTATTGGATATGTGACACAGATTATGTGGGGCAACAGAAAAACAAAACAGAGACAGGAGTGAGGGTCATAGGTTCATAACAAGTGTATTGAGGGTGCACACCAAGCAGAGCACACTGGACAGTGTCCACTGGCCCTTGAATGAGCCAATGGACACTGTCCAGTGAAACTCTGCCTGAAGATGTAAATGGACCAGGGACAGGAAAGCAGCCCCATAATCCCCAGGGGTACACCTGGCTAGAGCCTTCTTTCTGGTTATATAGATTGCTAGCTTGGCTAGGGCCAAGAGGAGGATGACCAAGAGGTCCTGGGACTTGGTGGGGTCATAAATGAGGAGTGTATAAATGAAAAGGTACAAGGACCAGTGCAACCAGAACCTCAGCAGGAGGCAGTGATTTCAGATGTTGTTTCCTTTTACATAGCTTTGTTTGCCTAACAGTCAAGCCTTTCTCAGAAGGCTCCACTATGGCTGTGTATGCTCCATGGTGGAACAGAATTGTTCAGGTATGTGTATAACTCTGTGTGTGTTCTAGAAAGTGTAGTCAGAGGGAAAGTGTGACTAACCACTATTGGATACCAGAGGAGAGCTTTCCCACTGTTCATCCTTGTGGCTAGGGTACTTACCTAAGAAGTGGGACACCCAGGTTCCAGAATCCCCCCTCCCCTATGACTGGGAGGAGATTTGAACCTGGCTCTCTCACATCCCAGAAAACAGCTCAAAGAGCCCCTGATTGGCTAAGGATTTCCTAGGGCAACCTTCCTCTCCAAACTTCCTCTTGAAGTTGGCCCATGCACAGACAAGGGGGTAGATATGCGGGGCCAAGGAGAGAGCAAGAAAAGTCTGTGTGGTTCAAAAGATTCAGCAAAGGCCACAGGGAGGCCTTTCCAAAGTAAACTCATGCGTCTGAAAACCAGGAATTGAAGAGTTAAGGTAAACACCTGAAAACAAAGAAAAAAAAATGTTCAGATACACAGTAGTGCAACCTTACCTCTCCTCCACTGGACCTGGCACTTAGCCACTAAGAATGACTTGCACGTGCACCATTTCTGTTTGCTGGTGTTGGGTGTAGCTGTACTGAAGAGTGGGGGAATCACATGTACCACCTTGGGCGAACTGTGATTATGTTGAGATTGGGCATAGAGGGGAAACCTGCCAGTTGGGGTAGTCTGAGTCTTTTCTGTGACTCTTCTCTGTGTGTTTAGTACCCTTACTGGAGTATTTGACACATGAGTAGGGTCATGGGCCTTAAGCCCATAGAGTAACAATTACCCTCCCCTGTTAATAGAGGGAGGTATTGGACATGTGCCATAGATGATGTGGGGCAACAGAAAAAGAAAACCAGGATGGGAGTGAGGGTCATGTGACTCTTCTCTGCCTGTTTAGGACCCTGTCTGGGCCCTAAAGTTTAGCAAAGGAGAACCCTGTGACCTGCTTTCCCCATAGGAACAGAATGCCTGATGCTACCAGCTGCCTTGAAATTACACTTATCACTAGAAAACCTGTAGGGTAAAAAGGCAGAATAGGTTTATTGAATAAGACAGAAAACCATAGGAAAAGAATGTGTTAATTTTGGAAGCAAATATATATAAATAAAAGAAAAACACCTCACTACTACCTAACAACCTGAAGTAGCTTCCCAGAGTTCCCTCTGTTTTAGGCAGCTAGCGATCTACTAGCTCAGATGATCTCGGGTGATCCTTACAGCCCCTTTCAGGCTCAGTTCCCTGCTTCTTCTGATTCTGGGTCCCTTACCTCCATAAATCACCTGTGTCCTTATCTCCCTCATCTCTTTTCTATTCTGTTCCATGGAAACATTCCTCAGCTCTATTGATGATCCAGAGTTTTGTTGAAGACCCATCTGATACCCATCTCAGCCATTGTCTCTAATGAGAAGTCATTTGTCATTGGAGTTGACTATAAGCAGACAGATAATGTGCTGATTAGGCCAGACTGCTAGAATGCAAACACACCTTCTATATCAAATGCCACATTTCATACAAACACATGAATGATAAAAATGAACATACCATTATTATCTGTTGATAGAGACCAAACAATGTAGTAAGTGTAAGCCAGGTACACCCAAGGGTGTTCCCTATTCTCAGTTGGATGGGACGGGTAGGCAGGAGGGGGTGCTGTGAGAGGGACGCCAGAATTTCGAGCAGATCCCTCTTTCCTCTATAGCCCAAGCCCAAAGTTCTTAACTATGTACAGTTTATTGAGTTACCAACATATATATCTAAAACTCTTTAAAATAGATACAGTTACAGATATAGATACAAATATACATATAAATATCTGTTAGCTGGAGGAAGTCAGCCCTAGGGAGGGCATTTGGGTAAGTACCCATGCCTCAGGC
The DNA here is from genome assembly GCF_052110815.1 of Crocodylus siamensis. NCBI lineage: Eukaryota > Metazoa > Chordata > Crocodylia > Crocodylidae > Crocodylus > Crocodylus siamensis. Next base: position 41,075,152 of record NC_143403.1, on the reverse strand, counting down.
CTAGAAGAGGAGTGGATCCCAGGACAGCCAATCCAGCAAGTTTATACCACAAGTAGGTTAGCTAATAAAGACATCCTTACAGAGCCCATTATACAGAATTAATACACCCAACTATTTGTAACAATAACAACAGATACCGAATAGGAAACATAACTATACCAGATATTATACGCACTCTATCTGGGTTCCAACCATTTGGTCCCTCAAATGGGATAGGGTCTTCTCCCCCTACCCCACTTTCCCCAGGGTCCCTTGCCCAGGTTCCCAGTAACTTCCAGTCCTTCCTCTGGGGGCTGTCAAACTGGCCGCTGGGTCCCCACACCATCTCAGGCCTCCTGGAGCCATTGGCCTTGAGTTGAAGTTTCTTCCCTCTGGGCCCTAGGCCCCAAATTGGGCACCCAGGGAGCTCCTATGGGAGCTGAGTCCTTTCTGACTCTGGCTCCCCAGCCTCATGCCAGGGGTCTTTCCCCTTCCCGGGCCCTGCTCTGGGCACCGGGGCTCTTTTAGTTTAATGTTAAGCCACACTGCAGGGCTCTAGTTATCTGGCCTAGAGCCGGTGCTAACTTGAGCAGCCTTGAGCTGCTCCCAGGGCCAGCTCTCCATGCGCCAGCCTGCACACCAAGTGGGGCCTAAGCAGCCTTGAGCTGCTTCTAGGGCCAGCTCTCCATGAGCCAATCCACACACCATCAGGCAGGATCCAGATGATGGTCTTCTCTGGAGCTCCTCTCTCCTTGCCATCCCTCACTGCATCTGCCCAGCATGCTGAGCACGCTGGGCTTTTATTTACACCAGAGGCCCTGCCCCTGAAGTCTGCCAGACCTGCAAAGCACAGTCTTAAATCAGGTCCAGGGGTTTCTCGGATCCTCCCCACTCGGAGCAGGGGCAAACAAGCCCCTCGCAGCTGTTACCTGATTGGTGGAAATGTTCCACCAATCTGAAGTGTACTTCTCCAAGCTGGGCTTTGCCAGGCAAAAGCAGCGAGCCCGCCACATTAGCAAAAGTTGGAGAAATACCATTTTCTCCAAAATGAAGCAGTGTAGATTTGGGCTTCCTGTGACAGGAAGTAAACATCAGGACCCGGAAACCTTACTCAGAACCTCTAGCTTGGAGCCTCTTGCATGTTCCTGCTTGCTCTTGTGCCTGTGTTGGGCCTCCCAGCCTGTATCAACTACTTGTCCTGACCACATTGGCAATGTGTGGGGGATTTCATAGACATTAGGGCTGGAAGGGACTGTGAGGGAGTGGCGGCTAGGGGCGGCCGTGAACCCCCTACCGTCACGTTAGGGTGACGTAGCACCCTCAGAATCTCGCCCGCCACGACTTTGATGTTAAGAAATATGATGTGGAGGCTGCCAGTTTCCCTAATGGACGGTCTTGTTAGTCGTCCCTATTCCCAGACGGGTATTTGATAAGCGTCCTGCCTTAAGGGCAATGCGTGCCTCCAAGCCTCCCCCTTAGCACGCCCCAAGCCTCGCAGCTATTCCGGGGGACGCTTGTATGGTCCCTCGCCCCTCGGGTGCCCTTGCTCTCACTCTCGGGCACCGGGCTCTGCACCCACCTGGCGCCTCCTTGGGTCGGGCCCCAATCTCTGGCCCGTTCCCACGCCTTGGGCCTATCACGCTGGCGCCCAGCTACTTGCTGGCGCCTCCTGGGTCGGCTCCTCCAGCGCCGCTCACTACCGGCCCCCTGGGCCGGGTTCTAGCCGGTGCCTGGCTAATCGCCGGCTTTGCCCGAGTCTGGAGCGCTCTCGCCGCCCTAGCCTCGGCGCCCTCGGGCCGGCTCGCTCTCGCCGCCCTAGCCTCGGCGCCCTCGGGCCGGCTCGCTCTCGCCGCCCTAGCCTCGGCGCCCTCGGGCCGGCTCGCTCTCGCCGCCCTAGCCTCGGCGCCCTCGGGCCGGCTCGCTCTCGCCGCCCTAGCCTCGGCGCCCTCGGGCCGGCTCGCTCTCGCCGCCCTAGCCTCGGCGCCCTCGGGCCGGCTCGCTCCCTGCACCCGGATCTCGGGTCTCTCGCCACCCTAGTCTCAGCGCCCTTGGGCAAGCACTACCGCCGCCCTCGTCTCGGCGCCCTCGGGTGGCTAGCTAGGCTGGTCTCGCCGCACTAGCCTTGGCTCTATCGCCGCCCTAGTCTCGGCGCCCTCGGGCCGGCGCTCTCTCGGCCTGGCGCGCTTGCCCTAGCTCTATCGCCGCCCTAGTCTCGGCGCCCTCGGGCCGGCGCTATCGCCGCCCTAGTCTCGGCGCCCTCGGGCCGGCGCTATCGCCGCCCTAGTCTCGGCGCCCTCGGGCCGGCGCTATCGCCGCCCTAGTCTCGGCGCCCTCGGGTGGCTAGCTAGGCTGCTCTCGCCGCGCTAGCCTTGGCTCAATTGCCGCCCTAGTCTCGGCGCCCTTGGGCCGGCACTACCGCCGCCCTAATCTCGGCGCCCTCGGGTGGCTGGCACTATCGCCGCCCTGGCCTAAGCTCTATCGCCGCCCTGGCCTCGGCGCCCTCGGGCCGGCTCACTATCGCCGCCCTAATCTCAGCGCCCTTGGGCGGCTAGCTAGGCCGCTCTCTGTCTCTGCCCTGCTCCGGGCCTTGCCCTCTCGGGCTGACTCTGCGCCTCCTGCGCTCTGTCACTGCTCCGCTCCAGGGTTAAACACCGCCCTTCTGGGCTGGGGTCTGTAACCCGCACACTGCGCCTCCCTGGCGCAATACCATGCCCAGCCGCACTGACACTAGTGCCCCCGGCACTGTGCCTCAACTGGGCCCTGGGAACCCCCAAGCTGTTGGGGAGCTCCCCTGAGGCCTCCTCGCTCCCCTACAGCCTCCCCGGTCCTCCGGATGTAAACTATAACTAAACACTCAAGCCATCTGGCTATAACATAAGCAAAGGCTCCACACGCCTAATAACTCCAAGCCCCACCAGGGCTCTCAATCCTACCTCCAGTTAGGGCGATCCTGTTCCCTGCATCATTGCAGCCGGTCAGCGCGATGAAGTAGTAGCCACTAACCCCGGCCACTCAGCTCAGTCGCAGAGCTCCTGCTCCTGCGACAGCCAGAAGGGAACTGTGTTTCAGGCTCTGGCCTGAGCTGGTTTTTAAAGGCCTGGCCCTGCCCCCTTCCGGTCATGTGACCACCTGGTTGCCCCTGGCAACCAGGCACCTGAGCTGCCTGGGTGATTGGCAGCCCTGCCAATCACTGTCACAATCACGGAGCCCTTCTGTGACTCCGTGACAGGGACCTTGGAAGATCATCGAGTCCAGCCCCAAATCTTTTTACAATGTAGGTGCTTGAACCACCTCCGATGGCAGGCTGTTCCAGCCCTTGGGGGCTCGGACAGTAAAGAAGTTCCTCCTTATGTCCAGCCTGAAACGGTCTCACGGTACTTTATGACCGTTCGACCTCGTCGTCCCTTGGGGCGCTGTGGTGAAGAAAGGTTCCCCCAGATCCTGGTGGTCACCCGTGAGAAACTTATAGGTGGGCATGAGCTCACGCCTGAGCCTGCGCCTTTGCAGGCTAAAGAGCCCCGTGGCTCTCAGCCTGTCGTCGTCAGGTCTGTTTTCCTGACCTGTGCTGATGCGCGTGGCTCTTCTCTGGAGCCTCTCAAGCTCCTCCACATCCTCTTTGAATTGCGGAGCCCAAAACTGGAGGCAGTACTCCAGCTGCGGCCTCACCAAAGCCGAGTACAAGGGGAGAATGATGTCCCAGGATGCACGCAAGTCCACATGAACCCTTGAGCGTGGCGGTGCACCCCCTACAAAAAAGGCGGCAGTGCACCCCCCTACCCTCATCACCCCACCACCACCACCGACACTGTCTGTGGCATCTGTGGGCAGTCAGCAATCACTGCTGGCTGCCACCAACGCTGCCGGCAGTGTCTGCGGGTGGTCACTGACCCCTGGTCCGCGTTCATCACCTACCCCACACCCCCATTGCCAACAGTGTCAGTGATGTCTGAGGGAGCTCCCTGCTTACTGCTGCCATGCTGCCACCACTGCCGTGCCCCCCGCAGCCACCAGGGGCATACGTCATTCATGCCTGACCACAACCTTATTCCAGCCCTTAGCCTTCAGTGGTAAGAGGTGTTCTCCCTGTAGGTGTAGGTATTCTCCCTGTGCCACCATGGGGAGAAGAGCCAGCTGTGTGTGAATCCTATCATCCATCTGTCCAGCCACATCTGACCTGAGGTGGGTCATTGTGGCCTGCAGTCAGAAAAGGTTGCCCACAACTGTGCACTTCTCTATAGAGAGCTAGGGTCAGATCATATCTAATGCTTATAATTTATTTTTTGTTCTTATGTCTGCTGGAATATAAGGTCAATACCACTGCCATTCCCAAGAGTGGGGGAGGGAAGCTTGCACACGGCGTCCACCACCACCACCCTGCGCTGCCACCACCCTGCATCCAGCCCCACGCCCCTCCCCACCCCTGCCCCAAGTTTCCCCCCCCAGCGTAAGGTGGTGGGTGCTGGCCTCCATCCACCACCCCGTGCTGCCACAGCTCCATGTCCAGCCATGTGCCAATCCCCCAACACGGCTCTGCGTCCAGCCCCATGCTACCCCCCACCCTTGGCTCCAAGTCCACCTGGCCTGCTTTGCCTGGCCCACTCGGCTGGAGCCACGCCCAGCCCCGTCCATCATCCTTGACCATCATTCTAGATGCAGCACTGGCTAGAGCCACACCCCACTGGGAGCCATGCCTCCCAAGAGCGTTACAGACAGACAGACACAACACCAGACAGACTAAGTCCTTTATATATATAAAATTTTTATGATTTATCTTGTTTAGGTAATAAAGCTTTTTGCTATTTTTTTAAAACCTTACTGATTGCTTTTGCTATGTGTATCTTGGAGCAGTTGGCAATACAAGCTAGTCAGTCCTATGGGGATGAGGACCTATGTCATACAACACAAGATGAAAATGGGTGTGATTCTTTAAGCTGACAGAATTTCCTCTGCTACTGCTGGCAAGGGCTGAATGAGATAGGTGGAACTAAGGTGTACTTGACTAAGAAGCTGGTCTTTTGGAAAGACTTAGTTTGTTCTCAGTGGCCAAGCAGAAAATGATAGAAAAATATTTGGGGCTAAAGGACTCCTTTGTAGGTGGAATGCACCTCAGCTACATCACATCCTTATATCAGTGGTTCCCCAACTGTGGGTGGTAACCCAAAATATGGTTGCAACATCAGCAGATGGGGTTATAATAAACATACCCCCTGAGATTTCTGCATCCACAGTGGGCAGTGGGGCTGCAGGCAGGCTGAACCAGCTCTGGGCAGGAAACACCTCTGCAGCCAAGCAGGTGGGTCCCATTGTGGGAGGGAGTGCCACACCACCATGGTCATCAAGGTGAGGCACGACAGTAGTGCTGGTGCAGAGTTGTACCTACACTGCTGCAGGGTGAGTAGGGGGCACCTTAGCTTGGCAGCCATGGCGGTGCAGTGCTCCCTCCTCTCTCCTTCCGAGCCAGGTCTTGCCCACTGACCCACAGAGCCCCCGGGGAAGGGAAGCAGGGCAGGGAGTCCCAAACCTGTAGCAAGCAGCCCACAGCAAAGCAGCAGATCAGAGCAGGGAGGACAAAACATCTCGCTGCTTTTAAGATGCAGCTCAGTCGGTTTATGGAAGGACTTATGCTACATGGTCGCTTGTGATCACAGGGACTGGACTTGATGACCCAGCAGGTCCATTGCACTGCTGTACCCCACCCTGGTGAATTAAATATCCAGTGGCTTGAGGTTGCAGGGAAGTAGGTCTGGACTGGATAGCAGGAAACTTTTCTTCACCATTAGCACAGGAAGGCAGTGGAATAGATAGATGCCTAAAGAGGTTGTGGACTTACCATCACAAGGTGCTTGAGGAGGGTTGGACAGCCACTGGTTGGGGATGATCTAGGTGTGGTGATGCATATCTTCTACTGTCCTTTCCCAGGCTTCTGGGCTTTGACTGCCCCCTCCTCCCCTTTCTGCTACTTGTGTCAGGGTGTTTTTAAGCCTTCCCCAGAGGTGCTGGATGCAGCCAAGACTAGGATTTTGACTGGGCTGTGTCAGTGCTTCTGCTGGGACTTAAAGTTGGAGGATCCTGGCTAGAGGGTCTTGGCCTTGGCCTTTCCACTCAGGGTCAGACTGATCATCATATTTGGAGTCAGGAAGGAGTTTACCTCCTGGTCAGATTGGGCTATGGGGAGCCCTTGCCTTCCTTTGTAGCAGGTGCATGGCCCTTTAACTGGGATCTCTTGAGCATTTATTAACAATCTTTTATAGAAGCAGGATGTTGGCTTCTGTGATTCCCCCGCTTTACCTACAGCAAGGTAGGGTGTTATGTCTTGTGTTGTATCAGGGTTGATGGTAGTTTTACTAAGAGGTTAGATGATGGATTTGTACAAGATAGTTTGGATAAGGATGATCCTGCCTCTGGCAGGGGGTTGGACTAGGTGATATCTGGAGGTCCCTTCCAACCCCACTTCTCTGTGATTCTGTATGGAATAGCAAACCATTTCTCTGTCGTAATAAAAAGCATTGCTATGCTGTCTGTGATGTTCAGGCAGAAAGCAAGATAGGTTTGCATATAGGTGGTCATTGGAGTTGATCATTTGCATGTTCATTAAACAGGTACTTTGCGTCAGTCTTTCATCAGTCCCATGGGACGCCCATGCCTGCTATGGGACAGGGAGATCCGGGTGATGGGGATCCCCTACCCTCCATAAATGCTGACCTCGGGAAGGAACATCTTGAGAAGCTGGATACCTTCAAGTCAGCCGGCCCTGACAAGCTGCACCCCAGGGTACTCAAGGAGCTGGCGAGCGTCATAGCCCAGCCCCTGGCACGGATCTTTGAAAACTCCTGGCGCTCTGGTGTAGTGCCCGAAGACTGGAAGAAGGCCAATGTGGTGCCGATCTTCAAGAAAGGGAGGAGAATGGATCTGGCTAACCACAGGCCCATTAGCCTGACTTCTATCCTGGGGAAGATCTTAGAAAAGTTTATTAAGGAGGCCATCCTTGAGGGACTGGCCCAGGCTAACATCCTAAGGGACAGCCAGCACGGGTCTGTTGCGGGTAGGTCTTGTTTGACCAATCTCATTTCCTTCTATGACCAGGTGACCTATCACCTGGACAAGGGAGAAGAGATTGATGTCATACATCTTGACTACAAAAAAGCTTTTGATCTGGTATCCCATGATCACCTCTTGGCCAAACTGGCCAGTTGTGGCCTTGGCTCCACCACGATCCGCTGGCTGGGAAACTGGCTCCGTGGTCAGACCCAGAGGGTTGTAATTGATGGCAGTCACTCATTGTGGTGCCCTGTGACCAATGGGGTCCCTCAAGGCTCTGTCCTTGGATCCATCCTGTTCAACATCTTCATTAATGATGTGGACATTGGAGTCAGGAGTGGACTGGCCAAGTTCACCGATGACACCAAACTTTGGGGCAAAGCATCCATGCCAGAAGATAGGCAGGTGATCCAAGCTGACCTGGACAAGCTCAGCAAATGGGCAGATGAGAACCTGATGGTGTTTAACACTGAAAAATGCAAGGTTCTCCACCTTGGGAGGAAAAACCTGCAGCTTCCTTATAGGCTTGGCAGTGCTACGTTGGATAGCACTACAGAAGAAAGAGATTTGGGGGTCATCATTGACCACAAGATGAACATGAGCCTGCAATGCGATGCTGCGGCTAGTAAAGCGACCAAAATGCTGGCTTGCATCCATAGATGCTTCTCGAGCAAATCCCGGGACGTCATTCTCCCGTTGTACTCGGCCTTGGTGAGGCCGCAGCTGGAGTGCTGCGTCCAGTTTTGGGCTCCACAATTCAAAAAGGATGTGGAGAAGCTTGAGAGAGTCCAGAGGAGAGCCACACACATGATCAGAGATCAGGAAAACAGATCTTACGATGGTACGCTGAGAGCCATGGGACTCTTTAGCCCAGAAAAGCGTAGGCTCAGGGGTGATCTGATGGCCACCTACAAGTTTATCAGGGGTGACCACCAAGATCTGGGGGAACGTTTGTTCACCAGAGCGCCCCAAGGGATGACTAGGTCGAATGGTCACAAACTTCTGCAAGACCGTTTCAGGCTGGACATAAGGAAGAATTTCTTTACTGTCCGAGACCCCAAGGTCTGGAACAGTCTGCCAGTGGAGGTGGTTCAAGCACCTACATTGAACACCTTCAAGAGTAAATTGGATGCTTATCTTGCTGGGTTCCTATGACCCCAGCTGACTTCCTGCCCTTTGGGCAGGGGGCTGGACTCGATGATCTCAGAGCCTTGAGGGACCCCACTGGTCACAGGGCACCATGATGAGTGACTGCCATCAATCACAACCCTCTGGGTCCGACCACGAAGCCAATTTCCCAGCCAGCGGATAGTGGTGGAGCCAAGGCCACAACCAGGCAGTTTGGTCAAGAGGTGATCATGGGATACCAGATCAAAAGCTTTTTTGAAGTCAAGATATATGACATCAATCTCTTCTCCTTTGTCCAGGTGATAGGTCACCTGGTCATAGAAAGAAATGAGATTGGTCAAACAAGACCTACTCGCAACAAACCCGTGCTGGCTATCCCTTAGGATGTTAGCCTGGGCCAGTCCCTCAAGGATGGCCTCCTTAATAAACTTTTCTAAGATCTTCCCCAGGATAGAAGTCAGGTTAATGGGCCTGTGGTTAGCCGGATCCACTCTCCTCCCTTTCTTGAAGATCGGCACCACATTGGCCTTCTTCCAGTCTTCGGGCACTACACCAGAGCGCCAGGAGTTTTCAAAGATCCGTGCCAGGGGCTGGGCTATGACGCTCACCAGCTCCTTGAGTACCCTGGGGTGCAGGTTGTCAGGGCCAGCTGACTTGAAGGTATCCAGCTTCTCAAGGTGTTCCTTCACAAGGTCAGCATTTATGGAGGGTAGGGGATCCCCCTCACCCAGATTTCCCTGTCCCATAGCAGGCATGGGCATCCCGTGTGACTGATGAAAGACTGACGCAAAGTACCTATTTAATAGGTTGGCTTTTTCCTGGGCGTCAGTTGTCAGTTGCCCCATCTGGTTTAGCAGGGGTCCAACATTGCCCTTGCTTTTCCTCCGGCTCCCCACGTATCTGAAAAAGGACTTTTTGTTGTCCTTGATGCCTGAAGCTAGTTGGAGTTCAGTTGCAGCCTTGGCTTTCCTGGTTTGGTCCCTGCAGGACCGGACCAGCGCGGAGCAATCCTCCTTGGAGGTGAATCCCGTCCTCCATCCTTTGTAGGCTTTCCTTTTTAGCCACAGTAGGTCCGCTAGGTCTCTGGAGAGCCAGGGGGGCTGCTGTGCCTTCTTGCTGCCTTTCCTCCGTGTTGGAATAGATTTAGCTTGTGCACTGAGGATCGCTTCCTTGAGAAGCAACCACTCTTCTTGAACTCCCATCTCCCTGGGGTCATGGTCCCTGAGGGCCTGACCGACTAGCCTCTTGAGCTAACATCTCCAACCCAAGACTCATGCTTTCCTCTACTACTTCTAATTCCCACACTGTGACCTCATCCCCTCCACCTCTCACTCCTGCTGTAGCACTCAACACCATTTATTCTCTCCCCTCATTTCAACCCTAGGCTCTTCTCCCTGTATTACCCTGCCCACCTGAGCAAACATTTGTTTTCATGGTTGAATGTCTTTCTACAAAGTGTGACTGCATCTGAAGAATGTTGTATCTTAACCCTCATCTTGATATCCTGGATGAGAACGGAAACCCGCGTGACCTTGACTTTCACTCCAGTGGCTCCCTGACTTGGCAATACTCACTTAGGATGACTCTCTCAGTCAAACCTTACAGGCACCCATCCCCATGAAGAGAAAGTGCATTGGCGATAAGTTCTTTTAAACAGAAACCTGTCACCTGCTAGTTGCTAGAAGAATTAAAACCATTCAACATGCTGCAGGTCAGAGTCTAAAAGAGCTGGGGTTGCAAGCAACCTGAAGAGCAGCAGTAACTCCCAGCAGTGGCAACCCTTAATGATAGTGAAGAGCAGCAGTTCCCAACAGTGGTGGCTCCAATGGGGGAAGGGAACAGCAACAAACTCTAGTTTGGGAGTCCCTACCCAGCACTTGCTGCTTTGGCTGGCATTGGTGTTAGAGTCCCCAGAGCATAGCAACAACAGCGATGAGCAGCAGGGGCCTCTGGGATGGGTTGCTGTTCTTACCCAACACCTACCATTTTGGCTGGTAAAGGTGGTAAAGCCTCCAGATAGCAGCCCTGGGTGAGTCTCACTTCCCAGCAGACTGAGCTAAATGGGAGCTCCTATGGGTTTGTTTGGTGGTGACTGTGGTAGACTGGTGACTGTCTGTGGTTTTATCTTTGTGGTTTTGTGGTTTTAGACACATAGATTAAGCTTTTATTGGGGTTTGCTCCCTTTTCCTCTTTATTAAACCCTGTTTATAGTTTATTATTGCTTGCTAATGGAGTTATTTGTTCACTTTAGAACATCCAGGTATAATTTATTTTTCCAGGTTTCTGGGTGGGGACTTGAGTCAAAATAGAAAGTTCATGTAAAACCCCTGAATTTGAACCTTGACTTCATTTCTGATGTTCAGTGCCTGGCTGAAGGATGCTAGACATAACAATTTCTTAGTGATATCTTTTATTGGATCAACTGCAAATCTGGGATAGGCTTAGACACACTTTTGAATGCAAGACATTCTTCAGGTGCAGTCACAATTTATAGAAAGACATTCAACCATGAAAACAAATGTTTGCTGGGGTGGGCAGGGTAATACAGGGAGAAGAGCCTCCCAGTCAGCAAGACTGGCCGCAGGCCGCCCCCCGCCCAGTCACTGACTGGTCCCTGGGGGGCACGTGCCCCACCTGACTCAGATGGAGCCAGTTGCCCATGGTTCAGAGTACGGAATCAGATTTAGGAGTTCCAAGCAGGCTAGAGGCACAGCAAGGCCGTCTGCTCCCCTAGAGAACCTATTGCTATCTGGTCTAAGCTCAGGTAGACCAGTGTGCATGGAACCCACTTCCTGAGGGATAACTCAACCTGATTGCCTGATCTGTTCCAGCTGGGGCTTGTGACTGGATCTGCCCCACCAGAGCTTAGGCTCATTACATCACTGTTCTATATAAGATGCTTTCTGGGTGCCTTGGGACCAACCAGGACTTTTAATATGTTAATGGAAATCATGGGCCCAGGCAGCCAAGGAAAACTACAAGCTCCTTTTCATAACAGGAGCCAGTAATTAAATGTTACTAATTCCTTGGGATAAATTTTATAGAAAATGGGGACAGGAGTGGAGGTCAGAGGTTAATTACTAATGAGTCAAGGGGGGACACCAAGCAGAGCACACCAGACAGAGCCCACTGGCCCTCCAACAAGTCCAAGCAGCCAATCGACACTGCCCAGTTATACTCTTCCCAGAGATGAGACTGAATGAGAGAAATGAAAGCAACTCCACAATCCCTGGGGATAATCCCAGCCAGAGCCTCTTTCCTAGGAAAATATACAGCCAGTTTAGCCAGGGCCAGGAGGAGATTGACCTGGAGGTCCCAGGGCTTGGTAGGGCTATGGACAGGGAGTACATAAATACGTGAGTCGAGAAGTGCACCCAGAACCTCAGCAAGAGGCTCTGGAGGAGGCAATGCAGGGGCTGCCGGGCCAGGCAGGACTTTTAACAGGTCAAGGAAAAACATGAACCCAAGCCCACCAAGGACTTGGGGAATATCTGTTCACCAGAGCGCCCCAAGGGATGACAAGGTAAAACAGTCACAAACTCCTCCATGACCATTTCAGGCTGGACATAAGGAAGAACTTCTTTACTGTCTGAGCCCCCAAGGTTTGGAATAGACCGCCACCAGAGGCAATTCAAACACCTACTTTGAACGCCTTCAAGAGACATTTGGATGTTTATCTTGCTGGTATCCTATGATCCCTGCTGACTTCCTGCCCCTCGGGCAAGGGGCTGGTTTTGAAGATCTTCTGAGGTCCCTTCCAGCCCGAATGTCTATGAAATCTATGAAATCTAAGGAAACTATAAGTCCGCTTTAGTACTGGGGGGCCATTAATGACACGTTACAGATTACTTGGGACAAATAATAATGAAAATGGGGACAAGAGTGGAGGTCAGAGGTTCATAACCAGTGTGCCAATGTGGGACACAAAGCAGGGCACGCTGGACAGTGCTCACTGGCCCTGAAACAAGTCCAAGGAGCCAGTGGACACTGCCCAGTGATATTCTGCCTAGAGATGGGATTTCACACGTGAAAGAAAAGTAGTCTCACAGTCCCCAGGGACCCTCCCAGCCAGAGCCTCCTTCCTGGTAAGATATACAGCCAGCTTGACCAGGGCCAGGAGGAGGTTGACCAGGAGGACCCAGGACTTGGTGGGGCCATGGATGAGGACTGCATAAATAAACAGGTGAGGGGAATAGTGCAGCCAGAACCTCAACAAGTGGTTCTGAAGGAGGCGGTGCAGGGGCTGCAGGACCAGGCAGGATACTGGGCTAAATGAACCATTGGTGTGATCCAGGATGGCACTTAACTTATCTTCTCAGGTTCTTATGAGATAGGAAAGAAATTGGAAGCTGCCTGATGAGCTGCCCTTTCGGCAATGGTGTAATAAAACGAGAATTAGAGAAGAGAACAAGATTAGCCATGTTGAATATTAACCTGCTCAAATTCTTATCTTGATAAGAGTCTCAAAGCTTTGCATATTCTGCAGGCCTCCATAAAACCCCACGTTAACCCATTGGATCCTCCACCCTGGGCTCCCCACATTGCTCTTTACCTCCTTTTCTGCCTGCCAAGCCTGTGCCTTCTGTAGAAAATGAAAAGGAACAAAGCGAGCTCCTCCAGTTCCTGGCGCTTCCCAGAGACCTAAAGGAAGCCCCTTCTATAAACTCCTAACAATTTGGGACCTGAAGTGATTTCCAGTCATGGACTAGAGCCAAAGTTTGTCTGTGTAGGATAAGAGACCTGATTCCCAGAGCCAAAAGCTTGTGTAATCCTAGGGGGAAGGGACTTGGATGTTATAATCAGTGTAACTCCCAGTGAGAAAGATCGTTATTAACTGGGGTGGAGGTAGAAGTAGGCAAGACAGCATGGCTGGATTTCCTGCCTGCAACATTCTGGTGACTGGGGCCAATCGTGGACTTGGCTTGGAGCTCGTCAAGCAGCTTCTGGAAAACTCAAACCCACCTGAAAGAGTCTTTGCAGCCTGCCGCAACCCGGAGGGCGCACAGGTGAGATTGGACCCTGCTAAGATTACATTTGCTGAGGCAGTGGGAGGATTTTTGTGAGACATCAGCAAACCTCCAGGGGCCAGAGGGTGGTAGATTATGAGAAAAGATAGCTCACTGACACCTGCACTGCTGCCATCTCTCTTTCTCTCAAAAGAAAGAGAGAGACATAGGTAGCCATATTACTGTGAAGTCCAGCAGAAGACAGATTTGCACCTTATAGACTAACCAAAGTAGATGTGAGTGTGTGTATATAGAAGATGTGTGTGCCTGTATATATAACATAAACTTTCTTGAGCTGAAGCTCACAGCAGCTGATGAAGTGAACTTGAGCTCTTAAGTTCACATCTGTGACTCAGACGTATGGGGTGACAATGAGAGTTGTCCTGCAGGACCCAGAAAAGGTAGGGTACCATGTAGGGAGATTTTGTAGAGCCAAAGTAATATTGACAGTGGCTTCCATGCCATAGCAATGAAATTTGGCTCCCAGGGCAAAGCCGACAGCGGCAGCCTGCCCTAGCCCTTCGCATAGATCTGGAGGGCACATGTGCCCCCGTGCTTGCTCGGGAGTGCATGCAGTGGCAGTAGCTGCCCTTCCCATAGGCAGAGGGAGAAAAAAATGATTTGGGGAGACTGAGTATGCATGCGCAAGCATGCGCCCCCCCCCCCCCAGCAGGTAAGTCTGTGGGGGAACAGGCACGGGGGGTCAGATCGAGGTGTCTACATTGAGGGATGGAGTGGGGCAGAGGTGAGGCAGAGGCTGGGGTGAATGGGGCCCTGGCCGGGCTTGATGGTGGGATTATTGAAACCTGGGCAGGTCATCCAGGGGCGTAGGGGGGGCTCCTGCCTTTGTGTGCACTGCGGCAGAGGCCCAGGAGGCACATGCCCCCCTGATTTGTGCACAGGGTGGAGGTGGCTGCTGCTGTGTGCTGGGCTCTGTGCCCTGCCACCACTGCCTTAAGAGGCAGACAACACCATGTGTGTCCTGCTGCTGTCCTGCCCCTGCCCCGCAAGCCCCTTCTCCTTCACAGAGTAGACTGGTACTTGCCTGCTGTGTTGCACAGCCAGGCTGAGATCCACATGCTGGGCTGCGATCCTGGCTGCATGCGCACCCCTCTTTACCCCTGCTGCAGCCTCCCAGAGCCCACAGCCGGGCTGCCTTGTGGCCCTACCCACTGCCCTGCATTTGAGGGTGCTGCACCCTATTAGCTCTGGCCTTCCACCCCCTATGGCCATTCCCCCATCTCCTTGTCCCCCTCAAACAAGCTGCTCACAGCTCTGTTCCACACCCTGCCCCAGCTGGGCAGCACCTATTGGCATCCTTCGCTTCAGCACCTGGGGCAGTCGCCCTGCTCACCTTCCCCGCTCCCCCTCCTCTTGCTATGTCACTGAGTGGCTTTGCCCCAGGTAGAAGCTGAAGAGCTGGACTCTTCCCAGAATACCCTGACCACTGTCCTCTCTCTCCCTCATCTTTCTGCACTGGGCCATGGATTAATTTCTGTTGCCTCTTTCAGGAATTGAAGTATTTGGCCTCCAAGCATCCAAACCTGGTGATCATCCTACTAGGTAGGTCTCCCTACCCCAGGCTTGGAGAGCCAGGGTTCCCTTGCTTGGAGTCACCTTCTTTCCTGTCTCCATCTCCCTCACTCAGTCTCTGATCCTGCCTTGGTAGGAGCTGCAGCCATGGCAGCCTGTTAGCCCAGCTCCGGGATGCAGCTAACAGGGACTCCTAAACTCAGCCCATCTCCTGTTGGGGACTATGGTAAAGTCTTTCCCCAACATAACTGCAAAATCTCCAGTGTAGTTACAGGTACACTGACAAAAATGACATTTGGAGGATTGGCCATGAGAGGCAAGGGATGTCCATGGGGATGGAGACTGACCCCAAGGTCCCACTCTTTGGCTGTAGTACACAAGGCACTTTCCAGCAAATTATGAAAACAAAATCCTGGACGTGAGGATTTCACAGTCTAAACCAACAACAGGTAGAGGATGAAAAGGGGCTTGTACTGAATGTGGGTTGAACTGGGGAGTTAGCCAGGACATCACCATGGGCCTCTGAAATATCCCCAAAAGGTTGTTAGCTCTTCCCTGCTGAGCAGGCAGAGTCCCCTGTTATCCTGGGACAGGCATGTGTAACAGGGAGATGGGAGGGAGCTGGATTATCACCAGTGACATACTGAAGCCCTCTGTCCGGTCTCTGTAGATGTGACTAACCTGGCGAGCATTGAGGCTGCAGTAGCCAGAGTCGAGGAGAATCTGAAGGGCTCTGGGCTGAACTTGCTGATAAACAATGCTGCAATTCTGAGGCTGACTACACTCGAGTCAGAGACAAGGGAGAACATGTCTGCGGTGTACACAACAAATGTGACTGGACCTCTGCTGGTGAGCCAGGTAGGCCCCCAAAAGAGGGTGATTCCAGCCACACTGAATGTGCCAACGGTGGGGGAAGCTGCAAGTCACCCTCTGGGGACATTATTTTGTTCTGAAGTCCTGCAACTAAGACAGGTGGTCATAATATAGTTCAGAGCACCTGCCCCACAATACTCCCTCTGCTAGGATTATGTTGAGTGTTTTAATGGGTATGGACAGCTCAGCATGTAAGAAATGTGGTTTATTACTTATACATTTTCATAATTAAAATGTAAGCCTGGGGCTGTTTTGACATCAGTAAGTTCTTGCATAGATGTGTTTTTTGGTGTTTCTTGTAAAAGAGCTTGAAGAACATTATTAAAAAAAAACAGGGCTCCAGCCAGAGGGTAGCCATGGCAGTTGATTAATCACAGGTGGAGCTGGGCCCAGCTTTTTTTGGAGAGCAACCACTCCCTGCTGAGTTCCCTTCTTCTAAGCTGACTCCGTGGGGGGGGTTTTCCTCCCCTCTCCCCAGGCTTTCCTGCCCTTGCTAAAGAAAGCTGCCCAGCAAAGCACCCAGAATGGACTGAGCTGCAGCAGGGCAGCCATTGTCAACATGTCCAGTGAAGCTGGTTCCATCAAGAATCTTTTGATCTGGGATTTTGGGCATTTCATCTCTTATCGCTGCAGTAAGGTATGGCACATGTTCTACAGGACCTGAGTGCTAAGCGTCTTTTCCATACAGGCAGTGCCATAGCAAGGTTGGGAGGGGAGGGGAGAGGAGGCAAGTGGGGTGACCACCCCAGGTGCGGAAACAAAGGGACGCCAACAGGCACTGCCCAGAGTTGCAACAGAGTTGCAAGCGGCTTGTTTGGGAGGGCATGGGGGATGAGGGAAGGGGGCCCCCACCACTGTGGGCACTCCCAGGCAAGCATGGGGGGGGAGGGAATGTGACCCCCAGATCTGTGCGTGGGGCAAGGGTGGGCTGCTGCTATGGGCTTTGCCCCAGGTGCCAAACTTCATTGCTACGGCACTGCATACAAGATCACTTACCATGCAGGGCTTTTGCCACATCACCAGCTCTGCTGCCCAGGCTTTTTAGCTTTTGGTGCTGTGTCCAAGGTAGAGGCTGAAGTTTGGCTTTGCTGAATTCAGATCTGGCAGTCCTGGGACCTCCATACAGGAATTTGTGTTCAGGGAGGAATCTCCATGAACTGTACCTCCCGTTGGTGACAGCCCCATCCTGGCAAGGGAGTGGGGCTCCTCACCTCTCAGTGATACATCCTGAATACAAGAGGAGAGGCTTGCTTTGAAACCGTGAATTCAAGTCTTTTGCAGCAAATACCCTGATCACCCTCCCCTCTCCTGCCAGTGTCTTAGACCTAGGACATTCCCTTCCTATGTGCTGCTCTTGCTGTTCATGATATGTTTCACCCACAGGCTGCTCTGAACATGCTCACCAAATGCCAGTCTTTGTGCTACGCAGAACAGGGGATCCTGACCATCACTTTCCATCCTGGCTGGGTGAAAACTGACATGGGGTCCTCAATCTCTGACCTGGTAGGTGTCTCACTGGGAGAGAACAATTCTAGTCTCTTTTCAGTGAGCAGATGTTCAATACAAGAGTAATAGTTACATTCGAACCCTTCCCCTTCCCAGCCCCTGCCCTAAACCATTCGCATGAGAACTTCCCAGGGCCGTTGGCAGCACTCATATTCTGAGGTTTTCTTTCCTGTCACTGCCAGTGCCAAAGATCTTCCTGATCTTGCTGTTTCACAGTACATACCAGGACCCGTTAGAGTTTCTGCCTGGGAGAGCTCCAGAACAGGAGCAGTTATCCTAGTCCTAGTCACCTGTTTATCAGCGCCTCTTGGCAGGCATCTGTACTGAGCTCTGGCACCAGCTCCCTGTCTAGCCACAGGAGATGCAACCACTGGATAAACCCCGATCCTGACAACAGGGGTCAAGGTGAACTAGTCAGATCCCAGCTCCACTCTTGTGCACCAGGGCACATGGGAAATGGGGCAGGTACCTCAGTAGGTTTCTCTGCCTCATTCCACTTTGCTTCTTGCAGGCTCCACTAACACCAGACGAGAGTGTGCGAGGTATTTTGAACACCCTCCCCATGCTCTCTGAGAAGGACAATGGAGCCTTTGTGGACTGGAAAGGGAATCATCTTCCTTGGTGAAATGCCTGCCTAGCCATGGGCCAGGAGCCCTACACCAGGACATTCAAGTGCCTGGGCTGTCAGCAGGACTTGTCTCCTCAATAAACTCACTGTTCCTAATGTAATGGCACTGCCAGGGCATTTATTTCATCTCCTGCTTCAACTGTGTATTTAGCTGCAATGGTTTGGGTAGCTCTGAGCATAGTGTCTCTAACCAGGGAGAGAATTTCTATTTCCTCCCTCCTAATAAGGGCACACATTTAGATGCTGAGACATTTACCGCACAGTTAATTAGCCAACTGTGTAGTAAATGTCTCACGTAGATTCACCCATTGACTACTCATCACCTCAATATCATTCATAAAGAGAAGTCAGAGACTGGCTAAGATTTTAACTGATATAGGAAGAGAAAGGTCTGGAGTTGAAAAGCAGCTCTCTGAGTCATCCCCACAGAGATGGTCATTTGTTGAATTTACATTTGTGGTTCAGATTACTCAGAGATAAGATATAAAAAGAGGAGAAAAGGAAAGCTGTATCCCTTGAGGAAATGTTGACGTCAAGGAGAATGAAGATGGGGTCCTGTCTCTATGCTTTGGCTAGGAAAAAGTCATTAAACACTTAGTGAGGGCATTTTCAGTTGGTGCAAGGGACAATAGAGATACTGGAGAGAAGTGCAGGATGGAACTGGAGGAGAGAAATTCAGAACAACTGCTGAAAACAGTGCACGCACATTACTGACACCAGCGCTGCCTGTACCAGTCTCAAAAAGCATGTGGCAGGTACGTCTACAAGTTTATTGCAGAACTGACTAACTAGCTACTCAGTAAAGTCTCAGCACCTACACATGCAGCCCTATAGTAAACTAATAAATGCTGCCATAAGTCAGCACGTGTAAACGCAAGTACTATCCTGAGGCATTTAGTGCACCACAGTGTACGTGTACATGCTGACAAGGCTGGCTGAGGCAGAAAGGTGCCTGCCAGCTAGCCCCACCCTGAAGCGCACTCATTCACCAGCCAGCCCCTCCGCAGCATGTTGAGTCAGGTAAGAGCAGCCCCAAGCTGGCAGGATGGTTCCCTCCCGCCCCCTCCCCAGGCCTCCTGCCAGCCAGGGTTGCTCCAACCTAGCTCAACATGCTGCAGTCTCCAGTGCGCGTGTAAATGGGGCACCTGGGAACAATAAACTTTGGTGCAAACAGTGCCAGAGTTTATTCAGACAAATTAGTTTCATGTGTAGACAGGCCCAGCAAGAAGTATTTCACGTCTCTGATTCAATTAAGGTGAGACAACAGTACTTTAAATGTTCAAGAGACAATGACACACCCTGCAGGACCCAGATAAAGCAGAGTACAGTGGAGAGGGACTTTGCAGAGCCAAACCTATATTGACATTTTACCCCAGGTAGGAGTTGGACTCTTTCCAAACTGACCTGCCTTCCTCTCCAATGAGCTATAGGTTCTTTCACATTATTGACTTTAGGATTAAAGAATTTGGCCTTCA
Source organism: Crocodylus siamensis (assembly GCF_052110815.1). Classification (NCBI taxonomy): domain Eukaryota; kingdom Metazoa; phylum Chordata; order Crocodylia; family Crocodylidae; genus Crocodylus; species Crocodylus siamensis. The sequence continues at coordinate 41,055,986 of NC_143403.1, read as the reverse complement.
AGCATCCAAATATGTCCTGCTAAGTAGGTCTCTGTCTCCCAAGCCCAGAGAACTGGGGCTCCCTCACTTGTTCGTTAGTTAAGGTTTTCTTTAAGGTTGTGTGTTGATTCCTTTTCCCCCTGTAATAAATCCTGTTTTAGCTGAACACTGTTTGTGAGTTGGGAAATGCCTTTATCTTAGTACACTTAGTTAATATTTACTTTCCCAGGTTTCTGCGTGGGTGCTCAAGTCAGACTCAAAAATACATGTTAAACCCCTCAACCTGAACCCAGACTTGGTTACTGCCACCCAGAGCCTGGCAGATGGGTTACACACCTAGTGCTTTAGACAAGCCCATGGTGCCCAGTTCCCAAGCACTAAGTCCTTGACAGCCCTAGACCCTGTACAAATGGATCACGAAGACAGGCTCTATCCAAAGACCCTGCTGAAGCCAATGGGCTAAGAGGTCAAGTGAACGGACCTGTATAATATGCCCAGTCAGATTAGTAACCCTAGTAGGAGCAAACTGCTCCAATGATCACAGATCACTGCTGCCCCATGAGGAGGTCCTGCCAGGCTCAAGCCTAACCTTTTGTACCACACTGCGGCGCTGCAAGAGGCTCCAAACACTCCCTGGAGTCAAGCAGGGCCCAAAGGCAGTGAGAATAAATTAATCCCAGATGAGATTAATTTTATTTGAACAGAGTTTGGGAAGGGTCAGATGCTGTAGTCCTAGTGATAGGAATAATCTATCTCTGATGAAAGGAATTTCTAGTCCACTGGATGGTGCCCCTGCCTAAACTGTTATAGTTAATGTTTGAGTGCATAAGAGCGTCTGCTGGGCAAGTGTAGAAGTCACTAGGCCTGTGCGAAGTGGCTAGTATTCAGATTCAGCTGATTCAGGGGACAGTGATTCAATCTGGTGATTTGAATCACTGTCCCAAATCGATTCGGCCAAATCTGATCCGCCCGCCCCAGCTTACCAGGTGCTGCTGGGCGAGGGGGAGATCCCTGCTGCCCCACACTGCCCCACGCTGCATGGGGGGCTCTGCCACAAGCCTCCCAACCCCTCTCCCCCGTCCCATATCCCCCATGGCTGCCCCGCCTGGCTCAGCTCTGCGCCACATGGAGGGCTCTTCCATGAGGCCCCCAAAGCGCTGAGGCCACTGCAGGAGTGGTGGGTTCTGGGGCTTTTCTCCATTTTTTTTCTAAAAGGGCTGGAACTGGCACGGGGTGGGGGAGGGACCGTGGGGGGGCTGGGAGAGCAAGGAGGGCAGTCAGGGGCTTGTGCAGAGCCTCCCATGCAGTGTGGGGCAGTGGGGGACATCAGGGATTGCCCCCCCCCCCACAGCACCCGGTGAGCACTGGGGCCTTTATTTTTTTTAAATGCTGGGAGCTGGGCAGGCAGGGGAGCCATGGAGGGGTTGGGGGAGCGGGCAGGGGCTGAGGGAGCAGGTAGGGGCTGGGGGCTGGCAGGGGTCCCGCCATGGTCTCCTTCCCCCGCCCCTGGTACTTACCAGCTGGGAGTTGACTGCAGCTCCCTGCTGCAGCCACCGGGGACTGCCTGAATCATCAAAGCTCTCCAAATCTCTTCCAAAAATTCAGAGAGCTTTGAATCAATTCAGACCTTTTAACTGGGCCCCCGATTCGATTCGGAGATTTGGCCACCGAATCGGGCTGAATCTCCTCCGAATCAAATCACCACCCAAAGCTTTGTGCAGCTCTAGTAGTCAGTTCAGTTAAGATTATTCTAGCAAGAGTGAACTCTTGCCCTTTGCTGACATAAGTGGCCTAGTTTTGCTGTGGAACATGCATAGTGGCTCGCAGGGCTGTGCAAAGCTTTGGTCCCTGATTCGATCTGGCAGAGATTCAGCCCCCGTCCATTAGGTGGCCAAATCTCTGAATCCAAATTGAATCAGAGGACCCTTTAATCTCTTTGAATTGAATAGGAACCCTCTGAATCGATTTGGAGAGATTTGGAAGGATTCGGCGATTCTAACGTAGACACAGCTTTAAATGTATTTTCTACATACCTCTAGGTAGCAGGCGGCTCATGAATGCTGCAATGCTGGGGTGCATGGAGTGTCCCACAGGAGCATGGGGGACTCCCATTGTGCTCAGCAGCAGACCCAGAAGTGGACCAGAAGCACTTCCGGTCTGCTTCCGGGTTTGCTGGGAGCACACTGGGGGGCCCTGCGCCTTGGCAGCTGCTGCCTCCTTGGTATAGGAGGGGCACCTGGGGTACCCCTGTAGCCAATCACTGAGTTGGCTGGCACGGGGTGGGGGAGCAGCATGCCAGAGTGGGTCAATATGTGACTCTAAAAAGATTTAATGTATATATGTAAGTTCTGTAACAGCTAACCATTTGAAAAAGAAGAGACTGTTTGTTTTGCATGAGAGAGATTATGAATTTGTGAATCTGTGGGCCACTGGCCAAAGTTGTGAATCAAGGCCAACTTATCTCTGTTATCTAGACTTGTTATCTCTGTGTTTCTAGACTGAAGGTTGCTGTGTGACTCTGGTATATATTTACATAACTTTTCTTTTTTACTGTTATATGCTGTTTTAGAACTTATATTCTATTATATCTAACAATAAACTTACATTTAGTTTAATATATTCCTGTACATGTGTTTGTATTGTGCAAACTCTCACATAAAGCCCAGCAGATATCCAGGCTAAACTTTAACTTTTAAGTTACCTGGATAAGCCTTATGGCTCTTGACCATTCCTTCTACCTTAATATTTTAATTAGATGCCTGCCCACCCCAATATAAATTAATCTGGAGTTACAATACTGACAGTTAATACCTCACCACTCAATGCTTTTGGTTATCCTGCGATAGCCCCGCAGCTGATAAAAGTATACTGTTGCCAATTTTTGCAAGTTCACTCCGTATCTCCTTAGAATCAGTGTTTTTTTAAAAAGACCCAGCTTCTGGAGTCATGTGATTATATGAGAATCTCAGCTTGCATTGAATAAATGTTTCTAGCCCTCAGAATTGCAATGAAAAGCTTGAAAAAGTGACTTCTAAAGGCTCAGAATTCAGAAAAGAAAGAAGAACTCCAACTGTAAGTTTCTTTCAACTGCTTGAGATGGTAACCTCCTGCACTTCTGGGGCTCATCCATACATGCAAGCACGTGCACTTGCACCAGCTCAAATAGAAGCAGTGCAAATTTGAGCCAGGGATTTTTGCCTCAGCGCACGTGTCCATACATGCACTTTGTTGTGGGGCAAATTGTGCCATTTGGGGCAAAATAACCCTGCCTGGCTCCTCTGCAGCCTCACCTTGGGGAGGGGCCCACTGCACTGCACCAGCAGCTCCAGGCTACTTGCCCTCAGGAGCTGTGGGGGAAAGAGCCTCTGGGAGGAAATTGGCCACACCCCTCCCTGGCAGTTGCTGCTGCTGGTTGCTGCAAGCTTGGTCTCAGGAGCTTCTGGAGAGAAGATGGCCAGGCCCTTTCCTACCTCTGGCTACTGCTAGCTTGGTTACAGAACTTTTGGGAGTAAGTTGGTTGCACCCTTTCCTGCCTTGGGCTGCTGCTGCTGTTGCTACCCCCCCATGGTGGGGGGCAGTCCTTTGCTGCATGCTGCTGCCTCCCTTGGGGAGGGGCCCACTACACTGCACCGCACTCCAGCTTCTGCACCCCTCTTCCACCCTGCTGCCCAGCCCACCGCCAAGCCACAGTTGGGGGACAGCCTGAGGAGGGAGCCTGTGCTGTGGGTGGGCCCCTCCTCCCCCACCATCACTGCCGTAGCCTAAAGGTGCCTTGCCTGTCCCAGCTGCCTTGACAGGCCAACCCCCACCTTCACCTCCACTTTCACCAGAAGCACACCCTGAGTGGCTGAACTGGACAGCTCCTACCATTACTGCAGCTGTTGCTGCTGCCATTGTTTCTGCTGCTGCCCCCTCTCAGGAGAGAGGGAGATTCCCTGCTGCACCACCTGACACCACACCTGCACTGGATTACTTCCTAACTGACTGACTGCTCCTGCCCTCCCTCACAGCTACCTCAATGCATCTGATCCTGCTTTGTCTTCCTGCCTCCTGCTCTGTTGCTGAGCACTTATGGACAGATTTTCAACAAACAAAGCCACTCCACTGCTCCAGCCATCTTTTACACCTGCCACAGCAGCCTTCCTTGTGTGTTCTTGCCCTTGTGTGGTAAGTCCTATAGTCCACACCCCCTGCCCTGGTGTTTGTTGTGTGGCTGAGGAAGCCAGCTCAAGTTTCCCCGGCCCTGGTGTGTGTGTGTTTCCACACACCCCACCCCCTGCATTCTCAAAACATAGCCCTCCTGTTTTTTTCCTGTGTAGCTGTAGCTCAGTGAGCTTCAGCCCGCTTCCTTCCTCCCTACCCCTGCTTCTCCCTCACCACCCCAGCCTGCCCCTACTAGACTCACTAGCTGCACTGGATATTTTATTTTTCTTTATTGTCTTCCCTGCCTTCATGTGCAACAGTGGCAGGGCAGGAACCTTCTGGGGGGGCAGATGCCCCCACAGACCTTCCTGCCACCCCCACTATGGAGGCAGATCCCAGCCAAGCCCCCAAGGGGATGCATGCACCTGCAGCCTCCACCCTGGAGGCAGAGTCCAACCAAACTCCTCTGGGGGTGGAAAAGCCTACCATCACTGCTGCAGGGGCAGGTGGCACTCCAGTAGGCAGCCAACAGGGCCAGTGGATCTCCCCTGGCCAAGCCCCATCCCCTGACAGAGGGGTTCCCAAGCCCCTACTCCTGTCACTAGGGATCAAGGTCAAGGGCTCCTCTTCAGCCTCCTCTATAGCTGGGGGTGGGAAGGGAAGGGCCCTACTCCCAAGCCTAGACCACCAGCACCTGAGGAGACCAGGTGCAGTACGCCAGCCAGCACACCCACTCAGCCTGTCCCTGGTCCTAGCTCTAGCCCCACCAATGTGGCCCCCAGGGGTGAACTGCAGCTATGCACAGGCAGCTGTGGGGAGACCCAAAGCCGGACGGCCTGGACCCTCCACCGCTGGCCCTTCCAGCTCAGGTGGCAGGCCCTGCTTTCTGGCACTCACCTGCAGGCATGGGGTTAAATACCAACTACCCAAGTGGGAGAACCTGCACTTTGAGATCTGGGTGCAGGCCCTGGCTCGGGTAGTGGGGGCCCCTAAGATTGTGGTGGCCTCCCACTTTCATGGCTAGGGGGTCTTTTTCCTTGGCTCAGAGGCTGCCACAAAAAAGGCAGTGGAGAGGGAGCTCATGGTGGAGAGCAAGTACATCCCCACCTCCAAACTCTGGGGACAGTTATCTTCGAGCCCCCACTCTGGAACCCCCAGCTCGAGGTGCCAATGGCAGAGCCACCCCACTTGTGACAGAGGTTGATCCTGGCTGATGTCACACGTATTGGAGACCTCCTGGACTAAGATAGGCGGGAGTGGGTGGACCCCGTTACACTGGCCCAGCGCATGGGTCTACCCATGATATGTCCAACCTGCCGTCTAGTCCAGGAGGTGAAATCTGCCCTACCTACGAATGCCCTTACCTTTGTTGATCAGGTCCTGCACAGTGGTAGTCCCTGTCCCCTCTCCCCCACTCGTATCCTCCAACCCGCCAGAGTTTGTTGCCTAGCCACATGGCACTCCCTGCTCTATCACCTGAGCCAGCTGGAGGACACCAGACTGGACCACTTTTCCATTGTCCATCACCACCACCTCTACATGCTCATGTGCCACATGATCCATCATGCTGCCCTCACATCCTGCCCAGACACCAAGTGGTGGGACCTGCTTGGGGAAGGTGTGGCTGGGGCACCCCAGTGGCTGAGTCTGTACTCCACCTTCATCCCATAAGACACTGGGGATCTCAGTTGGCTGCTCCTCCATGGAGCCCTCGCCATGGGCGTGTATGTGACAAGCTTCATAGACACCCCAGTCTCCTGCCTCTTCTGCGGGCAGAGGGAGACCCCGGGCACACATAACCCTCGAGCACACCAGGCTGCAGCCCCTCCACCTCCACCTCCAAAACCTACACCTGAGCTTCTGATTGAATTTCACCCCCCACCTTTTTGTTTCTGGGCACCCCATCCATGGCCCCACCAAGTCCCAGGACCTCCTGGTCAACCTTCTCCTGGCCGTGGCCAAGTGGGCCCTGTACTTGACCAAGAAGGAGGCTCTGGACGGGGAGGTGCCCGGAGACTGTGGGGCCACTGTCCCCTCACTTGTCCATGCACATTTCCAGGCAGCGCACCAGTGGGTGGCATCCACCGGCTCCTTGGATGTCTTTGAGGCCTGATGGGTGTGGTCCCTCTCTGGAGAACTTCTTTTCACATTTTGAACCTTTGATCCTGACATCACCCCTATCCTGTTTTTGCTTTAGTTGTCCCAAGGAATTAGTTGTGTTATTCGTTGGCTCCACACCATAGGGGCCACTAGTTGGTTGGGTAGGCCTTGGGCCCACAGCATTTGCATAACACAAATAGACAGGAGCTTCTGGAGGAGGAGCCTCTGGGAGGAAGTTGGCTGTTGCTGCTGCTGTTTGTTACAAGCATGGCCTCAGGAGCTTCTGGGGACTCATTAACACGTCTCTGCAGCCTGTCGGCAAATAAAATGTTATTTTAGGGACCGAGTAAAACCTCTTTGGAGATGATGGGTGTAGCAGCTACCTTCATCCCTGATAAATCTAACAGTAAAACTCCTCTGTGGAACCAAGTAGTTATAACTAAACCTCAGATGCATACCCCCATGCAAATCACAGGCACATGCAAGGCTGAAGTAGTTCAGACAGGTAGTCCAAGGAATTCCCCTGGGGAGGGATATAGCAAAGACACTGGGCATTGGCTGGTAGAGTTGCAAGTGTTTTTTTGTGTGTGAGAAGCTGCAGAAATACCAGAGGGGAGCACAGAGAAGCCCCAGACACAGCCAAGAAGCCCTGGGGACAGGGCCTAAGAAAAAGCAAGAGTTTTTGAGTAGAGCACTAGTTGAAAGAGATGTAGAACTGCGAGCAAACTGTGTTCATTTCCTCATGTGTTTAGGGAATTGGAACCCGCTACCTTTGAAAATAAGCAGGATTGTAACAAAGAAGCATCCAAATCTATTAGCAACTTCTCTCCCTCACCAGCACAACCATTGTGGACCCAGACTTTGTCCAGCTGCTCAGGTCAAAAAATAAACAGCAACAAGAAACTCTTCTCCTGTTCTGCAGGTCTGTGGTCCCCATGCTACAAGCTCATAGGCAACGTGGCTTAAAAGCTTTTGGGATTGGCCCTTGCAATTGTAACAGCCAGATATGTATTAAAAAATCCAGTTATGTTGAAGTAAATCATACCCCACAGAGGTGGCCTGGCAGGGACAGTAGTGGTTTGAAATTCTCTTTCTACTGAAAGAGGGATCACAGAACACAAGCTTTACCTTGGGAACCTGAGCTGACTGGCCTGACTACCAAAGAAAACAAGAAACATTTTTAAAGTATTATCCTCATTTGCTGGATGTTGCAGGAAATACAGTATAGAAATTTGACTACAAAACCATGGGCATAGCTATACACCCAATTAATGCAAAGCAATAAACTCCAGAGCTTATTGCACCAGAGTTTATTGTTCCCAGGTGCACCATCTGAACAAGCACCTGAAACTGCAGCATGTTGAGCAAGACTGGTGCAGCCCCAGCTGGCAGGGGACCCCAGGGGCCAGCCTGCTAGTCCAGGCCTGCTCCGCCCAGTTCAACATGTTGTGGAGGGGCTAGTTGGGGCACGAGGGTGCTTCAGCACAGGGCTAGCTGGCAGGCACCCCTGCACTGAAGCACCCTCCTCCAGCACCTCCTCCTCCTGACCCAGCCACCTCCTCCAGCATCTACACGTGCAGTGCTATGGAGTAAAAAAAAAACCCACTTGTATTTACAAGTACTATCCTGCTGCAGAGTTAATTAGTTTACTCCAGCCTAATAGGGACACACATGTAGATACTGAGATGTTTAGTCAACTCCACAGTAAAGGTCTACTGTAGACTCATCCTGTGAAAGTGAAATTATAGGTAGAGGCTAGCCAGGCAGTTAGAGCCGCCTTGCCTGAGTCACCAGTCCAAGACAAAAGTTTCTTCTCTTCTAGCTTCTCCACTGGATTCAGCAACAAAGAGACCTTTCTGGAGCCTTTTGCCCAGCAGATATCATCCCTACTTGACTGTGGCTCAAAGAAGTGTTCCCTCTTTTTATGGTTTGTAAGAAATGACAGCTGCTAAACAATGAAAACAAAGTCCTGGGGACTGATGATGAAGCATCAGGATTTTCTTTTGGAAATGTTGATGGAAAGAAAAGTAAGTGAGCAAAGATAGGAAAGGAGGGCTGTGTCAACAGTTCAATAGGAGGAAAAGTACAAACTTTGGAGCCAGAGCTCACATGTGATAACTCTTTCCCATATGGAAGGATGTTTGGGCAGGAAGAGATGCTTGGCCCTAAAGCAGTCTCTTTTTTTTTTTCCATGAAGTCTCTCCTTCTGGCTGTCCCTGCTCCCAACCAGACATAGGCACTGTCCTGAACTACAAACATAAAGCATGCTAGTGGGGAAGCTGCCATAAAAGGTGAAGTGCTCCTCTGGTCGCAGGAGAATGGTAGCGAGCCAAGGCCCAAGACTGAGCCAAAGGCCTTTACATATTTCTAGCTAACCCTCTCTCCAAAGAGCTGTTCTAGCAGCTCATGCTGTGTTCCCCCATTTCAGGGGTCTTTTTGCAGACTTCACCTCAAAATATTCTAGCCAGCCAGGGAAGGTAAAATTGGGTTCCCTCTGTCTTCTGAGAATTTCTCAGTTCAGATCTTTTTCCTGCCTTAGCTCTTTTTTTGGAGGGGAAAGAAAAGGAGACTGCCAGGAAGAGTTAGACCCCAAGTGTCCCTCTGAGGAGACCAAGGCACAAACCTAGAAAGATGGTTTTAGCTTTAGCTCACCTCTGCTGATGTCAAGAAATCCTGTGTATGCAAATCACTGTTGCCTTGTGTGCAGGACTGAGGCCATAGCCCAGCTCCCAGGAGAAAGAAAATGCATTGAAATAGAAGTGCCAAGCATACAGCCCATGAAATCTAGCCTGTAGAGCCATTCAGCCTGCAAAGTTATCACTGAGCCATGGCGTCGTGGGATCTAGCTAGCAGCGGGAAGGGTCTGCCACTGAGAGCTCTGAAGTCCCTTGGCAGCAGAGGGGTGAGTGAGGGCAAGGCATCACAGCTCTTGGTCACCCTGTAGCTGCCTGACCTATCACCCCTTGTGTGCCCCTGCAGCCATTTATCCCACTTCTGCTTCAATAGCTAGGGCCTCATTAGCCACAATGGCTACCACCACTGTGACGTTCACTGTAGCTGCAGCCCCATGCCCCAGGCCAGATCTGGACTCGGTGGAGCCCCTACAGTGCAAATCTGGCCTGCACCCCTCCTTTAATGAATTTTCAAGACATGAACAGGATGCAAGAATTAAATATTGAAATATTTGAAGTTGAAATATTATTTATTATGGAGTGCCCCACCCTTGAAGAAGTTAAAGAACAAAGAATCAATCATATTTTTGTTTTGTTTTCATCAGTCCACAGCTCCACAATGCAGTGAACTCAGATTTACAGAAAAAGGCAAATTTCAACTGACTTGAAGAGTTTATAGCCATGGTACCATGGGAAGACAGACTGAAGGATAAAAGGGCCCAGGAGGGCTGTAACCTTCTAAAGGGCACACCAAGAAGCTATCCTGGCATGGTGGAAGCACAAGAAGAATGGCAAGAAGCTAACCTGACTATACAAGCAGCCTCTAGAATGCCTTATACACAGAAGGCATACAGGCACCCAATGGATTGGCAGGCTGCCAAGGAAGCATACCAGGAAACAGCAAAAGTTTGCAGGGTCAAAAATCAGGGAAGTAAAGGTAAAGAAAAAAATAATAAAATCATGGAAAACTAGGGCTGGAAGGGACCTCTGGAGGTCATCTAGTCCAAGGGTGGCCAACCTGTGACATCTATGTGTGATATGCTGCAGATCGGGGAAGGGACTGACAGTACAGCAGCCAATAGGGCAGGAAGCAGAAGAAAAGCAGACAAGGAAGGAGGCAGAAAGCAGAGCAGCAGACCAGTCAGGGAGCACAGGGCTGGGAGTAGAAACAGCAGCAGATTGGGCAGGGTAATGGAATCAGAGGGTGTGTTTACACATGTATTTATGTGTGTCTAAACTTAATGAACCTTTGCTTAAGGCACATTAAGTAGAGCTGTGTGAAACAGCACCATTTCATTTCGATTTCTGTTTTGTTGTTTCGAAAGGACAGTGTTTTGTTTTGTTGCTTTGTTTTGTTTCAAAGCACTGTTTCATTTTGTTGAAACTGTTTTGCTGTTTCAAGGCAGACAAGGTTCTTTGGGTGTTTCAATGCATTTTGACGTTTCACCCATAGACTATAATGGGGAATCATTCAAATGCCTATAACTTTGAAATGTCTTGCCTGATTCAGATGAACATAGCAGGGATGGTAGCCCCTTCTAAAGGCACGAAGGCTGCCAAGTTTCAACAAGATAGGTGCAGGGTTTTCTGGGAAACTGCACCTCAAACTGCAAAAAGCAAAACTGGTCCCAGGTGGCAGTGGCAGCCTCCTGTCATCCCACACACAGAACTGGGGGCCTGCGCACCCGAGTGGGCTGTGTGGTTGTGCTGGACTCCTCCCAGGAGTGCGGGCCCCCAGATCTGTGCTCTGGATGACAGGAACGCTGCCGCTGCCACCTGGGACCAGTGCTGGGCGCAGCCCAAGCCCAGCACCAGCAAGACTGGTGCTGCTGCTGGCCCCAGGCGGCAGTGGCAGCCTCCTGTCATCCTGCACACAGATCTGGAGGCCCGCAGTGCTGGGAGGGCAGGTTGAGCTCCGCCACTGGCTCTTCAGTCACCTCCAGCATGCAGAACAGATTGTGGGGGCACATGCCCCCTGAGCCTCTGCTGGGGTGTGCACAGTGGCAGAAGCCTCCCCATGCCCCTAGACAAGCCACCCAGGCTCCAATTATCCCACGACCTGGCCCAGCTGGGGTCCCATTCACCCCAGCTCCTGCCCCTTTCTGTGCCCTACTCCCTCCCTCACTGCATGGGCCCCCCCCACTGCTCTTTCCACTGCCTTACAGACTTACCTGCTGGGGGGAGTGGGGGGGAGGGGGGTGCATGTGAACACATGCACGTGCTCAGCCCCCCCCCAGTAATTTTAATATAAAGGGGTACATGATCTGAAACTTTTGAAACTAAAAAAAAGTTGAAAATCCCTATACTAGACAACTGGAAATGGGCCAAGATAGTGCCCCCCACTTTAAAAAGGCCAAAAAGGAGGATCTGAGGAATTATAGACTAGTTAGCCTAACTTCAGCACCTGGGAAATTACCAGAGTATCTCATAACTAACTGTATTTGCAAACATCTAGAGGAGGAAGGGCAGATCACAGGCAGCTGGCATGGATTTGTCAAGAACAAATTGACCTAAAAAATCTCATCTTTCTTTGACACAGTAACTAGCTGGGTGCAATGGGATCAGATCCATAATCCCAGCAATTGTGCTTCCTGCCATATTATATGTGCAAGGCAGGATGCACAATTTTGGGGATCAGATCTCAGTCATGTCCTGCTGGTGCCATCAATTGTGCCTTTCAGTTTCCTCCTCATGTGCCAGCAAATTAAAAGCGTGACATGGTTTAGCCCAAACTAGAAGAGCTGACCAGCAGCCCCTACTCAGCAAGGTCAAGGCTGGGCACACAGCAGCCCCACATACAAGGTTGCCAGTGCTCTGCTCTGTAAGTGCCAGGTGGAAGGAGCCCAGCTTTGAACTTGCCAAACAGAGAGAGCTAATTGGATCCCCCCACATCAGGTTCTTGCAGACCTCCGGGCACCCTGACCCAGTTTGAGCTTCACTGATCCCCGTGCTGATGATGCCATGATCATAAGGAAAGGGTTGTGTACACTGCAAGCAGAAACGTTGCCTAGGCAGAGCAGCAATGGGTACACGGCAAGAAAATGAAGTTCCACTCCATGTTCCAAGCATCACAAAGAAGAATCAGAAAGTGAAACTAAATTTTACTCTGTGCCTGCCTCCCATTAATGTAAAACCACCCAACAAATTCTTACCATAATTACAAGCTTCTTTCACAAAGTTTAAAATCCTGGAAAAACACCCTAGAGCCACTGGAGCTAAGTGCAAAACAACAATGAATGCCTATAACAACTGTTACTAAGAATATTAGCCTGTGTAGGTGGTGGGAAACTCTTCTGGGATAGTCTCCAACTGATAATGGCATTTTGAACATAGCTTTTTCTCCCACTGTGATTACAGCACATCAGCTATTACTGTTTATTGTAATGTGTATGCTATATTGTTGTATGAAGAAAATGTAGAACATAACTAATTGATTACAAATTAAATGGATATAGAAATGGCCTTGTTAAAATAGAATCATATCACAGTGGGGGCAATGCCAGGATCCTCAGTTTGCGCATATGGTTTGGTATTTGTTTAGTCCTTGTCTATCACTGGCATAGCCAATGGTGGGCAAGATGTATTGAAAAATAGAGGAAGCCTAAGACAGACACCAAAACACTCTACTACCCTGAGCTAAGATGTAGGATGCAAAATGTCTGAAGCAAATTACTGACTGGTCTCTTCCCTGGGCCTCCTAGGAGGTGGTAAGACAGTGTGAAAGAGTAAAGGCAGACACAGCAAAAAGAGCCAGAGAATGCCGTTTCCAGAGCCATTACCATATTAGGATGGAAGCTCCAAGAGTGTAACAAGGAGAGGAGATGAGAACTTCAGCAAAAAGGAGAGAGGGGCTAAAAGAGAAAAAGAGGGAGAAACAGGATCCCCAAGGGATAAGAAGCTTACCTGAAGACTTCTCATAATGCCAGAGAGAGCAGAGCTCCAAGGAGCTTCTCAAGCAAATCCTGGGATGTCATTCTCTCATTGTACTTGGCCTTGGTGAGGCCACAGCTGGAGTACTGTGTCCAGTTTTGGGTTCCACAATTCAAAAAGAATGTGGAGAAGCTTGAGAGAGTCCAGAGAAGAGCCAATCATCAGGAAAACAGACCTTATGACAACAGGCTGAGAGCCATGGGGCTCTTTAGCCTGCAAAAGCGCAGGCTCAGGGGTGAGCTGATGGCCACCTACAAGTTTATCAGGGGTGACCACCAGGATCTGGGGGAACGATTTTTCACCAGAGCGCCCCAAGGGACAACGAGGTTGAACGGTCATAAACTACTGCGAGACCGTTTCAGGCTGGACATAAGGAAGAATTTCTTCATTGTCTGATCCCCGAAGGGCTGGAACAGCCTGCCATCGGAGGTGGTTCAGGCACCTACACTGAATACCTTCAAGAGCAAATTGGATGCTTATCCTGCTGGGATCCTATGACCCCAGCTGATTTCCTGCCCTTTGGGCAGGGGGCTGGACTCAATGATCTTCCCAGGTCCCTTTCAGCCCAAATGTCTAGGAAATCTATGAAGAGGGGCAGATCCCCAAGGAGACAAACTGCAGGACACATCTGGCTGCTGACCTGTAAAGTAAACAAAGAAAAGAAGAGAGTGAATTTTGACCCACTCTCCCAGGCTTGGAAATGGCATCTGATTGTCCATCAAGAGGATTCAAGCCTCCAGTCACATGCAGGATAAAAGGTAGACATATATAGCAACAAAATAAAGAGAGAGTATACAGTGGAGTTTGAAGATAAAAGCCCGCACAAAAAGAAAAACAGGCAAACAAGATAGAAAGAGACTTTGTTTTCTAATACTAAGTTCAGTTCAACCAAATTGATAGCGGTTGCATAAGAACATTATATAGGTAAAGTTACAAAGTTGAGAAGTTTTTAAAAAATAAAGACAAGTGTTAATCTGAATAAGTCTGTGAATATATATATCGGCAAGTGCGTGTGGATATTCGAGAAAGCAAGCAGGTATTTCTCCATAGTACTGGGACCCCTAAAAAAAACCCAAAACAAAACAAAACAAAAAAGAACTATATATAGCAGCCTACCCAACTAGTGACATCATAAAGTAGAACATATAATAATAACATCCAAGACGTGGCAGGCGGGAAAGTTGGGGCACCTATAGTTCCTTGGGAGATCATAAGAGGGTACGAAGAGGCATCATAAGCACCACCATCACACTTTGCTTATTGTATTCTGTACCATAATGATTTATTGCTTCAACTCCTTACATCTATAATCATGCTTTGTAATAAATGGTTAATTTCACCTGGTCCTCTGAACACTGGGCGCATCTACATGTGCCATTAGTGCACAGCAGCAAACCAAGGAGCTTATTGCTTCACACTTTATTGCTCCCAGGAAGCTCCTGGGTGCATGGCTTACACCTGTCCCTGGACCACAGCCAAATGAGCCAGGTTGGAGCAGTCCCCGCTGGCAGGGAGCCCCAGTGGTCAGCCTGCCAGCCTGGGACTGCTTCCCCACCTCATGTGCTGCAGAGGGACTAGCTGGGTCATGAAAGTGCTTCAGTGTTGGGCTAACCAATAGGCTGCCCCTCCACTGAAGCACCCTTATGTCCCAGCCAGCCAGGAAAGCATCTACACTTGTGCTGCTGTGCACAAGAAAACTCCACAGCAGGGTTTTTGTATTTACAACTGCTGCAGAGTTTATTAGTTTTGTGTACTGGAACAGAGGCCCATGTGCAGATGCTGAGACATGTACTAGGGTGTTAATTAGTCAACTGCACACTAAATGTCTTATGTAGATGTGCCCTCTCTCTCTCAACTTGGCTTCCCAACTTTTGAAGGGAAAGTAAGGGACAGGGAGAGGGTTTTAACAGGGTAAACAAGCCTCGGTAATACTTTAAAGCCAGGTAAACAGTCAAGAAATCTTGCAGACTTGCCAGGAGAGCAGTGGAACTGGGTGTCCCCTCAGTAAGATGTATCTGTATCTGCAAAGATCTTGATCAAAGAGCATTTGGGCAAAACAAACCTCAGACCAGGAGTAAACAGTTTGACAATTAAGTAACATGTATTGCAGGCTTAATAAGAGTAAATAAAATAGAGAATTTCAGAGAAACAATTGCACTGCACTGCAAATTAAAGGTAACTAATATGGAGAAGTAAAATAAGCAGCCCACATCAACACAAGATGCTGACTGAGCAGTAGCCTGATACCACTATGCAGCAGCACCGCATGGCAACAACCATGACATGATGCTACTGAGCAGTAGTATTAGGCTATTGTGCAGTAACGTCACAAAAGGGATGTTCATCAGCACTACTGTGCAGTAACTCAGGTTACTGTGCAATCATTCCGTACTTGTTTATACAAGTACTAAGTGACTGAGCAATAACGACTGCACAGTGTCTTATGTAGACACAGCCACAATGAAGCAAACTAAGAGGAAGACTAAACTATTTTAGATAAGTGGGGGTTGGGTAAAGTTCCATTCATTTTTCATCATTTGCCTATAACACTATAGTTAGGCAGTGTGAGCCCCCTAGTGTTCTTCACGATATTACAAAACTACTTAAGTTCTAAAATACTAAGGCCACATTTTCTGGATATGCTAATACAGAGCTACCAGTACAAACCATCTGCCTCACCCCACAACACAATTCTGGTAGAAGAGTTGTTTTTTTCAGTTTAGTTTACTCCATTTTCTAAATGCTGTACATTGAATTAAAAAAAGGCCCTTGTGTCTAAGCCCTGTCATCATTGGTCACAGCAGGAATAGGGCCTTATAGGTACATCTACATGTGCAATTAAAGGAGCACAATAAACTCTGGAGCAGTTCAAGCTGAAGTCAACTGCTCCCAGGCCCAGTGCCTACATGTGTGCCTGAGACAGCAGCAATCTGAACTGGGGCGGAACAAGCACCAGCTAGCTAGGCTGATTAGGCACAACGTGCCCCTGCAGTCAGCATCTACATGTGCGTTTCAGTGCAGTAAAGTAGTCCACTGTAAGAAAGTACTGTCTCTGACAGTACTATCCTACAGCATAGCTTATTAGTTTATTGCACCCTAATACAAGCACACATGTAGACTGTGACACTTTACTGAGGACCTAATTAGTCTACCCTGCAGTAAAGCACACATGTAAGTGCACCCAGTGTGTGCTAGGTAGAACCATATTTCATTCTATGCACCCATCTGTGCCCTTGAGACTAGAATCTCTTGACCAGCAGCACCCACTGGCTACTGAATATGCTTCCCAAATACCCTGTGCTCCTCTGTCAAGGGTACAGAGTAGATCCCTCCAGTAGTAGATCCAGGAGTGGGGCAAGAAGGTATGCCCCCACACTCTGGCTGTTCTACGCATCCACAGCGAGTTCACTGCTTGGTCAGTGCGGGCTCCTGCCAAAGCTCTGCATGAGCAGTGAGCTCTGAGCTTCCTGGATGTTTGCTGTGAGGTCTGCCCAAAGCCATTTTTTTTGTGCTGCTCTGCAGCCCAGGGGGTAAGCATTGCTGCTGTTTATCCATCCCCTCCCTGATGTATCTGGCAGCAGGGGAAAGAAGAGAGGAAAGAAGTGGACAAGCTGAGGAAAGAAGAGGACAGGCTCTGGCCAAACCCTGTGCTGAAAGGTTATTTGTGGCACAGCCAAAGGGCGGGGGGGAGGGGTGACTGTGCTGCTACACCTGCTCTGGATCCACTCCTAAAACCCACTGCAACTTATTTCCTTTATGACCAGAGAATCCAATTAGTAATGTGGTTTCATCATAACAGGAAAAGAGGACAATTTATGGAATATCCATACAGACAAGGCTACTGGGAGAAGGAAAAATGGGATGGTGAACCAGTGGCCAAGGAGATGAATCCGACAAACTGGAGTATAAGAAGAGAACTGGAAGTGGCTGGGTAAACATAAAGGGTCAAGGAATTCAGGCATAATATGTATATGGGATGTGACTGCCAAGAAGGAAGACTGGGACTGGAAGTCAGTGGAGACAAGGCAAGGGTGCTGAGGGGACTGGAGGTCAAGAGATGGAAGAAAGAGAACTCAGACAAGGATCCAGAAAAGAGAGTGGGACGCACTGGACAAAACTAGCAAGATGTTTGCTTTCTGAAGAGAGAAACAAATATATCTCAGCCAGAAATTCTTACATTGGGCCAAATCTCTCCTTCATGGCCAAGAATGCCAACTATGTATATATTTATGGACTGTACATAGTGAAAGGCCAAAAATGCCTGTCTGTAAAGTCTATAAAATAATTCAGTTAAAACATATGTAAGTAAAAAAGTTTCATTGTCAGTAAAAACTTTTATTTTTACTGACAACCTGCAATGTTCTAGGGTTAACAACCCTGACCACTCTCGTATCTTAGTAACTTCAGCCTCTTTTGTATCTGCTCTCCTTACGTGAGCGTGCATGGGGGGGGCTGCAATTCTGTTCTCCTTAAGTGTCACCCCTTCTGGCCTATGAATGAGGCCATTAAGGCCACCCATTTGCATAAGTCTTCCACAACCATCTTCACACCTTCCTTACACTTAGAACTCTCTCCTCAGACCAAGTAGTAAGGTTGCTGTTCTTTGCCTCTTCAACTATTTCCTCAAGGCCCACATCTTCCATACAGGGCACTTGTCCACATAGTGCTTTTTCTGTATCCATGTGACAAAAATCACCATTTCACTATCTTAATCGCATCTGAAGATCCATGTTTTCACCTCATTTTATTGTGTTACTAATTTTTTCTTGTGGTAAAACTACCTCTGACGTTTTATTTTTAGCATGGAAATTCGTGCCAAAAAGATTATTTTTATCATATTGTTTTTTCAATATGGACAACAAATCTGGGGTTTTTCCTGTTCTGCCATGATTTGTCCACCAGGTGGCGCTTGGATGCACTGAGAAATCTGTGTTGCAATCCAACCATTATAAGCCCAGTGGAAAGGATTAAAATTGTTAGGGGTCAGGCACTTCAAGGATCAGGTTGATTAAAACCTGGTCCTGGCCATGGGGGATGACCTGGTGAGGGGACTGCAGGTCCTTGACCACCTGGGCAATAGCGATCATTACCTGCTGGATTTCACTATCCAACACAGGGCGTCAAGGGCTCACATCAAGGCTAAAACCCTTGACTTCAGAAGGACCAACTTCAATGAGCTTAGGAGACTAGTGGAGGAGGCACTGAGGGCCCAGAAGGTAGAGGAGATGGGAGTCCATGAGGGATGGTCGTACCTTTAGGGGGCAATCCTCCAGGCCCAAAGGACAACAGTCCCTGAGAGAAACAAGGGGGGGTAACAGTGCTCAGAAACCCCCATGGCTCAGTAAGAGCATTCAGCAATGCCTGAGGACTAAAAGGGGGGTGTACAGCCAGTGGAAGGGAGGGGCTGTCACCAAGGATGAGTACTCCTCCTCAGCCCGGGAGTGTAGGAGGGCCATTAGGAAGGCCAAGGCAGAGATGGGAACTCAGGCTAGCGCCCAGGATTAAGGACAACAAAAAGTCCTTTTTCAAGTACATTGGGAGCAAGAAGAGAGCACCAGGCAATATAGGGCCCCTACAAGATGCAAACGATAATCTTGTGGCTACGCCAGACATGAAAGCCGGTATTTTTAACAGTTTCTTTGCCTCTTTTCTTGAACAGGGACTGGGACATCCCTCCTATCAGAGGTAGGGACAATCTTGGGGATAGCTCTGTCAGGCCTTGGGTCAGTGCAGATGTAGTTAGGGATCTTCTGGAAGGGCTAGACATTTTTAAATCTCCAGGTCCAGATGCCCTCCACCAAAGAGTGTTGAGGGAGCTGGCAGGGGTCATCGCAGAGCCCTTGGCCCGGCTGTATGAGCATATGTGGGCATCTGGCCAGGTGCCAGGGGATTGGAAACTGGCTAATGTGGTCCCAATTTTCAAGAAAGGGAGGAGGGAGAACCCAGGTAACTATAGGCCTGTAAGCCTCACCTCAGTGCTTGGGAAGATCTTGGAAAGATCATCAAGGGGCGCATCTGTGGGGGGGGGTCAACAGGGGAGATCATGCCCAGGGGCAATCAGCATGGGTTCATCAAAGGCAGGTCCTGCCTGACCAACCTGGTTGCCTTTTATGACCAAGTAACTAAATCCCTGGATGATGGCGTCGCTGTGGACATAGTTTTTCTAGACTTTAAGAAGGCCTTTGACAGTCTCTCCCATCCTCATCAATAAATTAAGCGACTGTGGCATTGATGCCTGCACAGTTGGATGGGTAAAAAATTGGCTGATGGGGCACACCCAGAGAGTACTGGTGGATGGGTTGTACTCAACCTGGTGAGATGTGAGCAGTGGGGTGTATGGCCATGTATAACAATATAGGACTCCCAAAATGGACAAATAATTTTGTGCTATGAAGTGGGTTTCAGGGTGACCCCAGGGTGACCCCAAGACAGCCCCCCCTGACACTGAGCACAGTAGCAAACCATGGTACTGTCTCCTCATCTCTTTGGACACAACTGTGTTGACCCAGGTCTGACCCAGGTGCGCCCACCTCTAGAGTGTAACAGCCACATATAACAGTGTATGGTGGGGGCTGTGATAAACTGTTATATGTGGCCATTGCACCCTAGAACTGGGTGTATCTCAGCCACCCCCATACACTGTTATATGCAGTCATTACATCCCAGAGCTGGGCACATCTCCACCCTGCCCATGCACTGTCATATGTAGCCATTACACCCCAGAACTAGGACCACTCTACACCATGCTTCTGTGGCACCAGGGGACTCTCCTGGACACCCTGACCATGTGGGCCGGCTCAGGAAGGATTTCCAGCTGTAATCCCAGCCTAAAAACCAGCCCAGTTCCCAAAAAACCAGAAAGCCAGAAAAATCGGAAAAAAACAGTTCCTGAAGATGAGACCCTCCCCCACCCCGCTTCTAGACATGCAATAATTTATGTAGGGTGTCCTGCCCTGCCTTTCCCAAGGGATGATGGCCACCTTTATCGTTGACCATTTATTAAAGTCTTTTGAGGTGAGAAATGCTCTGGGCCAAAGACACAAAAATTCCCTTTTTTGTGAGAAAGCCTCAAAGTGGCTGTCCAAAGGTGACTGCCACCCTCAGTAACACCCACACTCATGATGCCAAATAAGGGGTTCCCTCCCGGGTTCCTCCACATGCTCCACAGTTACCATGGTCAGGGGTGTCCAGGAGAGTCCCCCAGTGACACAGAAGTAAGGAGTAGGGTGGCCCTAGCTTTGGGGTGTAATGGCTGGGCTGAGTGTAGTGTAGTGGGAGGGCTGAGATACACCCCAGAGCTGGGTGCAATGCCCACATATAACAGTTTAGCACAGCCCTCACCATACAGTTATATTATGTGTTACACTCTAGAGCTGGGCACATCTGGGTCAATCCTGGGTCAACACGGTTGTGTCCGGAGAGATAAGGAGACAGTACTGTAATCTTCTACTGTGCTCGGTGTCAGGGGGAGCTGTCCTGCCACCTACCTGCAAAGGCACAGTGCATAGCTCCCAGCCCGACCCACCCCCGCACAGCGCTCCGCTGCACTCCCGGCCGGCCTGGTCCCAGCCCTGTCCCCCACAGCCACACTGGTGGAGGGGCTGCCAGCTCAGGGAAGGGAAAAACAAACAAACAATCTCAACACTCCTGAACTGCCCACCCCTTAGTGTACAAGGAGGTCAAGAGGGTAACATTGTTATGTGGTGCCCCCTAGCCTCTTTTACCAATAATTGCAGATTAACCCATAATGAGACTTAAATGCATACATGTTAAGTCATTCATCATGGTACATTATGACAGTGAAAAAAACACTGAAGTCAGCCAGGCAGAGCTGAAATGTATTTCTTATAGAAGGAGGTAGAGAAGTTATGCATACAGAACGGTGGAGGTTCTATTGTGCCCTTCTCCCTCGCCTTTAGGTCTTACAAGTAAGGAGAGAAGCAAAGCACTACAGTGGGGATTGGACTGTCTAATACGTGGCATAGCTCAGAATTCAAAGGATGTGTTTTATAACATCCATTTAAAGGTTTACAAAGCTTCATGTTTCCTAGCAAGGGGTGAAGCCACTCTTGAAATTCACAAAGATTCTTGAAGTTTCGTTGTTTTTTTCCCAATGTGGCTCTCCATGAGCCAGTCACAGCACACAAAAGAAGGCTTATATGTGCTCTCATATGCTCCTTGCTCCTTCCAGCTGCTGGTCTGAAGAGCCTGACTGACCTGTCCCTGGATCTTTCCTGTGTTAGCTCACACAATTCACCAAAATTAAATGTTCTTTCTTCTGAGGGATCCATCAAGGTTTCTTGGGAAAGGACGAAACAATGGGGAATCCTGAAGTGTCAGGTGTTCCAGAGGGACGGAAATATGAATGAAGTATTCCTTAAATTTGTAGCCTAGGACCAAGGTCCAGAAAGCTCTAGGATCTGTACCCTCAAACATTCCTGCAGTAGGATTATAAAAACTTCCTTTATTTCCTTAGCCACACATTTAGACATCTCTGGAAGGGTGACCCATTGAGACTTCACTCAGATGAGTGAAACAGGTAAGGGAAATAGTATTGCACTGACCATAAGCCCATTAACTTCCATTTTCAGTGTTACGTGAAGGAGTTAATGACACATGACTCAGGCCACCAATTCCTGCAGCTCTGCAGTTCACAAAATTACTCTGATTTATACTGTAAGTGAAACTAGTAACAGGACATGTCTATCTGAGACACTTTACCGCACATAAGACTAATCTAATGTGTAGTAAATTGTCACCATCTACATTTGGGAAGGACTTACTGTTCATTAAATTAATCTAATGTGCCATTTGCTAGTACCAACACACAGACGTACTAGATTGTGGCAGGGCACTGTTGGTGCATGCCACTTTAAGGCCTAGGCCGGAGACATGGCAGGTGCCTGATGAGGGGGGTTATCCCAGAAACAGGTGGGTAGGCCAACATCTGGCCGGCCCTAGGAAGGCCCCCTCTTACATTGGTGCACTGGCTGGGAAACATCAGCCCGATGGCCAAGCATGGTAGTACCTCCCCCTTGTGATAATAGTGCTGGTGACCCTGAAAGAGAATTGGGCATGGAGCCCAGAATTCAGTAGTGTGGCCCAAAGAGGGGGCAATTAGTGAGTGAGGCCTGCACAGAGTAGGGTTGCTGAGGTGGACCCAAAGGACTATGTATAGGACTAGGGGTGTAGAGTAGGGCTTGCTAAGAGAAGCCTGAAGGGCTGCACTGGGGCATGCAGAGTAGGGCCAGCTGAGGCTGACCTGAAGGGCTGCACAGGGGCCAACCCCAAAAGAATGTGATTAGGAGCCAATTGCCCAGAGAGAGGCCAGTGGCTGGAGAACTAATAACCTTCAAGAAAAGGAGGAAGGAAGATCCAGGAAACTACAGGCCAACCAGTTTGACCTCAGTCCCCAGAAAGATTATGGAAAAAAATCATTGAAGAAACCATTAGCGACAGGCTAACAGAAGGCAACATTCTGAGGAATAGCCAACACACCTTTGTTGTGGGTACGTCTTGCCTGACCAACATCATTTCTTTCTACGGACAAAGGAAAAGGTGTTGATATAATATATTTGGACTTTTAAAAAGCCTTTGACCTGGTGTCCCATGATGTCCTCATGGCAAAATTGGGGAACTATGGTCTTGACAACCTTATGGTCCAATGGCTGAGGAACTGGCTCTGGGGTTGGACCCAGACAGTGGTAGTTGATGAAACCAAATCAACATGGCACACAGTGACCAGTGGTGTCCCCCAGGGCTTCTTTCTTAGACCTGTAATCTTTAATCTATTTAGAAATGATCTGGACTCTGGTGTCGGAAGCGGACTGGCTAAGTTCACTGATGACACCAAACTATGGGGATGTGTGGTCACACTTGAGCATAGACCGACTTCAACAGGCTCACAAGGTGGGAAGATGAAAACCTGATGGCGTTCAATATGGAAAAACGCAAGGTCTCCACCTCAGGAGAAAAAACCCGCATCACACTTATAGACTCGGCAGTGCTACACTCACTAGCACCACAACTGAAAGAGATTTGGGTGTCATGATTGACCACAAGATGAAGATGAGCCACCAGTGTGATCCTGCAGCCGGCATATCAAACAAACTCTGGCTTGCATCTACCGATGCATCTCAAGCAAGGCCTAGGATGTCATCCTCCCACTGCATGCGGCCACAGCTGGAGTACTGTATCCAATTCTGGACTCCACAATTCAGAAAGGATGTGGATAAGCTAGAAAGAGTCCAGAGGAGAGCCACACGCATGGTCAGAGAGCAAGAGAGCAGGCCTTATGAAGAGAGGCTGTGAGCCATGGGACTCTTCAGCCTGGAGAAGCATAGGCTTGGAGTGACTTGGTGGCAGCCTATGAGTACATAAAGGGTGCACATCAGGAACTGGGACAACATCTGTTCATCAGGACACCCCAAGGGAAGACAAGGCCCAATGGTCACAAACTCCTGGAAGATCGTTTTAGGTTGGACATAAGGAAAAACTTCTTTACTGTCCAAGTCCCCAGGGCCTGGAATAGACTCCTCCCAGAGGTGGTCCAAGTGTTGGCTACAAAGGACCAACTCACGGGATCATCATAAATTCTAGTTTATTGGACGGGATGTGAAGGTACCAATAAAATCATAAATGCAAACTTTGAGTTATGAGAGGTACTGGTCACCTTAGGGGACACACACACACACACACACACATGCACTCATTCAAACCAGTATCATTTAAACCCATGTAGTATAGTGTATAGTAGCTGCTGTAGTCATTGTGAGCACTGGTGTCAGTATATCTACTTATCCGAGGCCCTGGAGTCTGCTGTTGATGGTCAGCTTCCTTCAAGGCTATGTCTTCTGCTTGTCCTTCTGTCTCGGTAGGTCAGGTACTGGATGAGAGGGCGCCACTGAGGGTCACGCTTTACTGCCTTTTATCCCTTTCTGGCAGACTTGTGTGATCCCCCAGCGTCATTTTGGCTGCCCAATCTGGAGGTCGCTGTCCCATGTGGGTCCTGAGTAGTGGACAACAGCTATTAGTCACAGTCACTGGGGGTTTCGCCCAATGTTGTAGTTTTGGGGGTCAATTTGTGATTCTGATTAATTAACAATGGTATTGTTAAGGGTTGCAGGACTAGTCAATAGGGTGGGTGCTCAACCCCAGGAATCAGTTCCTTGGCTTGAGCCTAAAATGGCTTGTAGAGTAGAGTTATGTAAATTTCTTCGGCTACCCTGTTGTCATTTAATTACATACTGATCACCAAGGATCTGGGTTTTCCATTTCTCATGAAAAAATGGAGAAAACCAAGGATTCCCTGTTTTTATTGGAGAAAATGTGGATTTCCCTTTTTAGCAGAGAAATCTGCAGATTCTCCACTTTTGCAAAGACATTGGATTTATGACAATTTCTTTGCCTCTATTTTCTTGTGCATGGACAGAGACTCCCCTACTGAGATTCAGGATGAACTCAGGAGAAACTCCGTCAAGCCTAGGGTCAGGGAGGACTGGGTTAGAGACCTTCTGGAGGGGCTGGACATGTTCAAATCAGCAGGTCCAGATGCTCTCCACCCCAGGGTGCTGAGGGAATTGGCACAGCTCCAGCCTGCAAGAGCTGATTGCAGAAAGGGCAGGAAACCCCCAGCCCTAACTGGAGGGGGAGAGGGAGGGGGAAGGGTGGGGCCAGAGCATCTGAGTCAGCCAAGGCTGGGCTCAGGCTCAGACTCGCCCTTTGCTGCTGGAGCCTAGAGGTAAGTGGGGCTTGGGGGCTGTGGGGCAGGGGTGGGGAAGGTGGCTGGGGGCTGAGGGAGTGGGGGGTGCTGCTGGCCCCAGGCAACACACCACAGCCAGAAGCAGGGGCAGGGGGTGAGGGCAGGGGTGCCCCTCTGTGGAGGGGTTTGCGGGCAAGCGATGCAGGGCACAGTGTGGTGGTGCCCATCATGTGCGGGCTGCACACATGCCACCTGGCCACCCACCAAGGGGAGAGGGAGACTTGCATGTGACTGGCTGCACAGCTCTGGGCTGGCTGGCTCTGCAGCTGGCTGGCTGGCTCTGCAGCTGTGGTGAAGGATGGTGGCTGAGGGGGGTAGGAGGGGCTTGCACACGGTGGCTGCTACTGCTTACCTGTAGGGCTGTGTCAGCAGTGGCGGCCACTGCCTACAAAACCTCCCCGCACCGCTGCAAAGCAGTACCCAGAGCTGTGCAGCTGGCTGCAGGGTGGCAGCTGCAGTGTGGTAGCAGCCACACGCAGCCATCCCCACCACCAACCCACACCAAGTGCTAGCCACAGCTCCCACCACACTGCCACTGCCACCTAGTGGCCGGCTGCACAGCTCTGGGCACAGCTACACAGTGGTGTGGGGAGGTTCTGTATGCAGCGGCCGTCTCCACTGGCATGGCCCTACAGGTAGGCAGCAGCAGCCGCTATGTACAGAACCTCCCCACGCTGCCGCAGAGCCATGCCCAGAGCTGTGGAGGTAAGCAGCAGCAGCCACCACGTGCAAGCCCCTGCTACCCCCCCTCAACCATCATCCCTTGCCCTGGCTGCAGAGCTGGCCACGGAGCTGTGCAGTCGGCCTCATGCGAGCCTCTCCCTCCCCTGGGCAGATGACCAGCAGCAAGTGTGTGGCTTGCACATGGCAGGCACCACCCCACTGTGCCCTGCATTGCATGCCCAGAAAGCCCCCCACAGAGGGGCACCCCTGCCCTCACCCCCTAACCTAGCACCCCTGTCCTTACCCCCTGGCCCTGCTCCCAGCTATGGTGTGCTGCCTGAGGCTGGCAGCACCCCCTGCTCCCTTGGCCCCCAACCATCTTCCCCAGACCTGCCCCACAGCCCCTAAACCCCACTTACCTCTAAGATCCAGGGGCAAAGGCCACGGCTCTGCGGTGGCAGTGCTTGCCCGCATAGCACCCCTCAGCCAGCATGTAGCCGCCACCGCCCCCCCTCCCCCCCCACACTGCTAGGGAGCCGTGCACCCAGTCGCAAGGCATAAGCAGTGGTGCAGTGGGGGTCGCTGCATGTAAGTCCCCCTTTCCACCTTCTGACCAGGCAGCACATATATGGCCCGCACACAGTGGTTGCCACCACGCTGCTGCTGCCACACCCTGCGCCACTTGCCCACAAAGCCATGTGGGTGGCAGTGAGATGGTAGTGCAGGGTGCAGTGGCAGAGATGTGGTGGCAGCCTGTGTGCAAACCCCGTCAGGCTGGCCAGCACATGTGGCCCTCAGAGTGGCACCCCTGCCTTTACCCCCAGCCCTGTTCCTGGGAGTGGGTATGGGGGCATACTCCTCTCTTCTTGATCTATACCCCCAGCACTTTCCCTTTCCCCCACCCTGCCCTGCCCCTTCCCCCCACACACTTACCTGCTGGGGTAGGTGTCAGTGTCTGTGTGTGCCTCTGTGTCTGCTTGTCTGTGCCTGCGTGTCTGGGGGGCTGTTGTGAGGGGCATCAGGAGGGCTGTTGAGGCTGTTGGGGTCTGTGCGTGGCACCAGCAGCGCTATGGGGTGCTGTGGGGGGCCTTTAATTTTTATCACAGGTTTTGAGTTTTTAATTAGAGAATTTGCAATTTTTTAATCAGAGAAAACCAGGATCCCTGCTGATCATCATACATATTAGCGTTCACTCAAGGGACCAGCCTAATATAGCAGATTTTATCACTTTACAATTACAATTTCAATGCAGTTTTTAAGAATGGTCCAGGGTGTAACTACATTTGACAGGGAGTACATTCCTTAAGGGTTTAAAAGTGTAACCCAGGTGGCAGCCTAATAGTTGCCACCCCTGCCCAATATCAGGGATGGTGTGGTGAGTGGGGCAGGGCTTCTGGCCAGCACCAATTTACTTTCCAGCCAGCCCCTGCTCCCCACAGAGCAGCCCGTGGTCCCAAGAAAGTCTAACACTGAACTGATTTAACTATTTACACTTTATTTACAAATCAAGAATAATAGGAAAGGTTATTTGCAAGTGAACTTAAATGGCATAACCAGAATCACAAAACAAACCAAGATGCATTAGTCCACCCTTGACTCAAGAACCACAGGTAGGGTAACTGGCAGCTGTCAGCCACTGCTGAGGTGCTACAGCAAGGAAGCAGGGCGCTCGCTTCCAGAAGCTCCAACAGGCTTCCCAATAAGCAAGAGACTGCAACAGTGTGGGCTCTTCTGGTCCACAACAATCAAATTGTATCAAACCCCAACCCCCACAAAGAGGCTGAAGGGCGACCCTTTGTGGCAACCAAAAGGGAAGCAACAGAGTAGGCTCCTGCAGAAATTGGCATGACCCAAGCATGAAGGTCAGAGACTCCATCCAATGACAATCAGCTGCAGAATAAGGGACAGGACTGAGTCCCCTCTGGGGCAGTCAGTGGCAGAGGGTCAGCAGCACAGGCAGCTCCCTGGGGTCGCTGCCCTAAACCCCTGCTCCAGATGACTGGCTGAGTGCCCCACATGCTTCACATATCCTGCTCTGAGTGCCGGTCTATGCCCCGAGCTCCCAGGGACCCTCGTCCTGGCGCTCTGCTGCTCCTCAGCATCCCAGTGCCTTGCCTGCTGCTGTCCTGCTTCCCCAGGGAAGGTGAGGGGTTTACTCAATTCACCAGCCCAGCTCCCTACTCCAGATAAGGATGCCGCCTGCCCTCCTGGCTGCTGCTGCTTCTCCGCAGTGGAGTGGGGGGGCCAACTGCCACCCCTAGCCTCTGGGACACCTGGCATATCCAGCACACGGTGATGGGGCCTCGGGGCACCAGCTCTCTGCCCCAACCCCTGGCCATGGCTCCCTCTCTGCTGCAGGGCTGGAGGCACGGCCGACTGCCACTGCCTTCTTCTCCCAGGGCATCCGAGGCTCTTCAGAGAGGTCTCTCCGCTCCCTCTCCAGGGTCAGCTCACCCCAGCTCTTCTTCAGCCTCCTGCATCATTCCCCGGAGTCACTGTCAGCAGCCCCCATGCCAGTTCAGCTGCTGCTTCTATCTGCTCGGGCAGTCCCTCCCTGGCTTGCAAACCAGCCAACCAGGGCTCAGGGTGGCTGGCCCCCACGTCCAGCCATCCCCCTTCCCTGCAAATGAGGGGATTGAAAACCCCTTGTTTCGATTGGCTTCTCCTTTTCCACAGGGCAGGGCTCCCCCGCTCCACCCTTGGGGTTGCTCAGCGTTCACCGGCACTGTTTCTAGCCCAGGGTAAATATCTCAAGACAATCTGGTGGGCCCACATTGGCAGTCTGTTACAAAAGTATAAAATCTAAAATACAAAATGCCATGGTAAAGACGAGACAGATGAAGTATATAAATGCACTGTGAGAAATATATAAAAAGGCAATGTGAAATAGTGAGGATTAAAGGCTACTAGGGACAGTAAGTGAGTTAGATTAGCACCAAGATATATTTACAGTCTTTGAAGTGGATATTTTAGTTCTTTTGCTTTCTTTAGTGACACTCAGCTTAATTGATATGCAGATATCGTTTGTGGGATTCTCCTACAGAAAGCCACTTCAGCTTTCTGGTTTGCTCTGAGCCTTGCCACCCCCATGCAATGAGTGTGCGAGGTCTCTGCCAATACTTAGAAGGAAAAAGAAATGCACAAAAGGGGTGTGGCGGGGAGGGGTGCATGCAAGAAGGGGCTTCTATTATATCAATGTCCAGAAGGGACATGTACAAAGGGGGCTTTCTGCTACATAAGCGCCTACTCTGGACACTTTCAAGAAACACTTGGATGCTTGCCTTGCTGGGATATTTTGACCCCAGCTGACTTCCTGCCCCTTGGGCAGGGGACTGGATGGACCTGATGATCTTGCAAGGTCCCTTCCAGCCCTAATGTCTATGAAATCTATTAAATCACTTCCTCCCGTTCTAGTGGTCTAAACCAGACACACACTACAACATTACCCATCAGCCTTTTAAGTGACACTACTGCACAGTAGCATCTTGGAACGGTTTTGCCATGCGACACTACTGCTCAGTAGTATCGAGCTACTGTGCAATTAATGTTTTGTGTGCATGTGCCTAGTAAAAAATAAATGTATGATCAGCTCCCAAACCTAGCTGCCTAAAGTAGGTGTTGTTAAATTGCCTAATCACGGGATGGGAAGGGATGTGGTTTGCCTTCGGAGAACGGCTATCCTGAAATTAATTTGGCAATGGCAGAGTAACTGTCACCAGAATATATTTACTCGACTTCCTCAGAAGTAACTTCATGCCAGAGAATAGCAACTTCTCCAGAGTAAAAGTTGTGCATTGTTTGTCTGTTCCAATTTTCTTCAGGAGTAAGTTCATAGTTTGTCATGTGCCTATACTGGTCTAGTGGGCTGGATCCTAGATTGGGACTCAGAGACCCTGGATTCAATTCTTTGATTTCCTCTAGGCTTCTTTTGTGACCCTGGACAAGTCAAGAACTCTCCATACCTCAATTCCCATCAGCCCCATACGAATAACATTACTGCTATGCCTCAGAGAAATGGTGAGAGCATATGGCTAAATGTAATGAAGATTAACTGCCAAAATACAATGGCAATGAAGGACAGACAGATAGATGCTGTGACCACAACAAAAGACAGGGACAATTTTGTCGGCTTGAAACCATGATGCTTATTATACTATTGCTTAGTCAAGGCTTTTTGTGCTTTTACCATTACTCTCAGAAGTTGTTCAGCTGTTTCCCCCATGATTTCAGTCAGCTGTACATCGAGCATAGCTACCAAATGGCGAATCACTGATCACTTAACCATTATAACTTTGAAAGTTGTATTGTGCTGCTCTGTAACTCAGTTTTTATGTGACTCTGTCTAGCAGGTTTTTAAAGTGTTCCCCTTTCCAGGAAATTAAGGATAATACTTCAAAACATCCCAGCCTTGTGCCAGGCCTTTTTCTATAATCAACCCCTCTAAACATTTGGATCTTCTTGAAATCTTCTGTTTGCAATTTCTGGTGCTTATTGTTTACATTACAGTCCTGTTCTCTCCTCTTCCCAGGCTCCTTTCCCATCTGGAAATAGTGGAAACCATTCCATCCAGAGCAGCTGCTAGGAAACTTACTTGAAATATTTCAAGTCATCATGGAGGGTGGATCATCATTAGCTTATACACAATGCCTTCTTTAGAATGGCTTGCAATTTAGAAACATGCAGAAAAGCAGTTTGGGCTTCATCTTTCTCTTTGACCCGGAGGAGGAATATTGAGACTTGATTCAAGATTATTTGCTACAAGAACTTGATCTCCTTTATCTTATTTGTAGAAGGATGGGGAGTCATTTCTTGCTTCCATCTCTTCTATCTGTACCTTCTTTCTGTAATCAGCTGGGGTCTGTCTCAAGCCTTAGCATTAGTCTATTCCAGAAAAAAAGGAAATGCTCTGGCTTCCATGAGCTTCCTGTTCTGCCTCTGAGATATTTAAGTAGCACTTACTTGGCTTTGAAGTGAAGAGACTTGGCTTACCATGCATGCATAGGAGTGATCCAGAAAACATATGATCCATTAAACATATATCTCCACCTCAGCAGGGCTTCAGGTATCCTCTTTCCCTCCAGTTGAAGCTGCTCATTGGGCAAAAAGCAATGTAAAAGTCATGAAGCCAAGTTGAGATCATATCAGATGGAGCCTGACTCCACAGCCTGCGGAGAGCAATGCTCCTGAGGAGGAAGAGGAAAACTAATTCTACGCCCCCCCCCCCAGGGTTTTAAAATAGTTTTGCATTAAAACTGCCTTTGGATAAAATGGTTCTTGCCTCGGGGCAAGAACCAGGGCTTCCTCTTCCCATGCACATGCCACCCTGCCCTATAGGCTAACAAGCCAATCTCACTCATGCACTCTCTGTCTGGCCCCATGCCTGGGATTTTTTCCCACACATTGGGCTGGCTTGAACAGCCATCTTCTGTCCCGCTCTTCCTCAGTGGAAGAAACGTACTCTCCTGTGCTCTGTAAAACAAGTCATGGCTGTAAACCAAGGTATTCAGAAATGATTCATGCATTCGTCTCCTTTTTTAGCCATCACAGGGGCACATGGGTCAGAATTCTGCTTCCCTTTACATATCCAAACAGCAGCTTTCCAGTTGCATAAATGGCATTTTTGGCACTTACAGTCGGTGATTCTATTATCCATGCAGTATGGACATGCAGCATTCGCACAGCTGCTGAGCATATATGCAGTGGAGTGGGCACAGGCCTTGTATGTGTACCTTGGGTGTGTCCAAGTTCTTGTGGCATAACAGGGCATGACTCGGATCTATTCCAGTTGTGTGTTCCTATCTTGTGAAAACTGAAACATTTTGTCAAAATGTCAGCATATTTCAGAAGTTGCTGTGCAATTTCTAAACTGAAATTTGAATTTAAACTCTACACGGAACTCATGAACAAGTACACAGAGCTCATTCTAGCATGTGTTTTTTATCAGCTACATTATACTGTATCAGTACCTTTACCTTTCTGTTAAGTACATAATGCTGATAAATAAGATTATCAGCATTTCGAAAGTAATAATGCTGTAGAAGCTAAAGTATTGTCCACAATGAAAAATCTTTCTCAAAAACCAGACTGAACCAGTTGGATGAACATGGGCATCAAGCAAGAAAAAACCTGACCTGGCTTCCCCTGAAGTGGTAATAACAGTGGGGAACACACACACACAATGGAGGGCAGACACTGAATTTGAAAGCGGAATCATGGCCTGGCGCACACGTTCTCCCCCTTTGTAGCTCTGTGGAGGACTTTCTACAGTGAGGTGCCAGGTCACATGAAGCTACCTTCTCCTGTTTGCCCTCCCCTCCCTATTTCACTACAAACTGTTTTGTGGCCTAATGGGTAGGCCCCTGCCTCTCAAGATGCACATTCTGATTCAGCCACTACTTTTTTGGTGACTTTGAACAAGCCAGAAAACTGCTCTAGGACTCAGTTTCCCCATCTATAAAAAAGGGGAATTGATACAAGGGGGGCAATTGATCTTTCCCAGCAACAGGCCGTGCAGGTGGAAGGGGCAGGACAGTGCCTGGTGTGAGAACCTGAGCTCAGCATTAGGACTGAGGCAGTTTTTCACATGTCTACCAGCAGAATAGTTGGTGGGCAGGGGTCTGGCCAGCACAAATGTAGGTGCCTGGGGACTTTACAGACCTACAGCAGCATACATGTAGACTCTGACCCAGCTGGCTGGAGCACGAGGGTGCTTCAGAGTGGGACCTGTCTGCCAGCTAGCCCAGCACTGAAGCACCCTGGTGCCCCAGTCAGCCCCTCCACAGAAAGTTGAGACAGGGTGAGCAGTCTCAAGATAGCTAGCTGACCCCCCACCCCCCAAGTCCCCTGCCAACCAGTGCTGTGCTGACCTGGCTCAATGTGCTGTGGTCGTGAGTGCATGTGGGATCATTGGGTCCAGCTGCCCCTGCTCTGGGCAGAAAAGACTGCTGGGGTCAAATAACCCTAGCAAAGATGAGATTATATGGTTGCCTGTGCTGGCAGTGGACTGGAGTCAGTGATCAAAGGGGTCCTATATTCATACTTCAGAGGTCTCCTGTCCAGCCACTGTACTGCTATGATTATGCTCATCTTGCCCACTTGAGCTGGAGTACACCTGGTGAGGGATCCTTGATTTTGGAAGTGGTTCCCTAGTTGATCCACCAGCATCCCAATTTGTGAGGAGAACATGTGCTGGACAGATGTCCTGTGAGTTTAGGAGGTTACCTCCAAGGCTCATTTACTTCTTGGGCCCGACCCTTGTGTACATGCCATGGGGGGATTACTCCAGTTTAATTAAGGGAGAATTAAATCAAAAGGAAACCCCCATGGCATGTACAAGCAGCCATTGAAAGTCGAAGTGGGTGGAGGACACTTGGCAGAGGACCAGGCTTGCAGGATTAAGGACCGTACAGAGAAACACAAGGTTCTGTCAGTGCTGATTCTTCTGTTGAGCTCACTGTGTTCAGTTAAACCACTTGCAAAGAACATGCCAGAAAGGGGCATGGCATGTTTTGACAACAAACCAGGCCCATGCAAATCCCTACTGGGAGAATTAATTTACCTGTCACAAAGCTAAGCAAAGAAGGATCATTCTCAGGTGCCACGGGATATGTAGGGCAGTCACCTCATGACCTCACACCAGATATATGCCTGCACAATTTACCGAAACAAATCGGGTTGCTTTTAATTTATGCCATCTTAAATAGCAGCAGAATTAGACCCAGTGTCACAAACTCCTGGCTTTTCAACCCCCAGCATCCATAGGCCCAACCTAAACCTTAGAACCTGCACTGGTAGATATTCAGGATGTATCTAGCGATTGTGACTTGAACTCTTCTCAAGCTAACAGAATACAGCACAGGTTTTTGCATTGACTCTTCTTTCCAGTTGTCAGATCAGTGTTTCATTTAGCAATCTTTGCTCCTCCCCTTCTTTTATGTATCTCAGCTGATCTGAACAGATCCAGAAAAAGACCAGTGCTAAAACCAAAGCTGGCCCTTTTTGCACCTCCAGCTTAAGCTTTTGAAATGATTAGTAAATGGAGCACCTGCACCCCAAGACAGTGATGCAAAGAAATGGCACAAGGCATCTTGGTTCCCTGAACCATCCAAAAATGATTCAGGTTAAAACTGAATGGGGAGCATAGGGCCAGCAGACAGAAAACACTGGACACATCAATACATACATTAATGCACTTTTCCTGATACACATTAAATTTTGTACCTCCAATGCAAGGTACTAAATAAACACGCATTAAGCTGCCCTAATGTGCAGTACCAAAAGCGCACGTTTTTAAAGTGATGCTTAATGCGCAGTAGCCTAGTTTACTGTGCATTATCATAATTGCACATTTTTATGTGACGCCTTAATGCATAGTAAAATAGTACTGAACATTAAAGCGCATGTGTACGCACGCCCACTGGGTAGTGCTGTCCAAGCCCCCACCCCTCTCCAGAACTTTGGTGCCCGACAGGCTGCACATTAGACATATGCATCCCCTGGGATGCAATCTGTAGTCCTCTCTGTAGTACAAACACCCAGCTAAGCACTAATGTCATTCCTCTTCTGTATACTATTGCCAGGAAGGACCTGGACAGTAGGGCTGTATGAAATTTCGACAAGTGTTTTGTTTCGAAGCCATTTAAAGACGTTTCGAGCTTGAAACAAAAGGCTTCAAAATAGCTTTGAAACAAAATGAGGGCACTCAAAACATCTAAAAAATTTCAAAACGTTTCAAGTTTCAAAGCAGCCCGATGGCAGGAGGTGGGGGAAAGCCAGGGCTGCGCTCTGAGTGACTAGGCCAGCCCCATGGAGCTGAGCCTGCTGGCGGGAGGCGGCGGAGAGCCACTGGCTAAGGCTGCGCTCAGAGCCAGGGCTGCACGCCGAGCAGCCCCGCCACTGGCTCTCCACCACCTCCTGCCACCAGGCTCAGCTCTGTTAGAAATGGAGTATTGTTAGAAACGCACAGCTTGCATCTTGCACCCGATAAGAAAGAAACACTGTCAAGGACTTTTTTCCTTGCCCAGCCTTGCCACAGCTTTTCTTATACTAAATCGCAGACTCTCCCCCAGCTTCTCCCTAGCCTTTCTCATACAGATTACAGAAGCTGGAATTCATGTGTCCTTGAAAGGGGGGGGTTTAAACTCTTGGTGACCTATAGTAGTCTCTGAGCATGCTTAATTAGCTGATGCATATTTACCTCTCCGCCCTGCATACTTAAGTAGTTAATTATACTATACATGCGATGTATGTAGTGATGTAACCACATGTATGCTTGTATGAAACGGAAGTGAGCTGTAAGAGTTCCTGTTTCTGCACATGTGCCCAGGAGAAAAAAGATAAATACAGCCTGCAAAATTCCTTGGTGGGTTCAGAGTAATCTGAGTTTTTGACTCTGCTCTGACCCTATTTGCAAATACACCTTTTGTGCCATCTAATGAGTGTGTGTCTGTGATTTTGGTGGCCTCCAGAGAAACGAACCGCTTTAAGCATCAGCTCTGTGGGGCTGCAGAGCCTCCAGTCCCTGGGCTGTGCTCACCAGGGCTGCGCTCTGAGTGGCTCTGCCAGCCCCACGGAGCTCAGCCCAGCAGCGGGAGGTGGCGGGAGAGCCAGTGGCAGAGCCACTTGGAGTGCAGCCCTGGCCAGTGGCTCTCCCCTGCCTCCTGCCACCAGGCTTAGCTCCATGGGGCCCACGGAGCTCAACCTGCCCTCGCAGTGCTGCCAGACTCCTCCTGCCCAGTCAGTGATCTTTGCAGCCCAAACTGTAGGTGTCAAATCCATGCTGCTGCTGCTGGAACACTGTTGATGTGGATTTGTTGTGACTTAGGCACCAAAACTCTGTCTTCATCTTACTTGCACTTTACCAGTCAATCTGGCCCCATATCTTCAGGGATGATGTGCATTTGCAAAAATTCACTGACTTCAGTGGAGCTACAGAGACTCACCCAAAAGTGAAGACTCGATATAAAGCAAGGAGTGGTATCCCCACAATGGGGATACTTATGTAAGGAGAGGACTCAGGCTATATAAAAAACATGTACCAACAAAAAATAATGGGGCTTTCGTGTCAACACTAATCGCAGGAGCTGCTCAGAGCGTGAGATCATGTTTTGCTCGTGTCTCCTAACCTGCTGTTTATTTATCAAATGAATCATTTTACCATGTATGACAGGAGCTTTTATACAAATGCAAACATTGTTGAAAGTAAGAAAAAAGATGTAGGCGGGGATTTAGTAAAGCAAATTCACTACAGGGAAAACACAGCCAATATAAATTTAAGCGTGGAAAGAGAGATGCAGACCAGAGGCAGCAAGGAGGTGAACATGGCCGGGCTAAATGTCTGCAGCGTGCTGGTGACAGGAAGCAATCGGGGAATTGGTCTGGAGCTGGTTAAGCATTTTGTCGGGAAGCCAAACCCACCAGATGTGATCTTTGCAACTTGCCGGGACCCAGCGGGAGCACGGGCAGAGGTGAGGATTCACTCTTCTTTTTTGCTGAAATTCACTGGAGGAAACTTTCACTGCCCCACCCCCCACCAATTGTGAAATGAAAGCAGATTTAAGAATCAGCTCTAGAACTGCCATCATCTCCAGCAGAGCTGGCCAGCTGCAGGTTTTCCTCTGCCCCAAACACCTCCTTCCTTGGAAGGGGAACATTGCCAGTGTGGGGCTGACACCAGTTGTACAGACCCCTAACTCAATTGGGCGCGATTCTCCCCTGCCCTCTCCCTTGTGCAAGGGACAGCCTGCCGCCCAGAACACAGACATTGTGGTCTCCTCAGTGACTTGCAGAGAGAAGGCAGTTTCCAGCCTAGCCTGCTCAAGATACTGCTCATCTGGCTCCCACCCTCCCACCTTCATATATGCACTGCTGAGTCTCACTGTCAGGGGTAATGCCATGTGGCTTTGAGCCATGGTGATCCATTGACATGCTCCCACTATCCCCTAGTGCAGGGGTGGGCAAAATGCAGCCCATGGGCCAGATGCAGCCCGCCAGGCCATTCTATCTGGCCTGCTGGGCCCCTAAAACATTTAGAAAATTAGTATTTATTTGCCCCTGGCTGACTGTCATGCGGCCCTCGATGGCTTGCCAAAACTCAGTACGCAGCCCTCCGCCTGAAATAATTTCCTGCCCCTGCCCTAGAGAGTTGGCCTTTCATAAACCTCACAGACATATGAAACACTGGCTGCACTGGCAGCTGTAGCAGGCAACCTGGAACACTGCCCAGTCGGGAGCCCACTTCTGTACCAGGCCTGAGGCATAGCTGCAGAGGATCAAGGATCTGGCTGATATTCACCTGACAAGCAGGAGACTTATTCAGGAAATAGTTAGATATCGAAATCCCCAAGCCAGCTGCTCCTCAGAGCTCATCCTATTCACCTACCAGGTACTGGGATCACTTCTGTTACCTCAGTGTCCTGTGGAGGCAAGAAGTATTTTTTGATGTCCCACAGCCCTCCCCATATTGGCATTCCCCTTCCCAACAAGCCTTTTCCTCTCTGGCTTTGCAAGGCTCACCCCAGAAGACCTCTTCATATTTCTGTTTTGACCTCTGCTTCTGCAAAACTGCAAAGGCTTGTCATGGAGAGCAGGTCAATAGCTCCAACCTCTCCTCCCCCTGTGCAAGAAACTCTGGGAGGAGGAATGCTCCTGTCTTGCAGCTGTGCCACTGATATGACTGTTGGGATCAGCCAGGAGGCAAGAAACCTGGCAGGTTACATAGATGTTTTCTAGGGTACCAAGGGAGTCACTAGGGAAAGAGCTGAGTCCTGCTGACTGCTCCCCAGGACTCTGGAGATGAGGCCTCTGGCCCCTGGGGAACCACAGAAGGGGATTTTGTTTCCCAGAATGAATGACATGAGCTGGGGCAATGAACACTGGCCATAGCAGGCCAGAACCAGAGGCAAGGGAAGCAGAGGACAGGTAAGGAGCAGGAGGCAGACTGACAGGGAGAATGGAAGAGAGGGTGGGAGGGGGAGGGCAGCAGGCACATTACAGGTGGGCCAGGATTGCTGTGCGCTTCCCCAGTTAGCTGCTGGTGAAGGGTTGCAGGGGATGGTTGCTGCTTGTTCCCAGACACCACCACAGCAATGCAGCTGGAGTTCCCAAGATGCTGGGCTTGACCTTTAGCTTGGCCTTGACCTCTAGCCACAAGGCCAGCATCTGCTTGTACACATTCAGGTACCACCATTAAAGGACAAAATCATGTGGTGTGACAGCAGAAACTATGCCAGAGACAGTGGGCTATTATCATGGTCATCCAGGTTAGAGCTGAACAGGACACCCAGCACTTGTGCCTGCACTTTTACTTTGGTACCATAACACAAAACCTTTGTTTCCAGGAACTGAGGAAGATGGCTTCCAAACATCCAAAGGTGATAGTGCTGCAGCTAGGTAAGGCCTCCCTACTTCTCCCCTCCTACTGGCACTCAGCAAACACTGAGTGGCCTGTTCTTCTCTGGCTTCTTTGCAAGTCTAAGTCTCTTCTCTCCATGCTTTGTGTACTTTCCACTGCCATTCTTTTTTTGGGCTCTTCTCTGTCAGCTGAACACAACAGCCAGATGAACAAGCTAGGTTGCATGCTGACAGTCCTGTCACCTCCCTGCAAAAGGCACTGACTCAGTAACAGATGTTGGCTATCTAGTACTCTTATTTGGACCAAATGCTGCTCAAATTCTGATCCCTTGAAGTTCAAGTGGAAGTCAGCCAAAGATTTCAGTTGGAGCTGGACTGGATTGTTCACACATTTGTGGCAACTGTTGAGAGGTAGAAGAAAGTAAAAATCAAACAGGGCTTATGACTGTTTGAACAGAGTAGATCGATAAAAATAAATTAATCTTGTTTGCATTTGCTAAGATGGAGTGGGACTGCATAGTAACAGGTTGTAACAGGCAGACTTAGTACCCCATTTGTTGACAGAAGTTGCATGGAATCACTCAAAAGAGATGAGTTGATTACAGCTGCAAGACTTCTTGCAGTCTTAGGGTGGTTTCTTCTCCCACTTCTAACTTGCTTGCAATTTAAACTCCCTTTGACCTGGAAACTCTCAGTCTCCAAACACAAGGGCTAGGGACAGACATTACACATAAACATCAACAAAGCATGCCCCCGGAGGCTGCGGGGGCATGGCTGCGCTGGTGGCGGCAGAAGTGCAGCGGTGGCAACGACGGGAGCCGGTGGTGGTAAGTGCAGAGCTCCCACAGACGCCACCAGTGCTGTCGGCAGCAGGGGAAGAAGGGGTGGCGAGCGTGGACCAGGAGTCAGTGATCACCTGCAGGCACTGCCGGCAGCACTGGCGGTGACTGCGGACTGCCCGCAGATGCTACCTCCGGTGGACAGTGTCGGCGGTGCCTTTTTGTAGGAGGTGCACCGCCACGCTCATGAGGTACACGTGCATGTGCACCCACATGCACCCCTGACACATTGCCCCTGCACATAAACCAGTTTAAATGATCAGAAACTGGTTTAAACCTGTGCGCATAAACCATTTTGAAAATGGCCAAAACTGGTTTGAAATAAACCTGGTTGAATGTAGTATCAGAGGGCCTTTGTACACACCAAAAAATTGGCCTTTAAAGAGGCTTCTCTAGCCAGAGCAGGGGTGAGGCGTGGCTAGACACTGGCCTGCCATGGCCTCTGAGGCAAATTCTTCCCTCCCTCCACTCTGGCAAACCCTGCAGACCACAGTTGAGGTTTGCCAGCCCCAGCCACACCAGCTTTCCTGCATCCAAGCAGAGATGGAGTTAATTCCTCCTTCTGTCCAGCTTGCCTGCGGCCAGGCAGGGGCATAATTCCACAGCAGTCCTGGACTGGAGAAGTGAGGCAAGCTAGTCCCCTGTGTGCAGATCCAAGACCTGCACCTGTGAGGCCAGAGGTAAGACCTGCAGGAGCAGACTGAGAGGTGGGAAGTGTTGGCAAAGACCTGACAATCATCACACACATGAGCTGGAGCTGGAGGTAAGGGAAGTTGTAGACTGGTGCCCCAGGCTGGTAGCTGGCATCTTGTGTGTCCTGCTAGACCCGGCTGGTGCCTGGCCATGCCCCCTCCACTCCAACAGGAAGAGGTGAAAGCCTTGGAGGGCATCTCTCTTCCCTCCCCTTTGGCAGTGGCTGGCAGGCATGCTCTAGAGCCCCCCAGCTTCGGGCTTGAGCCACTGCAGGCACATACCTGTATTTCCTGATTTAACAGAGAATGTCTGTCCAGTTACTAATCAGTTTAAGCTGTGAAGCTTAGACTAACCTGCAAAGAGTGAATCAAATCAGGCTCGGGCTTTTTTAATGTCTGTCCCTAGCCAAGTGGTTTGATTGTTTCAAACTGGTGGCTTATCCTCATGCACACATGTATACACACACACAATTGTAGCCCAGGTTTTAACATTTCAGTTTAGAAAATGCGTTTGGGCATTGTTTCCCTGAATATCAAGGAGGGCAGCAAGGGCCACTGAGAACCAGGGAGAAGCAGATTATCAGAGGTTCTAAGTACCTACAGGTGTCTTTGATTTCAGCTGTAGCTGTCAATACCATTGAAAAGTGAGGTCTAGGCAGGCACCCCAAATTCATGGAGCCCTTTGTAACTTTAGGTTTAAAAGACTATCAGGAACTTATACAAGAATCCTGTGGCAGAATTGAGATTGGAATCCTGATCACCAGGGTCCTAACTCAATGTTTCAAGTGAGATAAATAATCAACTGTGGAGAATGACTGCAGCTTTAGTTCAATTTTTTCAAAATTGAGCCCCTTGTGTTTGGCTCTTCCATATGTAGTCTCTGGAGAGAAGTTGGCCAGTTGGGCTTTGTGAGTCTAATTTTACACATCCACTTTGAAATAATTGGAGCAGAAGCTGGAAACGTAAAAACACTTGGAAATGATAGACTCTGGATGCGTATGGTTTACTTGTATGACTTAGACTCATCCTGCCTTCCAATTCCAGTATAAGCCTGCAGACTGCTTGGATCTTGAATGTAAGACAGGACATGGTGACTTACCAACTTTGTTTGCATCTTTCCTAGCTACTTTGTTTTGGTCTTTTCTGTCTTCATTTAGCATTAAGGACAAATTTGTTGTGGTTCTAAACACAAGATATTTAAATAAACCTTACCTATGTCCCCTGTGAACTCATCCAGTAAGTGGTGACCTGCCTTAACACAAAACCAAATTTATTTCAGCAGTTATTTCTGATATTATCAAGACTGAAACCAAATCATGGTCATAATAAACCCTAATAAACCACTCACTCTCTTTCCCTCCAGAGGCTACGGACCCAGTGAGTGTTGAGGCTGCTGCAAAGAAAGCTGAAGCACATCTGAAAGGGTCAGGTCTGAACCTGCTGATAAATAATGCAGGTGTTATGCCACCATCTACTCTTGCATCTGTGACTCCTGATGACATGATGAGTGTGTATAACACAAATGTTGTTGGCCCGTTGTTAGTGACCCAGGTAAGAGTCCACCTGACCTTGCATTTCTGCTGATCCATAGGTGGGATTTGTTTTAAAATGAGAAAATTAGCCAGAAAAGTTCTATAGTTAAGAGGGATAGAGGACAGCTTATTTCTGTTGTAGTAGTATACAGCAATTTGAGTCAGCATCAGAGCCTGTCATGCAAGACACAGTCCAAACCCAGTACATGCCCCAAAGAGCTTCTCATCAGAAAGTAAAAGACAGAAGCAGGATCAGTCTCACACAGCTGACACCTGTGCTACCTTCTGGAAGATAATAAGCCAGCTGTATGAATTTATATGGGGTTGATAAAGGCGCAGCATGAAGGAGAAGGAGGGGCTGCAGGAATGGAAAACCTGGAAATTGCACCTAGCGAAAGGGTGGAGTGAAAGCAGGTACGAAATGGGGATGGGAAAACAGTAGCTCGATTAGGGAGACACTGGCTGGGGAGGGAAGGAATGGGAGTTCTGGTAGGCAGGGAGAGTCTATCATACTGATGGCAAACTGACACAGCGTCTTCCCCCAGGTATTCCTGCCACTGCTGAAGAAGGCTGCCCAAGGGAGCAGCCACAAACCACTGAGCTGCAGCAAGGCAGCTCTGATTAATATGTCCACAATTCTGGGATCCATGGAAAAAACTCCTGAGACCTATTCCTGGTTCCCAGTTGTCTCCTACCGCTGCAGTAAGGTATGTTTCCCTTTAAGTAAAACATCATGGGGCACCAGCTGAATTGGTTCTCTCCCAATTCATTAGTAGCTTGAGACAAAAACTGTTGTTGTTAATGTGCTGTAAAACAATTTTAAAAGTTTATCATGATTACTCACAAAATTGTCATTTTAGTCACATAGCTAAAAACAAAACAATGCACAGAAAGTCACAGTTATGCAGAATTATGCAGGTACTTTGGATGGTTGGGAGTAGGTGTAGGGTGCGTGTGGGGGAAAGATTTGTGAAGGTGTGGGGGGCTGTGGGTGGGTGTGGGGTGGGGTTTGGAGCCCAGGGAGTGGTGTTACTGCATACCCTGGCAGGGTGTGGGGTACTGTGGGTCAGGAGTGAGGGGCAGCAGCAGGGCTGGTGAGCTGTGGCTTGGGAGTGAGATGCAGGCAGACAGAGATGCAGACACACAGACACTCCCAGCAAGTAAGTGTGTGGGGGGAAGGGGCATCAGGGAGAGAAGGGGTAGGGGGTGCAGATCAAGACCCCCATGGTGAGAGAGGGCATGGGGCAGAGGCAGGGGTAGGGGCTGGGATTGGTCAAGGGATGGAGCCATGGCTTGTCCAGGGGAACGGGGGGGTTGGATGGGAGGGAGCTGCTCGTGCTGCTGTGCACACCCCCAGGGGAGGCATGAGCATGTGCCCCCCAGATCTGTGCATGGAGTGGAGGTGGGGCTCTGCACCCTGCTGTC
Source organism: Crocodylus siamensis (assembly GCF_052110815.1). NCBI lineage: Eukaryota > Metazoa > Chordata > Crocodylia > Crocodylidae > Crocodylus > Crocodylus siamensis. Next base: position 41,013,899 of record NC_143403.1, on the reverse strand, counting down.
ATTGCCCCGGGAGCTGCGCGATATCATGTTGTGCCTCCCGCTGCCAGATGGACAGGAGACATGGCACATCCACGATGCAGGTCCCAGGACAATGGCAGCAGGGTGCAGAGCCCCAGTCCACAGTGGCAGCCTGCCCCTGCCCGTGCACAGGTCTGGGGGGGCACGTGCACACAACAGAGGCCTCAAACGCCCCCTCGCCGGCCCCTTTCCTCCCCCACACCTCTTCTCCTCCTTCACAGACTTACCTGCTGGGAGCTGCTCCACACACCACCAGGCTACATTCCTAGTCACCTGGAGCCTGTGGCTGCTCAACTGTGTCTGTCTGCACGCCCCTCCCCCCCTACTGCAGCTGCCCTGTGGTCCTCTGTGCTGCCACTGCTGCTCCACAGGGCAGCCTGGAGGCTGTGGTGATGGTGGCAAACCAGAGCCCTGACACAGACTCCAAAACCACTTGCATGATTAACACATTAAAAAATTAACACGAACAATGATTAACACATTAATCATGATTAATTGACAACCCTAATTTTTAACCTATGTACTGGAAATGAAAGTAATGATCATCCAGAAATAGTTTTAGCCAGTGTACTGAGAAGTGGCATGTATTTGAAGACTTGCCTCCACAGATGCCACTCAGAAAAATTAGTCTGAGATAACTGGTATGAGAGGGTTCTTTGTTAAGTTTTGAAGAATAGGTTAGATAAGCACTTGTCTAAGATGGTTTAGATAGGAATAATCCTGCCTTAACAAGAGGGTTGGACTAGCTGACCTCCTGATGTCCCTTCCAACCCTATTTTTTTCCTATGGTTTTGTGATTGTAATAACATCAAAGCTCTGTTTTGATGCTCTTATTCAAAACTAAAGTGGTCTTGAAAACCTTTTGCCTACCTGAGTTTGAAGAGGACTAAACTAAATTGAATTAATTATACAGGTATCCCACTTCTGGTATGAGCAGGATGTGAATACACATGTGGTTAATTTGTGAAGCAATCTGCAAACCTTCAAGAGTCACCTTCACTGAGAGAAGATTCCTCACCTATGCTATTTTTCAGGCTTCCAGGCATCTCTTCTCTCTCAGCACTTCAGAGTTTGAAGGGTTTGATTTGTTTTCCACGTCTGTGATTCTGCTTCTGCTCACGATGTATTTCCCTCTAGGCTGCTCTGAACATGCTCACTAAGTGCCAGTCACTGGAGTATAAGCAAGATGGGATCCTATGCACTGCAATCCACCCTGGCTGGGTGAAAACAGACCTGGGAGGTTCTGAGGTATGTCTACCAGTGGTCGTCCAAACTCACAGACAGCTAATAATATCTCCTAGCAGTGAGGGATGGTTTGAGGAGAAGTAATGATTTCCTTTTGTCATAGAGTGCCATTGCTTTTCCTCTAGTGTGACACGCTTCTTAATAGGAAAAATTGGCTGGACCCTGATAGAATCTTATAAAATTAAGGTTGGAAGGGACCTCAGGAGGTCATCTGGTCCAACCCCTGCTCAAAGCAGGACCATCCCCAACAAGATCATCCCAGCCAAAGCTTTGTCTAGCCAGAGATTCCTCCATGGACAGAGATTCCACCACCTCTCTGGGTAACCTGTTCCCATGTCTTACTACTCTCCTAGTGAAAAAGTCTTCCTAATAGCTAACCTAAACTTCCCTTGCTGAAACTTGAGACCATTGCTCCTTGTTTTGTCATCTGCCACCACTAAGAACAGTCTGCTCCATCCTCTTTTGAACCCCACCCTTCAGATAGTTGAAGGCTACCATTAAATCGCCTCTTGGTCTTCTGTTGTCTAGACTAAATAGGCCCAGTTCTCTTAGCCTCTCCTCATAAGTCATGTCCCCCAGCCAGAGACAACCAAAGCAGGGTGCGAGGCCTGGGGCAAATCAGCCTATGTGGGGCCCCACCCCAGACATGAGGAAGCTGCCAGCAGATTTAGCAGGGGGGTGCCGAGTAGCCAGACATGAAGCCGGCAGCAGTGCAGAGTCACCGCGGGCACTCTACCTGGCTCCATGGGGGCTCCCAAAGCATGGGACCAGGGGCAGTTGCCCCAATTCACCTCTCCCCACCCCCCAGGGACGGTCCTGCCCCCAGCCTGTCACCATTTTTGTTGCCCTCTGCTGGACTGTCTCTAATTTGTCCACATCCTTTCTGTAGTGGGGGGCCCAAAACTGAACACAGTACTCCAGATGAGGCCTCATCAGTGCTGAATAAAGGGGAATAATCACTCCCTTTGACCTGCTGGCAACACTCCTACCGAAGCAGCCCAGTAGCCTTTAGCCTTCCTGGCAACAAGGGCACACTGCTGACTCTTATTCAGCTTACTGTCCACTGTAACTCTCAGGTCCTTTTCTGCAGAGCTGCTGTCCAGCCAGTCACTCCCCAGCCTGTCCTGGTGCATATGATTGTTCTTTCCTAAGTGCAGGACTTTGCACTGTAACTTGTTGAACCTCGTAAGATTTCTTTTGGCCCAATCTTCCAATTTGTCTAGGTCACTCTGAATCCTAGCCCTATCCTCCAGTGTATCTACCACTCCCCACAACTTGGTGTCATATGCAAAACTGGCCCCAGGAACAACCCCTGGGGCACTCCACTTGTTACCAGCTGCCAGCTAGACATTGAGCCATTGATTATTTCCCTCTGAGTCAGATGCTCTAGCCACTTTTCTATCCACCTTATAGTTCATTCATCCAGCCCCTACTGGATGAGCACCATGCTTAGTACAGCCTGATACTTAATTCAGACAAAAGTCTCCTTTGCTTAGGAGACCAGGAGACTTAGCAGAGTTGCCAGTCTCCAGGCCAGGACCCAAGGTGTGTGAAACAAGATCTGAGTAGCACAAGGTAGGATCTGGGCATGCAAGGCCTGATCTTGGCCATGTCAGGCAGGATCTTGGTATGTGGGACCTGATCCAGATGGTGCAAGACAAGATCCAGGCACAATGGGGCCAACCCTGTACACCATGGCTTTGCACCATGCACCAGGCCCAGACAACCAAAAGGTGCACTGCTGGCCTAACGCTTCCCTACCTGGTGCCCCCTCTACTGGAGCTACTTTCTTCTGTTGAAGGTGGAGAAATTATTTTGAACCTTATTAACTCTTTCTGGGCTGATTCTCTTGGAGGTGAATATGCCCTAGGAAGGGACTTAAATAAAAACATTTATGGAGCTGGTCCATGATGCTTATAAAAACAGCTCACTGGTGACAGTGACAGTCCAGCAGGAGGCCACAAGAGACTTGCTTATACCTGACACACCCTCTCCCCAATGCTCTAACAACCTCCTCTTCAGACTCGCATCAAACCCAGAAGTTTACTAATAATGCTGCACTGAGCTGGTACTTCTGGACCTATTCTTGAGCCTTGGATTATGTGTGTGCTTGAGAGTGGCCAAAGGGAGCAATCCTGGAGAGGCCTCACCAAAGGAAGTATGTGCTTGGAGGATGCTTGTGGTTGTGGGTTTGTGGGGCGTGGGCAGGGAATGTTCAATTTTCTTGCTGCAGGGAGGAACCTTGATGCAGGGTTTGTCCTTGGCCATGGGTTTGCAAACAGGAGTCACTTTCCTGTTGTTATGGCCCAATAGGGTTGATGGTATTTTTATGGTATATGATGGGGCTTTGTTTTAGAAGAGGCTGAAAACCAGCATCTATCCTTGCATGGGCAGATCTAGAATTTTGAAAAGCGGGGTGCAGATGTTAAGGGGCATCATCACATAAAGAACAACACATATTCTTCTACGGTTAAAAATAAACTAAAAGCTTTACTAATATGCTAGGGGCCTAGGGCTGTATTATTCAGTTTAAGACTTAAGAAAAACAAATGTAACTTAATTGCAATGAGTTAAAAATAATCTGCAGGGCTCTGATATAGAAGCTTCCTTACCAGGAGCAGGAAACAGGCAGCAGAATTGCAGTACAAAGGATAGCTTGATCTGTGGGACATCAAGACCATTAGAAAGAAGAGAAGGTTGTTAATACGTGTGGAATGAATTGGTTAGAAGGGATCAGGCAGATGATAATGAGCCATGAAATCAGTGGACTTCCTCAGCACTGCCTGACTAGAAATGCTGCTGCCAGTGCAAAGCAGTTGGTTTTAAAGCCCCACTTCTTAGCCCCACTTTGGGTGGAGCAGGAATCAAAGGGGAGTGCAAGTATATCAGTGCACCTCCCTGGATCTGTCCCTGTACCTTCATGCACTTAATGCACCAGAGATGGAAAATCTTATTATGTCCTCCACTCTTGCTTGAATGTCACAGGCAGACTTGACAATGGATGAGAGTGTGAATGGGATTATGAAGGTGTTATGCAACCTGTCTGAAAAACACCATGGGATCCTACTGAACTGGGAAGGAAAGACTGTGCCCTGGTGAGAGCCCAGCAAGAAGAGGAAGAAAGGAGTCCAAGAGCAGCCTGCGGGAACCATGCCAGCACCAAGCTCAGCATGTATGATCAATGTTTGAATAAAAATATCGGCTGATCTAAAGTCAGTTGTAACAGGGGACCAAGGCCTCATTTTCTTTAACAGAGAAGAGTGGCAGGGTAGAGCTGCATTCTGAGGTGAGCTACTGAGCTTAGGCCAGCTACTGTGCAAGCTGCTTGTTCAGCTAAAAGGGAACATGTGGGCTCAGGGAGAGAGCTAAGGGGGGGCATGTGACCAGAAATGGTTGGAGCGCAGGGAGATACAAACTCAACCATGAGCCAGAGTGGGCAATCAGGTCCTGATCCCTTGAAGGACAGGGACACCTATCTGCAGGAGTGGCTGCAGGGAAGCTGGAAGCCTGGAAAAGGGTTTGCGGTGTCCAAGGTAGGATATGAGATTATGTTAGAAACTGGTAGGGTTATACTTATATTTTGGTCTTTAAGTAGAACCAGAGGTTTGGGTTGTGACCATGGGGCGGGAGATACGAACTCAGCCATGAGCCAGAGTGGGCAATCAGGTCCTGATCCCTTGAAGGACAGGGACACCTATCTGCAGGAGTGGCTGCAGGGAAGCTGGAAGCCTGGAAAAGGGTTTGCGGTGTCCAAGGTAGGATATGAGATTATGTTAGAAACTGGTAGGGTTATACTTATATTTTGGTCTTAAGTAGAACCAGAGGTTTGGGTTGTGACCATGGGGCGGTGTAAAGGCCACAGGGATTGTCTGATGAGCACTCTGTGCTTCAATCCCTGCAAGGCTGTAGGCCAGGAAAGTTGATACTGAAGTGGGGAAATGGAATTAGAGCAAGAGCTGTGGGACATGGGTGTGGCTATGAAGGGCACAATTAGAGCCCATAAGGCACAATTAGGGCCACGATTATTGCCCTAAGTCAGCTAGGGCCTGTAGGGCCATGGTAAGCACAAAAAGGCCAGTTGAGTGCCAGCAAGTCCAGCAGAACAGCATCACTGCATACCATGCTAGTGCACTGGGTCACTGGCACAGTGCCAGTTCTTGTCTCTAGCTACCCTGTTCTCAGCCACAATGGCCAATCTTCTAGATAGGGCTTTAAACTAAGATTGCTCAGGGGTGGGGTACACTGACTGGAGCTTGCCCAGGGACTGACATACAAGAAAGCTCCATAGATAGGGACACTAAGAGAGCCACTCTTGCAGGAGCTGAGGAAATAGTTCTCCTTCAGTGTGACAGGAAGCTGAGAGTCTCAATAGGTGGGGTACACTAACACCAGGAGCATGGGGAACAAGCAAGAGAAACTAGCCCTCCTGCTCTCCAGTGAGCATTACGACCTAATAGGGATTACAGAGACCTGGTGGGACTCCTCACATGATGGGAGCATAGCCTGCAAAGAAGAGACTGGGTAGGGAATAAAGTGAAGGTGCAGCTCTCTATGTGAAAGAGCAGGATGCCAACATCGGCTCCAAAGAAAAACAGCTCGAAACCCTGCAGGGGCGGGGGGGGGGGCAGCGGCAAGAAAGACCTAACTATAGGTGTATACTACAGGTTACCAAACCAGGGGGAGGAACTCGGTCTAGAATTCTGACCGAGGCTGCACACGCACGGGACATGGTCATCATGGGTGACTTTAATTATCTGGACATCTCTTGAGACAAACACTTGGCCAAGTCAGACCGGTCACATTCCTTCCTGACCTGCATCGAAGAGCTCTTCCTGGCTCAGGAGAGCATGGGTCAACCAGAGGTAGTGATGTCCTACACTTGGTCCTGGCCAAAGGAGACCGTCTGGTGACTGACTTAAATATAGAGAGCAACAGCAACCATGAAGCCATTACGTTCACTGTCCGTCACAAGGCAAACAAATCAGACAGCAGGACTGAAGATTTTGGACTTCAGCACTGGGTTTCACATGTTAATCAGGTTCAAAGTCAAGGCATCCAAACTCTTCTGTGCAATGCACTTCTAACTCGGCCCTACTGCATGGATAAATTAATACCAGGTGACCAGAGTGTAAAGTATCTAGCAGGCCTGTGCAAGCAGGCAGATATTCAATCTGGCTTTGGGTCCGGCTGCTTTGGATGTCAGCGATCTGATCCAGAGCTCTAGATCGGTTTGCCGCTTCAATTCAGTCAAAGTGGCTCCGAAGCTACCTCGGAGATCCAGCCATTGGCTATAATGGGGGATCAATGAAATATCTATAACTTTGTTGTTTTGTCTTTGATATGAGTGAAACTTGCAGGGGTGTGTCATGTTTGAGTTTCATTTGCTAAGTTAGAGTGCCGATGCCAGCAAACCAAAAGATCTAATAGGATTGCAAACCATAAAGCCCCTCAGTCTTAGTGGCCTTAATTTCTTTGCTGAAGGTAGCATTACAATTGGAGTTTATTAAAAGTTGTTCTCCACACTTAGAAGCTTGTTGTCTGCAGTGATAAGTATTGCAGGTGTCAATCACAAGGTTGACCCTTTGAACCCACTGAGGGCAACCAGATGAATAATGTATCTGGGTCAAATGAAGAGGTATCTAGGTCGTTTGAATATGTATCTAGGTCACTGGTGCAAAAATGTAATTGGCCGTCAATAATTATTCCCAATTGGCATGAGGTGATTGGTCATTGCTGACTATAAATAAGAGCAGATCCCGCCATTATGCGGAGAACGCCACGTGCACATCTTGGAGAGATCATCAGCAGATTGGCCACCTGCAGACACCTCCTCCTCGCCAGCCGTTCTTCATTTGGCGTATCTCCTTCACGGGTTTGTCTGATCGTTTCGTCAAAGAGCTCTCGGAAGGTTGATTGAAATGCATTCCCTTATATGAGCTGTTGACCAGTTCTGGGACTATTGAGTCAGGCAGCTGCACCTATCCTGGGCTTCGGCACCAGGGTAGAAAGCAAGGGCTCAGCTCAAGAACCCCGTGAACCAACAGACCCCTCTAGTTTCTTTTTAATTCGTGCACTGTAACTGAACAAAGCCAGCTATCCTGCCTATGCTACGACCATCTGTAGCATTAAACCTTTGTTATAACTAATACACTTAAGTGACTGACTCCTCCTCGCCGCTAATCCCCACCTGTCCGGTTATCGATCCCTTCTGCACCAAGCCGGTCGTGCCAACCCAGGCTCGCAGGTCAAGGGCTACACTGGTTACGTGGTGCAACATGGCGTCACGAACAGGATACGGGGGAGGCGAATTGGAGTCAGAATTAATACGCCACTGCCCATGGCATGAAGGAGACTGCGAGTGTGCAGACTCAGAAGATCTGTGGGTGCACATCGCTTACCATCAAGCGGGCGGTCTCAGCAGCCTGTTAATTACCGGGTATGTGTCCCTCGTAGGGGACAAGGGGGCCAAGGAGTGGGCCATTCAGTTGGCGCCAAGCTCCTTCGGATGTGTAATGAGCCGGAAAGGAATCATCTTTCAGCCCAGAGATGAGGTCAGGAACTTATCTCTGGCGCACGTGAAACCTGACGGCGCAGTGAACCCAACACCCACCCAAGAATTCTCGCGCTGCATCTGACATATACGGGAAGGGGGGGAAGACACCCCGCCTGATAAGTTTAATTGCCCCAACTTGCCGCCTGATTCGCACGGGCATGAATTGTTGACAAAGCTCCGCGAGACCCTAAAATCGGAGGGCCATATGGTGGCAAAGTGGTCTAGTCCCAAATGGGACAAAGGAAAAATGATGAATGTCCTGTTCCGGACTGTAACAACCTTGCTGCAAGAAAATGCAAATCTAGAATCACAGTTAAGTACAGCCAGCAAGAATGCTGAAGAGCTAGCGGTGAAGTGTAGCATTTTGTCAGCACCTGCCAGTGACGCTGAATAGGCCACACCTGAAAATGGCGCCGACTGTAAAGGACAGCAACAGGAATCTGGCGCCGAGCAAAAAAAGGGATTGTACCCGAGCCTGGAAGGGCTGGCAACGAATAACGGAACGTCAGTGAATGAAGCCACACCCACTGCTTGGCCGTCCTGTTTCCCCTTCTCCACCTTGCTAACTAAAAGCAACCTTGCGTCATCAGACGTAAGCACGCCTCCCTGGCCGAGTCACCCGCTTACGACCGTCCCACCTCCGCCGTACCTAGGGAAGCCTGATGAACCATTAACAACGAAAAGAAAACGAACCCAACGGAGAGGGATTTACACTTTCCGCTCTTCCCAGCAGCGTACATAAATTTACTACAGGAGGAGCCGGAGCGCCAGCACAGCTCACTACGACGACGCGTTCTAGGAATCGAACGGACATGAGTGATCTTTGAAAGGAGACCGGGATCCAGCCAGAAGAGAACCCTATCATATGGCTAGGCCGCTTTGTAGTGGAAGCGGGTAATGAAATCTTAGATGCAGACGAGGCTATGCAGCTTGTCCACAATACAGCTTGGAGCAGAGGATTAGTTACGGATCCAATCCCCATAACAACGAACAACCATTGGCCAATATCATTACCGGCCCTAGTAGTGGAGACTCTTATGAAAAAGATACATGTGTGGCATGAAGGTAAAACCAAACAGCCTAATGCTATACAACTACTTCATGCTATAATTGAAGCATCGTATTCTCTATGGAACCTGATCTTACAGCCTTTGAATTTGACGCCACATCAGCAAAACGCAGCATGGCCCCAACGTTACCTGACTAATCTGGGTCAAGTCCCCTGCCTCCTCGAAGCCATTGAAGCTGCATCCGAAATGTATGGAGGACCACAAGGACTCACCGCAAAGCTAGTTCTTAATCCGTCTGTTAACGGAGCAGCAGCAAACATCTTGGGACTGACATCCTGTCTACAATCAGCGATAGGAAGCAACCTTGCCCAAGTTCACACCATGACCTATCCAACCCAAACACCGTCGCCCGGAGGGCCTAGTCGACAGGGCCCGCTTAGAACACCACCACCCCAAAGGACGACAGAGGAAAGAGCTATGTTTGGGTTTCTGATGAACCATACGAAGCTCAACAAATTTCAACTATGGGCCTTAGGAAATGAGGGACAAAAGGTCCTCACGGAACAACTGGGCTTTAAATATAGTGAAAGGACAAAAAACGAGCAGTCACTGAAGGCAAGGCCAACAGAGTAACCCAAGAAGTTAATGTAGAAGATTCTCATCCTTATGCTAACCTTACCCTCATTGATCCAGCGAATCTCCACAGACGAGTATGTGTCTCATTCTTACTTGACATGGGAGCCCAAGTTAGTGTAATCACTGTGCATGTACCTCACCAAATGACAAAAAGAATCATCATGGTACAAGGTCTGAATGCCGTGAAGTCCACACCAGTAATTAAATTTTTAGTCGAAGGTCATCGAAAGGCATTAATAGGGGTCCTAGGAGGCATCAATCTCCTGGGCATTCCTGCAATCCAGGAGTTAAACCTCAAGGAGCAAGTACTACAAGTTCTCCCCCTCGCCGTGTCACCTGACAAATACCATCGTCCACCTCTACAAAATCCCATTGCCTGGCGATATCAACCCATTCCAACTAAGGCACCACTACGAACGTCTCTCCAGACATTACTATCCCGGCTAGAACAAGAAGGTCGCATCACGCCCATCACCGCAAGCATTTACTTATCAGCAGGATGGGTGGGGTATAGCTAAACCTGGTTGCCCAGATAAGGCTCGACTTGTTTTTGATTATCGTATGGCAAATAAGCATTGCACACCCATCATCCAACCAAGCATCTTAGATCTTCCTCAGCAGTTACATAGCATAGCCGAGTACCAGAGCCAGCCGTGGTTAAGAGTGACCACTGATATGAAAGATATGTTTTTTTCTATCCCTATTGATGATCATTTGGGAGTGCTTAATATGTGCATCGAGGGAAGAATGTACCGGTGGAATGTTTGCCCACAGGGTTACCGTAACTCTCCCGCCCTAGCTACTGAAGCCATGAACAGATGTTTACATGAATTTAAGCAGAACCAACAATTCCCCGATGATGTTCTTCTATGTAGTTACGTAGATGACATTGCTGTCCTTGGTCAAGATAGCCTAACAGTTACATCTTTGACGCAGCATCTGATCCAGCACCTGACGACTGCGGGCTGGACGATGAACCAAGACAAGTCACGTCTTAATCCCTCAGATGAAATTACCTTCCTTGGAACCAGGTTTACAGGACTATGGAGACAAAGCCACAAACCACCAACAGACTTAATCATACCACTAACAGATTGTTCTAATCATAACCCCCATCACGAAAGGATCTTCAACGAATCATGGGATGAATCAACTGGCTCCGACACTATATCCAACCCCAGAACCTCCCAGTACTCACCCAAATTCAAAGACGTCTTCGCCATTTTCGAACTCTCACCCCTTGGACTTCAAAGGAAAATCAAACCGTTCAAGACCTAATTGCCCAATGCGAAGGTACTAAACACTACGCAATCAACTTAACTAATAGTTTAACTGTTACCGTCGGTTATACAGATACACATGTATGGGCAACAGTGCATGACCAGGACCACCTTGTCCTAGCTGCCCATCGTACTTTACAAGATGCCCAGCATCGATACGGGACTGTTGGAAAAGTCCTACTTGCACTGCGACTAGCGAAACCAGTCTCAAAAGGTCACAGAATCATCCTAGGTCCAGGAATGATGCTGTTAACCCAAGCCAACAGTGATCGAGTAAGCCCAACATTTAATGGAGAGCCCAAAACTTGGACTGATCTCATACTCTATTATCAATATCACTGGTCTGCTTCATGGGAACATCGCGATGCACCAACACCGAGTGAAGTCAGGAACCGCCCGATTCTGTACGGAACCACAGCATCCACCTGGATGGCCTCCGATGGAACTACCCGCCACGGAGGATTAAGTGGATGGTATTGTCAAGCTTGTCAAGAAAAATAAATCAGCTCAGCCTCCAACTCAGCACAACTGAATGAACTAATTGCATTTTGCAAAGTTATGGAACATTGCCAAAAATTTCATAACGGATCCTGACCAGTTCCAGTAATCACCATCGATTCTCAATTTATATATAAGATCATTACTGGTGATGCAGATCCAAGCAACTACTGTGATATTTGGAAGAAAATATTTGCTATAATTGAGACGCTCAAGCCACCCCCACTTACCAAGCATACTCACTTACATCACCCCGATACAGATCCAGTACATACAGAAGTTGATCAATTACTTCACGATGGTAAACACATGGAAGTCTGTACCAATCAAGCACATACAATTATAGAAGGGGAAAATGCTGACCCGTTCCTTCACTGGTTACATGAACACTGGGGACATCCCAGGGTAAATGTCTCCTACAATCATTGGTGTAAAACCATGGCCCAACTTCAAGTCGAAGCAACTCGCAAAGACTGGACTCGTATAGTCCAAGCCTGTGAACAATGCGCAAAGGAAAAGACACACCCAACTTCCATGGAACGAGAAACGTTCGCCAAAGAACACTTTAACCCTGGTAAATATGGCAAGTCGATCTGATAGGTCCCTTACCCGGGGTAAAGCGAAATCCGAAGGGACTTGTAGCTGTAGATCTAAGTACGGGACAAGTACAAGTTATTCCCTTACAAAAAAGCACCAGCCCATCAGTTGTGACTGCATTAAAACTACTCATCACCCGTTGGCAGGCGGCCCCAGAAATTGTTCACTCAGATGGAGGTCCACCCTTTACGTCCAAACTTATTAGTGACTGCGACAACCTATAACATTCAATGGCACACACATATCCCGTATCACCCAGAATCTAATAATCTAATAGCGTAGTTGAGCGCACTAGTGGCCTCATTAAAGAGAAAATTCGACTTCTGAACTGAGGCTTATATACTGGATGGGACACAATTCTTCCTAATGTCCTCATTAGCCTAAATGCCGATAAACCCTTATGGGAATGTCGTTCAGTGATTTCGCCCAAACCCCGGATACCAAAATTCCTTCCAGATGAACTGATTTGGGTTACCACTCCTGACCCGAACAATAAGCACCCGACGCCAACTAAAGGAAGAATCATAACTCTGGGACAGTATCCGAATACCTACTGGGTTATCCAGAACCTCGACAACCCAAATGTCCCGCATTTACTCGCCCACCATAATTTGTTATCTAGGCGCGCCGAACAGAAGGTTTTGTAGATGCATAATACCTTTTGATGCTGCTGGTTATTTTTGTTCTTTACAGGTAACCACGAGATGTCTCATAATCATTGCCATATACTGTACTGTACATCTCACTTCGGGCGTAATCCAGCAGAACACATTCCTGACTCTATTAGCCATCTCTACTGCTGAGTGCCGTGAGTTTGAAGAGACCAGAAAATCCACATATGATTACCGACTGTGTTTTCCGAAGCCCTCAGCAACGATGGACCTTGGCATCATTACTCATCTAGGACAACCGCCAGCCAGTATAAATGTATCCCGCTATCTTAATTTTTTCCGATGTAACCTCCTTACAGCACGAGAGAAGGTTAAGGGGGGACCTTGTGGCCTGCTACAAACTGGTCAGGGGGGATCAGCAGGTATTGGGGGAGTCCCTGTTCCCCCGTGCGCTGCCAGGAGTGACCAGGAATAACGGTCACAAACTGGCGGAGGGTAAGTTTAGATTAGATATTAGGAGGCGCTACTTCACAGTCAGGGTGGCTAGGGCCTGGAACCAGCTTCCAGGGGAAGTGGTGCAGGCTCCTAGCCTGGGGATTTTTAAAAGGAAGTTAGATGAGCACCTTGCCGGGGTCATCTGACCCCGGTGCTCTTTCCTGCTAAGGCAGGGGGTCGGACTAGATGATCTACCTAGGTCCCTTCCGACTCTAGCTACTATGAAACTATGAAACTACTATGAAACTATGAAACTACGTTTCGGGACTACCTTTAACTATTAGCCCTGCTATCTACAAACCTACACTTGATAGGCTATATATTTGTGTCGGATCATCTTGTCCGGCTAACACCATTAATTGTTTTACCCCTATTATAACCCTAGTCGAATCACTTAATATAATCCTAACCAATGACTCCCTTTCCCAGATTGCATACTGTATCTATGCTCTCCGAGCTAATCACACCACTAATCGAAATCATTCCCTCATAGAACCGAAAATGCAGCACAACGTGCGCATATTATGCAGTATTCTTCATGCTTTATGGCCTCGGTGCCTAATCTATGACCCACTTTCTCCCAAGAAAAAGAATCATCAGGACTGTCGTCATATCAGTGGGTCCAAACCCCTCTGGTTTGTACCAGACCCTCAGTGGCTCAGCCCAGATGAGATCATTAATTCCATACCTCGACATCAATTGATCTCCTGTATGAGCCAAAGTCCCTGCTTACTTCCCCCCCCAATCCTAAGCCAGAAATCTTGTACACAAGCTTAGCCATTTCCCGTCTATGGAGTCATGTTGAAAACTCCAATAATTTTATTAAGTTTTCCAAGATTAACCCAACTCGATGTCATAGTTCCGTCCCAAACGGACGCCTACCCCCGGTTCAATCTCAAAACCAGCAGTACCAGTATCTATCCCATGCTTACTCCAAATGTGACTCTAACCCCAGTAACCTCGTTATGGAGTTTGACGGGCCTCCAAGTAGGTTGGAGAAATGCCACTACCACCGCACAAACAAAATCCAATCCTTCCCACGTAAAACGCACTTCCCTCACACATGAGCAAGTTAATTCTGCTTGGACTCTTATGGATACCTGGGACAAAGTAGGTATTTCCCATGGCCATATGGCTCCAAGCACAACATGTTTAAGATTGTCTTACTCACTGAGACTGTAGCCAACCTTACTAACTTGGTCGTGGAAGGGTTCTGTAATACTGATGAGTCATTCAGAAAAATTCAAGCTGCGGTATATTATAATTGGTTAGGTTTAGATTACCTTTTACTTGAACAAGGCGGTTTATGTGCCTTATTCAAAAATGATTCACGCTGTTGCCTTGAATTTACTCCTCAGGATGGACGCAATCTAACTCAAGTCCTAAGCGGTCTAGAATCGCTCTCTGACCAACTCCGTGAAATGACTACGAAAAAAGAAAGTTGGCTAGATGACCTCTTTAATTGGTTTGATTTTGATATTTCTAAATGGTTGTTTCCTATATTTATACCTATCTTAAGTATCTTTGTGGTTATTATAGTAGTATTATGTATCTTTTCCTGTTTTTTTCATATAATCAAAAAACGTATAACCACACTTTCCGCTTTTGTATGTACACGTTTGCCAGTTGGTTATGACTGATGAAACGGAAGACGAAGTTTAGCAGTTTTGTTTTGCTGCCATCGCCAAGGGGGCACATCATGTTTGAGTTTCATTTGCTAAGTTAGAGTGCCGATGCCAGCAAACCAAAAGATCTAATAGGATTGCAAACCATAAAGCCCTTCAGTATTAGTGGCCTTTATTTTATTTCTTTGCTGAAGGTAGCATTACAATTGGAGTTTATTAAAAGTTGTTCTCCACACTTAGAAGCTTGTTGTCTGCAGTGATAAGTATGGCAGGTGCCAATCACAAGGTTGACCTTTTGAACCCACTGAGGGCAGCCAGATGAATAATGTATCTGGGTCAAATGAATAGGTACCTAGGTCGCTTGACTATGTATCTAGGTCACTGGTGCAAAAATGTAATTGGCGGTCAATATGACATGAGGTGATTGGTCATTGCTGACTATAAATAAGAGCAGATTCTGCCATTAGGCGGAGAACGCGACGCGCACATCTTGGGAGAGATCATCAGCAGATTGGCCACCTGCAGACACCTTCTCCCCGCCAGCCGTTCTTCATTTGGCATATCTCGTTCACCGGTTCATCTGATTGTTTCGTCAAAGAACTCTCCAAAGGTTGATCGAAGTGCATTCCCTTATATGAGCTGTTGACCAGTTCTGGGACGATTGAGTCGGGCAGCCACACCTATCCCAGGCTTCGGCACCAGGGTAGAAAGCAAGGGCTCGGCTCAAGAACCCCGTGAACCAACAGACCCCTCTAGTTTCTTTTTAATTCATGCACTGTAACTGAACAAAGCCAGCTATCCTGCATATGCTACGACCATCTGTAGCGTAAGTACAATAAACCTTTGTTATAACTAATATACTTAAGTGACTGACTCCTCCTCGCCGCTGATCCCCACCTGTCTGGTTATCGATCTCTTCTGCGCCAAGCCAGTCGTGCCGACCCAGGCTCACAGGTCAAAGGTTACGCTGGTTACGTGGTGCAACAGGGTAGTAGTCTCTGCTGAGAGCATGAAGCCTGCCAATGGTCAAGAAGATAGGTGCAGGGGTTTGGGGGGAACTGCACCCCAAATTCTTGAAAGCAAAACTTATGTCACATCTATGTATTTCACCACAGGGGAATGAAAACTGCAGGGGTAGTAGCCCCTGGTGAAGACACAAAGCCTGCCAAGTTTTAAAAAGATAGGTGCAGGGGTTTGCTGCTGATGGTACTGGTGTTCATAGGCCCAGCTCTGAAAAGTGGTTTATACATTCAAACAGGTACCTAACCTCATCACCAGAACTGAAGCCAACTTCCTATAGCTCAAAATACAAAACCTGCCAACCGTACCCCCACAAACTGCACACCAGAATCTGTCAAAGACAACAAAACTCAACTACCTGTGGGGTCACATTCCTCACCAAAAAAAACACTCCGCCTCCAGTCTCTCAGGCCTGATCCTGAGAGGGAAGACATGATAATGCAAACCACGTTTCAAAGCTGGGTCTATGAACTGCACTTCATCAGCCTCCTAGGTAGTAGATACAGAAACTCATGGACTCACTGTAGACAGTGGAGTTCTGGCACACGGCAACCTGCCGGACATCTCCCACCCCAGGCACCTCTGCACTTTTACCTGCACTGCTACATCTCCCTTTCCCCCTACCCCCCACCCCAGCCTGTCCCTCCCCCAGACACCTCCATTTCTATTTTCACTGACTGGCTTTCTTGCCTGCATTTCAGGCCAGGCCAGCCTCTGGCTTCTTTACTATTCCTTCCATCCAGGACCAACTGCAGGTACTTCCTCACCCTGACAAAGGGGTTTTCAACCCTAAAGCTGGCGTCCCGGGCAGCTAAGCTGAGCTCACCAGGAGCATCACAACTGCACTGCAACCAGCAAGCGTCAGGCCTGTCAAAGACGTTACAGGTCAGGACGTTCCCCAGCCAGGACTTTGTGCGTGTGTGCGTGCATTAGCTGGAGGTTATGGCACCTCCTACCCGCCTTTCACCAGGGGATCATTGTTCTTGGCATTACGGGGCTGCCGTGCCACCAGCAGTCCCACCAGGCCTCCTTACCCTGGCAGGGTGTAGTTTTAGTGGTCATGCCCAGGACCTGGGGCCTCCTCCTTCCCCATAGGCCCAATCCCATACCTCCAAGTTCGTCCTGGCAGGGGAATGAGCTCAGCAGGGACATGTTCTTCTCCTGCTGGTTGGTGATGCAGTCCTGTCCCCTCCAGCTGAGAGCGGGGCATTACTCAGCTTTTAAAAAATCTCAAAAAAGGAAACTGACGCAGACGGAGTGAGGAAGGTGGCACTCAGTCTGTCTGCAGCTGGAGCTTGGGGAACCCCAGCAGCGGGAGTTTCACCTTCAGGAACACCAGCTGCTTCATCAAAGCAGGATCCAAGCAGGTGCGGTGGGGTGTCACAACATCCCCAGCAATGCTGAACACCCTCTCGCTTGGAGCACTCGTTGATAGACAGGACAGGTGTTGCCAGGCAACCATGGCCAGATCCTGATATATCTGGCTGTGGTTTGCCCAGTAGGCCAAGGGGTCGCAGTCCAGTGGCTCCACATCCTCAGCAAGATAGGTAGCCACCGAAGCCTCGGCGCTACCTACCTGAGGCTGGGGTCCGGTGCGTTTGGACCCCATCATTGAAGCCATGCCTATGGCCCACATTGGCAGTGGCTGGCATGGAGGATACTGGCTGGTGCTGGCACTGATGCTGGGAGTGCTGGCATGGGAAAGTGGAGCCCCCTCTTCCACATCCCCTCACCTCTGCACTTCGGCCTCCCTGACTTTGCTGACCAGCACCTGCGTCCAGTGATTGAGGGTTTTGATGCTGCCAGTGCACATGCTCCTCTTCACCCACACAGTCAAATGGGTCGCCAACTGGCTGGAGGGCTGCACCCAGAGGGTGGTAGTGGAAGCACTACTTCACGGTCAAGGCGGCTAGGGTCTGGAACCAACTTCCAAGAGAAGTGGTGCAGGTTCCTACCCTGGGGGTTTTTAAGAGGAGGTTAGATGAACATCTTGCTGGGGTCGTTTGACCCCAGTACTCTTTCCTGCCATGGCGGGGGATCGGACTAGATGATCTGCTCAGGTCCCTTCCGACCCTAGAAATATGAAACTATGAAACCCTCGAGTCGCACATGCATGCCATCACGTGGACCATACTGGACTCCAAGGGATCCAGCCGTCTCCTGCTCCCCTCCTTCAGCCGCCTCACCAATGCCTGCATGTCTGGTGACAGCTGCCTGCCCCAGCCAGGAACACTGATCCCCTGGAACCTCTCCATTTCGTTCTCCAGTTCCCTCACTACGGGGAATCACCCGGCTGAGGGGGGAATCACCAGCGCTAAGGGTCTTGGTGGCCTTGAGGAAGGGCTTGAGGACCACCAACATCTGGGAGATGGTACCCCACTCAGCTCTGTTCAGAGGGTCACTGATCCTGATCTCCCCAAGCAAGGTCATTTCATGGATGGCCTTTTCCTGCTCCACCAGCCTCTTGAGCATCAGGTATGTGGAGTTCCACCGAGTCTCCACATCCTGCATGATTTTGTGCTGCGGGATGCTGAGCTCTGCCTGTTTCTCCCACAGCATCTTGCTCCCCTTGATGCTGTGGTGGAAGTAGCCCGCCACCTTCCTCAATTTCAAAATCATCTGGCTTGTAGTAGTAGTGATGGCAGTACCACCACTGGCAGCCATATCCCCCTCCAAGGCATCTCTCACTATTAGGTGCAGCCTGTGTGCCACACAGATGCCAACAAAGTTGGCATCATGGACAGCCTTCACCATATTGGCCCCGTTGTTGGTGACCATGAACCTGCGGGTGAGCTTGACCTGCCCAATGAGCCACACCTGCACCATGTGGTTCATTGCTCCCATGATCTCCTTTGCCACGTGGGACTCATCCAGCACCTCGGCTTGCAGTAGAGCCCACCAACGGCCTGACTGATCACACCAGTGACCTTGTGAGGAAGGGGTAAGCGTGATTGCCACCCCAGCTGCTTCAGATGTTGGAGATGAAGTACAAGGCTACCTGCAGCCCTGCCTTGCACAGGTCCTCCCTCAAGTACTCCCTGCATGCCTCATACAGGGAGGGCACCACCACCCTGCTAAAGGTGGTACATGTGGGCACTTTGTGAAATGGGGCCAGAAGTGCTATGAACCGCCTGAACCCTGGCTGCTCAACTAGTAACAAGAGCTAGCTATCCAGAGCAAGCATCTCCCCAGTGCTCTGGGTGATCTCACCTGCCTTGGGAACGCGCCCCCCCCCCCACTTTTCTATCCACCTTTCCCCCACTGGTCCAGGGTGGCCTGCCTCTGCTTTGGGGGCAAGGGGGCTTTGGAGCAAGTGGGAGACTTCCCCTTCAGTGCACACACACTGGTGCCAGGATGAGCAAGAAGAAAGGGAAGAGGGTGCTGCCTCTTCAGATGCAGCAGCATTGCCGTGGTAAAAAAGTGTCTCACATCCTTGCCATGGCTCATGTGCCTTTGACAGTGCTGGCAGATGGCAAACCTAGGATCATCTGCCACCTCAAAATGATTCCACACTACACTACTCCCCCGCTTCTGAGTTAAGGGTGAGGATCCTGCCTTATCCCACTCCTCAGCAGGCTAAGGCTCAACAGCAGGAGGAGCTGCCTCAGCTGAGCCACTTGCCTCCACAACCTCAGCCTCCCCCAAGGTGCTGCTTTCCGTGGGAGACCTGGGTCTAGGGAAAATTTGAGAGGTGTGGAGCACAAACTCTGATTCCCCCTCAGTCCC
Source organism: Crocodylus siamensis (assembly GCF_052110815.1). NCBI lineage: Eukaryota > Metazoa > Chordata > Crocodylia > Crocodylidae > Crocodylus > Crocodylus siamensis. The sequence continues at coordinate 40,994,585 of NC_143403.1, read as the reverse complement.
CAGAATTGCTTAAGTCAGTGCGCTCAGCACCCCTGGTTCCAGCTCCAGCTCCTCCTCTGGCAGCAGGAGGCTCACGCTGAGAGACGACATTGGGGTGGAGGAGACAGTGATTCCACACTGTTGGTGCCCACTTCTGGACTGAGCGGAGGTGGTACAGGTGCAGAGATGTTAGGTGCAAACACTGCTCCCACTTCCTTGCTTCCACTGGTAGCACCAATGTCATGGCTGCTCGGGAAGAGAATGCGTCTGTGTTTGGGGGGGGGGGGGAGCGGGCTTACGGCCCTAGCTCTCCCCCTACCCCCTCTCCCTGCCAGAAGACCCAGCACCTGCCTTTACAGCACACTTCATATTGATCTTTCCTGTGCTACAAAAGGGGTGTGTGTGTGTGTGTGTGTGTGTGTGTGTGTGTGTGTGTGTGTTAGGCGTGACTTAGGGGTGCCGTGAACTCCCCTAGCACCCCCTACCTACCGTGCCAAATCGGGTTTAATGCACCCTCGCTATCTCGCCCACCATGTCTTTGATGTTAATATGTTAAAGGGAGGCTGCCTTTCTAACCCTCCTTGGCACGGTGCCTTGATATATCTTGGCTCTGTCTTTGCCCGATGCACTCCAATCTCTGGGGCTGCACATGAGTCCCACAGTCGCCCATGCCCTCATGGGTCCCTGGACTCGTCTCCCCCGTGGCTCCCGCAGCCCGCACGGCGGCCTGTCTCGCGCTCCCTGCAATCGAGGCTCAGGTGGCTGTAGCCATGCCTCGCCCACAGACCCCTTTCCCAGGTCTCACGCCCACTGGGCTCCTCACAATCGAGGCTCAGGTGGCTGCAGCCATGCCTGGCCACCGGACCCCCTTTTCGGGTCTTGCACCCCACTGGGGCTTCTCGCCTGCACCCACACTGGGCTCCTCCCAATACTGCCCACACTGGGGCCGGGGTCAGGACACCCCAAAACACAGCGCCGTCTCTGGCGCCAGGAACCCCCACACTATTGGGGAGCTCCTATGAGGCCTCCTCCAACCCCTACAGCCTCACCTGGTCCTCCAGTGTAACACAACAACAAAACAGAAAACACAAAGCCTCTGGGCTATAACATAAATTCCAAGCCAACCTGACTATCCATCATGCATATCCCTATCAGGGTTTCCCCCACCCAGTATCATCAAGCAGACGCTGCACCGGCCATCAGGCTTCTCTGCTATGCCTACTCCCAGCAGAGCTCCCTCTTCCTCAACTGCCAGAAGGGAACTGCCTCTGGTCTCAGCCTAGGCTGCTTATATAGGCCAGGTCCTGCCCCCTTCTGGTCAGCTGACCCAACTGGTTGTCTCGGCAACCCACCCCTGTGCTGCCCTGGGGAGTGGCAGCTGAGCCCATATTACTGCTGTCAGTAGCAGGCACCTTAGTGCCCTGCTACAGTGTGTCAATCCTTTTGTGTTGTATGTTTTATTCCCTCTGTTGTGTGTGTGCACTGGCCTCTTCTTTGATTGTTTGCTTCAGTGTTAAGAGTTATGTAAAAATTGTGTGCTGTCTGTCGTCTTCTATGAATATCTGATTTTCCTTTATAGTGTGTGTGTGTGTGTGTGTGTGTGTGCATGTGTGTGTGTGTGCATGCGTGCATGCAATCTGTGTGCCTCCCTGCACAGTGATGGATCACACTGGCAGGGAAAACAGCTTTCTTTTTTCAAAGTTTCCAAAATAAAAAATAAAAGAGCAAATATAAATTCAAAGAAATGAATTGAATAGTAATAGTAATTCAATAGCTAAGGTAAGATAAGCTAAATCCTACCCAATCCTTTCTAACAATAAAAAGGAGCAGGCAAGTTCAACTACTGAATACAGCAAGCAAGATGAAATGCTTGAGTCTAAGGGTTCCTTTCTCACACAGTTCCTGAGAGGAAACAAGCTAGGAAAAGGCACAGCATGCCTCCAAACAGAGGCTTTTATGCTGTTTCCAGTCCCTCCCCACAGATGCTGTCATTGAAAAGGCAGCCAGAGAGAAATCCTTCTCACTGGCCACCTACACGTCAGCTTTCCCCCCACTCCCCCTCCCTCACCCCACACTCTCCCTCCCTCTTCTAACTTTCAGTTTCAGTGTCCAAAACATCCAAAGCATTCTGAAGTGCTTTGGAAGCTCCGAACCACTTCAGACAGCTTAACTGAGCCCGCACTTCAATCTGGGCATACTGCTTTGGATGCCGAAGCATCCGAAGTGACCCCAGATCCAAAGCAGGATCCAAAGCCTCACACGGCCCTAGTAGCTAAGCATAAGGTGGTAAAATCAAACCAGCATGATGTCTGCAAGAGGAAATCTGACTCCTTTGAACACTTAGGGTGGAATTTAATTTCTCTTGTCATGGCAAGACATGACATCTGCACAACTGGCAATATAGCTTCCCCAATGGTATGGACACCTAAATACACATCTTGCAACTGTTAGAAGTATTATTGAAAATGCATTATCAATAGTGTTGTTAGAACAGCACAGCTGTCAGCTCTCCCTGGTGGGAGGGGGAGGTTGGAGGAGAAGCTACTAAGGGCTCTTTGTATTAAGGTATCACTCTCTCTTTGTTCTGCAAATTTACTATCTCTTTGTTACAGTAAAGCATATATTCCTTAGCGTTCTCATGCAGATAAGAGTAAATTGCAATTTTTAATGGTCCTGTCCTTTGAGGGCAGAGAAAGTTTGAACTTTTTGTAACCTAAAGTACTTTCTGAGCAGGCGCAATTAGCTAATGCATATAAGCCTATCCGCCCCGCATACTTAAGTAGTTAATTATAATGCACATGCGACGGATGACGTGACGTCATTTCATATAGTTTGTATGAACCGGAAACGAGATGTAAGAGTTCCTGCTTCTGCACACGTGCTCAGGAGAGAGGAGATAAAGCCTGCTGAGAAGTGTTCCCCACGGGCAGAGGGTGGTCTTTTGTCTTCACTCTGACCCTATTTGCAAATATATGCCTTTTGTGTTACTAATGAAGTGTGTCTGTGACTGAGAGTTCTTCGCCTCCCGAGAAACGAACCATAGCAATTTCTGCAACAAATCTGGCGACCCAGATGGGACCTTCTCGTGGACAACCCCGAAATCCAGCGGCAGGGCGCCTCCGGTACCAGGGGGCGTGCGCACCGAGCCCACTTTTTGGGCTTGCCCCTGGAATTTGAGGCGTAAGTCGGGATATTCGGGAAGTTAAAAGGATCCCGTGCAAAATTCTCAGTTTCTGGAGAGGCTAGACACACCTTGGTATTTGGAACGAGATCTCTGGGGTATCTGAGTGAGTATACGAATTCCCTTTGCCCAATTTGGTTCTGGATCCAGAGCAGGGGGTGTGCATGTTTGCTGGGGAATTTTCGGCTCAGCTCTCATGGTAAATCATCTGTTGTACGGGTCTTTTGGTATTTGGTGTGCCTTGGGCGCACTCTTGTGGGCAAATGGGTACGAGTCACTCTCGTGTAGAAATCCAGATACGCCCTTTTGGAATTTGTATTATAAAACTAATAAATTTGCAAAGCCGGCCGATTACGGAGTAAAAATGAAAAAAGGTGATTTAATTAAGTTTTGTCAACTCGAGTGGCCAACATTTGGGGTCCACTGGACCCCGAAAGGATCCTTTGTGCTAAAAGAAGTGATAGCTATCCATGAAATTGTTATGCAGAACGGGTATTGGAATCAGTTTCCTTATATTGATTGTTGGTTGTGGGTGGTTCAAAATCAGCCACCTTGGATTAAGAATTACTTAGTAAAGTCTCATGTGATGGTTGTTAAGGAAAAGACTCGAGAGGGACTGCCTGTACTCCCTGAGTCGAATGAGGGGGGGGGTTCTGAATTGGCTGAGTATCGGACCCACACTCCGGTTGCCCTGTCAGGTAGCGAAGATGAGTCAGACGCCTCCTCGGGATCCAGTCCCTCTGCACCACCGCCCCCTCCCTTAGGGAGATCACCACCGACGTATCAAAGCATACCTAATGATTTAGAGCGTGAGCCTCAGCCAAGTGCCCCACCTGAATCGAGGAATAAGGGTTATTATTTGCGCAAGCCTGTAGAGTCACAGCCGGTGCTGAACTGCCCGATGCGAGAGGTTACTGGGGAAGGAGGCAACGCAACTTTTGTCTACACCCCATTTAGCACTTCAGATTTATTTAACTGGAAGAATCAGAGCCCCTCTTCTCGTGAAGACCCTGAAAAGATGAGGGACCTGTTTCGATCTATTGGGCAGACTCATCGACCCACTTGGGCTGATGTCCAGATTATGCTCCAGACCCTCCTAACCCCGGAGGAGAGGAGATTAGTGTTGGGAACAGCAGAACGTATTGCGGCAGCCAGAGTTGAGTCAGAGGGTGCTGCCAATCGTACTCTGCGTGATACCTGCCCTGTTGAAGAGCCGAGATGGGATAATCATACTGCAGAGGGAAGAGAGCTGAGTGCACGGTATCTGGGAATTATAGTGGAAGCAATGGGAAAGGCAGTGCCTTGGGTTACCAATCTGTCTAAGTTGTATGAAGTGAGACAGGGAAGAGAGGAGGATCCCTCAGCTTTCCTTGGGAGGCTGTATGAGGCGTTTCGCAGGTTTTCGGATCTGGATCCAGAAGCCCCAGATAACCAGCGCATGGTAAATCTTATGTTTATTGGTCAATCTGCTGCTGATATCCGTAAGAAGTTACAGAAAACTGAGGGAGGTGCTGGGAAACCGATTTCAGAGCTGGTGGAAATTGCATACAAGGTGTATGAGAATCGTGAGCAAGTGCAGGAGCGCAAGGAGGATAAAAAGGCTCAGCGACAGATGGCAGCACTAGCAGCTGCTATAACTGGAGGTAACCCTGGAAAGGCTGGGATACAGAAGGGGAAAGGAGAGAGAGTGGGAGCAGACGTTTGTGCTTATTGCAAAGAGAAAGGACACTGGAAGAGGGAATGCCCGAAATTGAAGGAGAAGAGAGAGAGGGAACCGAGAGGTCACCTCATGCGGGCAGAAGACAAGGGTGAGGACTCAGAATGAAGGGGACGGGGATCTAAGACCACTACCCTTCGGGTTGGAGCCCGAGAAGATCCCATGGTAACCATTAGAGTTGGTGGCAAAAACTTTGAAGCCTTGGTGGATACTGGGGCTACATTTTCAATGATTCCAGAAACCCCTCCCCCCGTGCAGGAACTAGTGAACAGCATGTACTTGTGGAAGGGATTGAGGGAACGCAATCCCGACTCCCTGTTTGTAAACCACTCCTCACCAAAGTGGGGGACCATTTGCTTGAGCACTCCTTTGTGTATTCTCCAAGTTGCCCGGTTGCACTCCTTGGGCGGGACTTACTCACAAAATTGCAAGCTGAGATCTTTTTCAGAGACGATCAGATGGTGGTCCAGCTACCTGTCAAGCAGAGCTCGAACTATCAGATGGCTCTCCTGGAGGACCGACGCCCTGCAGTAAGTCCAAAAGATCACATGACTGGAGTAGACTCCTCGGTATGGGCTGATGGAACCCCTGCGCGAGCTAAGTCCGTCTCCCCGGTAAGGATCGTACTCAAGGATGGGGAGGGACCCGTTCGGGTAAAGCAGTACCCACTCAGCCGAGTGGCCAGAGCTGGACTCAAGCCGTTAATAGAGAAATACAAGAGGTGCGGATGGCTAGTGGAAGGGTCCTCACCCTATAACACCCCCATCCTTGGAGTGCCGAAGGCAGATGGGGTCTCATACAGACTGGTCCAAGACCTACGAGCAGTAAATAAGAAGGTCCTTTCAGACCATCCTGTAGTCCCAAACCCTCACATGATTTTGACACAAGTACCGGGGGAAGCTGAAATATTTTCAGTGCTAGATTTGAAAGATGCTTTCTTCTCCATTCCCCTTCACCGAGAGAGTCAAAAATTGTTTGCTTTTGAATGGGAGGATCCAGATACTTTCCATAAAGCCCAACTCATGTGGACAGTTCTCCCACAAGGATTCGTAGCAGCCCCCCATATTTTCGGACTTGCCCTTCAGAAGGATTTGGAGGAGTGGAAGGGATCACACCCCGCAGTGACTCTCCTCCAGTATGTAGATGACCTGCTAGTTGCAAGCCCAAACTTGCAGCTCTGCGAGGAAGCCACCAGGTCACTGCTAAACACTCTGGGGGAAAAAGGATATAAAGTCTCTACAGAGAAAGCCCAAATATGTCAGCCTGAAGTCACATTTTTGGGATACAAGCTCTCAAAAGGAGTCAGAGCCCTGAGTGCAGATCGCATACAGGCAATCCAAGGTCTAACCCCACCTAAGTCACCCAAGGAGCTGCGGGCATTCCTAGGGCTAACTGGGTTCTGTCGATTATGGATACCGGATTATGGTGGGAAGGCTAGACCACTGTATGACTCCCTGACTGAGGAGAGTCTCACTGAATGGAAATGGAATAAAGAAATGCAGCATGCCTTTGATCTGCTGAAGGCAGCATTAATCCAGCCCCCTGCCCTGGCCATCCCAAATAGTAAAAAGCCATATCGACTGTACATTCATGAGAATCGAGGGGTTGCATCAGGGGTGCTGACACAGCCATCGGGCCCGACTTGGAGACCCGTGGGATATTACTCAAAGGTTCTAGATCCAGTTGCACTCGGGTGACCAGCCTGTCTTCGGGCTGTGGCAGCCACAGCAGTGGTTGTTGAAGAAGCCCAGAAGATAGTCATGGGTGCGGATATGGAAATACTCCTCATGGAGTTCCCCAGATCCTAGGGACTGAGGAAGGGAAATTTCTTAACCCCTCCAGACAATCACGGTATGAGATATTTTTGCTCTCTAATCCAGGACTTACTTTCAAACATACTACAGCCTTAAACCCTGCAACCTTGCTGCCGGAGCCAGGGAAACCGACGCATGACTGCCTTGAGGTCCTGAATCAAACCACGCAAGTGCGACCTAATCTTGCTGAGGACCCAATTGAGGACCCAGATGTTGAATACTTCGTAGACGGCTCCAGCTCTGTCATCGATGGAAAAAGACAAATAGGATGTGCAGTGGTAACCTTGGATAAGGTAGTATGGAGGGAGTCATTGCCGAGCTATGGTCGGCACAGGCCGCGGAACTCACTGCGCTCACCCGAGCATTACAGCTGGGGACAGACCAGCGGGTTAATATATACACTGACTCTCGCTATGCTTTTTCTACAGTCCATACGCACGGACTATTGTGGAAAGAAAGCGGTTTCATTACGGCCTCTGGGAATAAGATTGCTAATGACCCCCAGATTATCAAGCTACTAGAGGCACTCCACCAGCCTAAAGAGGTAGCAGTCATTCATGTGCGGGCCCATGGGAAGGCTGCTGAGGAAAAGCATAAGCTTGGAAATGCAAAGGCTGATGCGGCAGCAAAGGAAGCCGCATTTATTGGGGGAGAAGCGGAGGAGGTATCCAGGCAGGCCATGTCCCATGCCATATGGCCATACGTCCAGGATTTAGTCCCACAGTATTCCCCTGAAGAAGATAAATTTGCACAGAAAGCTTGTGCAGAAAAGAACTCCCAGGGGTGGTGGATAGTACCAGGAGGGAAAGTCATGATACCCAGGCCATTGCTTCGGGAGGTGCTGCAACAGCTCCATGCAAGAACCCATATGGGAGGCTTGGCCATGGGTGATCTAGTGATCCGCCAAGCAGTAGCTCCAGGGCTATATATAGAAACTCAGCACATTGCTACCAAGTGCATCACATGCCAGAAAGTAAACCCTCGAAGAAAACCCCCTGTGCCAATGGGAGGTAGACCCTGGGCAGCATACCCTGGACAGGCATGGCAGATTAATTTTGCCGAGCTCCCACGGTCCGGACATCACGGGTTTTTACTTGTCATGGTAGACCAGCTCTCTGGTTGGGTCGAGGCCTGGCCCACCAGGACTGCCACTGCAGCTACAGTAGTGAAGTATTTGTTGCAGGAGATCATTCCACGGTATTCCCTGCCTGAGTCCATTGAGTCGGATCAAGGACAACACACTTCATGGGAAAAGTGGTTCAAGAAGTTGCGCAAACTCTCAAGGTTACTTGGAAACTACACACACCATGGAAACCACAGAGTTCAGGACAAGTGGAACGCATGAATAGGACTTTAAAGACTCTGCTCACCAAAATCTGTATTGAGACACACCTTAAGTGGCCTCAAGCATTGCCGCTAGCTCTTACTTGCATTCGAAACACTCCCCGACGGGGCCTCAAATTGACCCCATATGAAATTATGTTTGGCAAGCCCCCTCGAGTCTTACCTCCTGGGATGTGAGAAAATGTAACTTTTGAATTAGGTAATAGTGAGCTTCATATGTATGTTATTGCTTTGCAGTCTGTCTTGTCTTCTCTTCACAGGTATGCAGCCTCCTTTCAGCGTCTGCCTTTAGACGTACCAGTACGTGACTTCTCCCGGGAGACTGGGTCTTGGTACAGCGGTGGAAAAAGGAACCTTTGACTGAGAGGTGGAATGGCCCTTTCCAGGTACTTCTAACAACCCACGCCGCTGTAAGGATTGCTGGACATGACCGTTGGATACGCCATACCCGTGTGAAACGACATCCACAAGCGTCAGAGGACATCAACTCCCAAGACGAACTCACTCCGGAAGCTGAGTCGTCTTCGGAACAAGAAGCCAGCAAGTGGAGCTGTGAACCTACTGGTGATCTCCAGGTGCGCCTGAGACGGCTTAATCAGAGCTCAGAAAATTAGACAAGAAAGTAAAAGGGAAACATTTAGGCTGTGTTTGATCTCATAAAAGGGAAAATATGGTGGGAATTTTAATGTGCCTTGTTGTTATCTGCATAATGAAAGAAGCAGAATTGCGTAGCCTTAGCCGCTGGCCTATGCCCCCGCTTTCCCCAATTGTTTCCCCAGGGACAAATTTGTATGTTGACATGATGGAAAGAATTGCAGGTACTTTTAATCTTACCAACTGCTGGGCCTGTGGGGGGCTCCGAGAGGCCGGAGGCCAGTGGCCTTGGAGGGCTTTTCCTTTAGCCCCAAAGTGACTAGTAAGTAATAAGGCAGAGATTACGAGTACTAGTCAAAAATGGAATAAGAACCACAGCTGGGAGCTTTCCCAAGTGACATTGGGAGAGTATTGCATCAGTAATAGTAGTACAGGAAAAAGTTTAGGACACAGCCGTTGCATATGGACCTTAAAAGTAAGATGAATGAACCTTACAAAATTAGAACAACTTTATTATCCTAACAGGCTAGGGTATAATCGGCTAGAGTGGCAGCATCCTAATGGAACAATTGCGTGGTTTAGTAAGTACTGGAGTGCCACGAATCAAAGTAATGATTGGACAGATTGGACAGACAAGCACCAGAATGGGCTATGGGAATGTTCCATGAAAGAAGGCCTCGCAGCCGCTGGTCCTTTGGGTCCAGAAGGAGGTTTAGGGTTTCCCGAGATGCCCTATGGTTGGGCCCCTCTGAATGCCACTAATAGAGAAAATAGGGCCTTAAAAGGATACTATTGGATTTGTGGACGACGGGCCTATACAATACTACCACAAGAGTAGACAGGAACTTGCTATATGGGAGTAATTGTACCAGCTTTCTTTTTGTTACCGTCTGAGGTTGGAAATAAGCTAGGAGTCTCTTTGTATGATGATTGGAAAAGGACCAAGAGAAGTATTGATGTAAGTTTGACACAGGGTGGCTCCCAAAAGTGGAAGGAGGATGAGTGGCCTCCTCAGAGAATTATTGAGTATTATGGACCAGCTACATGGGCTAATAATGGGAGTTGGGGGTACCAGACACCAATATATATGCTAAATAGAATCATCAGGTTGCAGGCAGTCTTGGAAATAATTACTAACCAGACTGCCACTGCTCTCGAGTTATTGGCCCGACAGAGTTCTCAGATGAGAGCAGCCATATACCAAAACCGGATGGCCTTAGACTATTTACTTGCAGAGGATGGCGGAGTCTGCGGAAAACTCAACCTTTCTAATTGTTGCCTCCAAATAGACAACAACGGAAAAGCGGTCTTAGAGATTGCCAAAGAGATTAGAAAAATAGCCGATGTACCAATACAAACATGGGAAACAACATGGAATAAGGACTGGTGGTTTCAATTATTTGAAGGACCCTGGTGGAAAAAAGTAGAATTTGTGCTTTTGTGTGCTCTTTTGGGCCAGGCAGGACTGTGTTACAGATGAGGAAGTAGGTCACCTCATGAATATGTGACTGGAGCTGTTTTGGAGGGAAAGAGAGGGACTGAGAGAGGTTGTGTATGTCTGTGAGAGATAGGGGAACTGCGAGTAAACTGGATTGAAGTGTCTGAGGACACAATGCCTAGCGTGGAAAAGGGTGAGAGAACTCGGGTGTGATTGGGTCCAGAGCATGAAGGGCAGGACGCCTGCAGCCTGAGGGACACCCAGCCAGGGAACACCGCCCTGGGACTCTCGCGGCCTCGACGTATCTTCAGCTTGGAACAGGCAGGAGTTTGCTCCCTGAGCTTTTCCCCTCGGATGTGCGGCAGCACTTTAGCAGCAACTCTCATTTCTTTGTAAGTATACCCTCTAGCCAAAAGCAGGTGGTGTGGGATACTTACCTATAGCCTCCAAGGAAGAAATCTGCGAAAGATCTCTGGACCAGCCAAATAAAACTCTCCTCTCTTATTAATACTATTTACCCTCAGACTTTTTTGGGATTTTAGGATTGTTTAGGATTTTTATGTGGTCATTTTTGTTGTTTACTGCTTGTTTGGCGGTGTTTCATTAAGTGGCTATTATTCCACTTGTTATTAATAATTAGAATGTTCTCAGTGTTTAGTGTGCACTTAATAAACTAGTAGTTTGTCTGAGGTCAATTCTCTTAGTTATTTATTTAATACACATGGTGATTAAATACGCTTCAGGCAAAGAACCACTCCACCTTTTGGAGGGTTATTTGACAGAGAGCTGCTGTTCCGGTGGGCTCAAATAATTAGAGATTAAATTGATAATTAACCTCCAACAGTTCTTGGCATCCCTGGGTGGGCTTGACAATTAAATAAAAGTAACTAATTAGAATATATTTTGTGGGAGGAATATCATCCGTCTGTTGGTCTGTGAGTACCTGTCAGCATCTGTGTGAGTGACTGAAGTTGTCTCGTCTGTGTCCCAGAAGCAACTGGCAGCGATCTTGGAATTGTGCTGAGAGTCACCTCGGCAGCTGCCCAGTTTGCCCAGCAACCGCGTCAGCTTTGCCACTGGGCAGAAGCAAAGTATCCAGTCCAGCTGTCACTCAGAGGCAGATTACCTCATTGCCCTTTAACGCCCCTGCCGTAACAGGATGCCAGCAGCTAATGCATCAAAACTGGACAGCTCCAACACCAGAAGATGAAATCAATTGAAGATAATAAAAATACTATGAACATAAATGTACAAGAATTTGAACAATGGATTAATGAAAGGATTATATTAAAGAATAAGTGGTTCTCTACAGTAAATGTAGATGAATATAAATTAACACCAGATGATTACAAAAGACCATCTCAATTGTATGAAACCTTCTGTACCAAATTCAATACATAGAAAGAAAAAAAATAGAAATAAAGGGATGAAGAAAACAGCTATTATAAGATTATTGGAAATTACAAAGAATCTGAACACAGAATATCAGAAGATAAAGGAGCTACTGAAGAAGCAATTATATAATAAGGAAAAGAATGAACAACAAATTAAGAAATTAAAAACTGAAATTGAAGGATTATTGCAACAACAGGAAGAAGAACAGAAAAATATGACAGCATTGAAGGAATACAGTTTACACAAAGAAGAAATTGAAATATATATTAAAGAGATGAAAATGGAAAATAAAAGATTTAAACAAGAACAGAAAGACAGTTATGACACCAATAGAGAGTTAAGAAAATCCTTAAGAATATTAGAGAAGGATATACAAGTGGTCATATCTGAAAGGGAGAATTGTAAGAATCAGCTGTATGACATTCAAGGAGCATACAGAGTAATGCAAAGAGAAAGGGATAATGACAACATTAAAATGAGTAGTCATACCAAATGCCAAAAACAGATTAAGAAGCTGACAGTTCAGCTAAGTATACAGAATGGATGTGGGCTATTAGGGGTACAATCTCCTCCTAGCAGTTATGATTTGGACACTGAGACCTCTGACAATAGTGAAAAGAAGGAACAAGAGAAAATTTGTCAAAAGAGACTGTCTAAATGAAAGCAAAAGAAGTACGTGAGACAGGAACCTTAACACGTTCCTAGTTCAACTGATACTAGTGAAAGTGACAGTCCTATTTCAAGTGATTCTAATCACTGAAGTAAAACCAAGAACAATACTGGAAGTGCTCCAATCGCACCTATCAGAAATACAATTAATTGAAACTGCAGCTGGAAGAGCAAGAACTGAACGAATAATAACTGCATTTAAAGCAGCTGAATTAAGAGCAATCTCAATAAAGACACTCTTGTCAGTTGGTTAGTGAAAGTTGAGCTCTCAGGAGAGAATAATAGTTATACTATTGTAGATATCATTGATATAGCCCAAGGATGTATGAATCCACAAGATTTTTCCGCTTTACCAGTAAAAATAAGGTCCAGAAATGTTAACACCCCATCAATGTTCAAAAGAGGCTTTATTCAATTTGCATTGTCCAAGCACACCAATTGAGGTCTTGTATTACCACGAAATGCAAACCAAGGACGAAAGACCTGAAGCTTACATCCATAGAAAGTTGTTTGAAACTGTACAAGAACAAAAAGGGCGTGTTCCAAACTTTGACAAGAATTTGTTTAACAACTTATTAAAGGATTTATGAAGGGTATCGAAGTATTCTTAGGCACTGGTTGGTATCAGTCAACTTGCGATGAAGTCCAAGAGATGGCTAGAGAAGCCTATCAAGCCCTGGAAATTGAAAGAAAAGGAAATATTTCTGGGATTAACAACCCACAAGATAACAAAGACAAGTACTGTTCCAGAATCACTGAACCGAATGGTGACAAACATAACCAATCAGGACAAAGACGACCAAACCAGAGGCAGCAGAATCAGAAATTTCAAAACAACGGAAAATATTTTGGAAAAAACGGGAATAATTATAGAAGTAAGAATACTCCCCAAAGACAACCTAAATACCAAGAACGTAACACATCTGATGATGGCAATGAATACAGAAAGAAACCTTCCAGGATCTCCAAAGTGACCTTTAAAGAGGAAAAAAAGGATCAACACCAGTTCAGCTCTGGTAAAGAGTTGGATTATGCCAAAAGGGATAGTCGTGAGCCCCAAAGAAGCTTCAATACCTGGGGGACTCCAGAGCCAACCTTAAGATCAACTCCTATTTAAGGAGGCATTGAAGTATTACAACTTTGATACAACTAATGGTGCAAGCACCGTAAGGTTGCACGAGGTCCTTGCTAAGGTGGAACGGGAGCAAGGATCTGGCAAGTCTTGCCGCAAGGGCTCCCTTCTGCCCCCGGTTGCCACTTGCCAAAGTCAATCGAATTAGGATAGCCCAGCATTTTCTGACCACCACTCCGGCACCAGAAGTTTGGCTGATTCGGATTTCCCTGTAAATTTGGTGAAATTGGTAAATATGAAGATCAATGAGTGGCGTTGACTCACCATACAGGCAACGTTTCTGCATGGGAAGAAAATGCTGAGGCACAAAGCCACAAAGTTGGTAGATTTCACGTTTCAGACAAAAATGTACCTTTCCGAAACTGGACACCAAGGACATGACAAACCCTTGAGGGATTCAATGAAGCAGATTCCCGAATTGGATGCTCTGAAGAAATTTCAGATTGGAAATAAATCGGGAAGGTTTTCATTCAGTCTTGCCAAATTGTCCAGGATAGGGATAATTGGCAATGACATCCTTGAAGAATTTAGGGTAATAATTGACTATCCAAATCATTGTCCATGGACCGTGTGTGTACCAGGCTGGAGGACCTCACCACCTGGAACAGAAGAAAACAAAACTGTACAGATTCCAGAGAGTCATTGATGCGCAGCCCTAAAGGCAAAGGAAGATCTATGTTTACCTGTAGACCTACCGGACTATGTTGCGAAAATGTGTTTGGAATTTCTAAATGTATGGGCAAAGCATAAGCTTCACTGCAGATGCACCTTGGCGGACACATTGATAATAGGTCCTGATCCTGCATCACAGCGACAATACTGATATCTGCATGAAGCTGAAGAAGATACTAAGAAAACAATCGTGGCATTGTCAGAACAGGGAGTAATTATGGAGACACAATCGAAGTGTAATGCACCAGTGTAGCCAGTGAGAAAAGCTGATGGAGTCACATAGAGACTCATCACGGATTATAGCAATCTGAATAGAGTCACTCCAACACTAGCTCCCATCATCACGAGATATTCCAAAGAAAAATCATGAGGATGAGCATGATGGCTATCTATATGATGACCTCGATGATTCTATGATCTGTATGGGACACGAGGGTCTGGACCAGTGGCATTCTAAGAGGAAGATGGGAAGCTGCAATATTATTGTCCTCAGTTAACCACCGAAGACATCATGTGGTCAAGAATTATGTGGGACACAACACTGAAAAAGATCGTAAGCGGACTTTATGATAGATTAGTTATTAGAAGAATTCCAATGCTAGAATTACCTGGACCGACCGGAATTAATGTTACATGCCAATTTGACAATGAATATGACAAATCTGGAATACCTATTTATCAAGCTTGGCAGCAAACTGTAAATGGACCAGTACAATGGTACAGACAAGACAGCTCATTAAGCACTGTAAATTGAAACGTATATGTGAATGGTCAGCTGCTATAAAAGGTATGTTAATTATAACCTGTGGTAATGTAAAATATAGCAATATAGCAGCAATGGATATTAGGATAAAACCAAGAGAATGTAGAAGTATCAAGTCTACCAATACTGCTATTAAATCATGTGTCACCTGGATGGTACCAAAGCAAATAATTAATCATCATTCTTGCTTAATGTCAGATATACAGTGATAAATGAATATCCAGTAGTTTTAGTTGACCCATTGTCGAAGAAATACTTGATCACTGTGATTGATTATGATTTGGAAAAGGTATCCTTTGATAATGGCAGTCGTGATTTTGATAGTAGTTGGGTGACCTATGTTAACAATGAAATGTGTAGAAATTATACAAAAGTGTCGAGACCAGGTTTAATCTATGGGAAATGGACTAGAAGTCAATCTAAATCATACAGGATGGTGGTGGCTGATGCAAACCAGTAATTTTGCAGATTTCTTTTGAATCAATATAGAACCAACCCTAGTGATTTTTGATGCAGGTATCTCTTACGTTCAACCGAGTATCGAAAGATTATTGATTACAGAACTGATCTATGGCAATCGAAAAGTAAAATTAAAACTAGACATAGCTAGTATATTGAATATCCTGCCTGAGTGTGAGTCATATATCCCTACTTTAACTGACGGATGGGTAAATTGGGTAAATAAAGTCATTGAACCAGACAGACCATTCAGAAAGCCCTGAGATACAGGCACTGTCCTTGCTGGTATAGGTACAGGACTCGGAATTATCAGCACTGCCAACACAGAAGTGGTAATAAATAAGCTGTCTAAAGCCACTCAGCAGTTAAGAGAGCTACGCAGCCCTATCACTACCTCATTGTCTGAATTGGGAAGACAAGCAGTCAACAACACCAAAGTACTCCCCACTTGGCACAAAAATCAACCAACCCGAGCAATTACTGGTTATCAGAACTTTAAAGTCACAAAACGATACTGGTCTTGCATTATCATGTGCTCAGGCCCAGGCTTGGATACAGAACGTATTAAGCAGTATCGTATGCCAAGGATACTCTGACATAATTCCCATAGAAATAAGCCATTTAATAACAAGGGTGGCTACAAAGACTGAGTTAAGACTGTGTAATTGGTGGCCATTAGAATATTTTGAATATTGCCCAAAGGAAAAGGCACTGATAGCCAATGTTCACACTATCATTGAGGCTAAAGTAAAAATTATACATCCTCTTATATATTTTGAGAGAAGAGTTAATGGATCAATATTTAAACCTGAGATAAAGACCCAGTGGGCAAACATAAAGTACAGAACTAATGAAACTGGTGGAATTACAGAATTAGTAGATGTGAGCTGTTGTAACTTGAACCAACATGATTTCATATGCAAAGATGTATATAATACTTTGGTAGATGGTTGTAGAAATGGTGTAAAAACCTCTATTTATCAATGCCATTTTGACATAATTCCGGCATACAACACATCTACCACTATATGTATATTAGATCAACAATGTCTTTGTACAAGTACATGGTGCAATTCCATCATATTGAATCATTGGTATAGAGGTATCACAACATGGGAAAATAGTATCTTTCATGCTTCTCATGTGTCACACATTCATGGGTGTGAAATGGACATGTCTGTTCCAACAATTTATAATTTTTCCATTGTAGAGAAGTTTAGTTTATGACAAATTAATGCCAACACATGTAGGTATGGACCTAGTGCTTTAAAAAATAATGATTCTGCATGATGGAGTCAAAGAATTACTCCAAGCCAATGCTGAAAAGGCAGAACAAATGTATATTGCAGTCATACACATAATACCGGGATTGTAAAAATTCTGGACAGAGTAGCAAAGACTGACTCCCAGTGGTGGGAGACATTTTTAGGATTGTCTCCTATGGTGACAGGAGTGTGGAATTTCCTGCTCCACCCCATTATCTTGGTTATAACTGGACAAGTATGCTTGGGAATCGTGAGTATGCTGTGGTGGATGTGCAAAATGAAGAGAAGATTGATGTATGTGTACAAAACAGTAAGAGCTGATGATTCCCACCATAACACTTGGGGAAAAGGCACCAACATTATACTACCAGTCAAAATCATCACTTGCAGGTCCTCTATACCTAAGAAATCTCCATCACAATAAAACCAGATCATCTCAGACAAAGCAAGAAGCTTAACACCTTGCTAGAAACATCTGCGCACACACAATCTAAGTGAGCAAGCGTTAAGGTTCTTAATCAATTATTCCAGAATCCTATTTCACTACACCGCCAGCTGACAATTCAGGCCTATAATCTGGATACCATCCCAGCCTTCCCCCTTCCTCTAAACTGGTGATTTTAATCTTCGCTTGTGGAAACTGAAGGCCCCCATGGGAAATGCCAGCTTAGTTTTCACTCATGTTTTGACTGGAGAAAAAGAGTAATTCTTCTGTTGCAACAAACCTGGAAACAAATCAATCACGACAGACAGGTCAGAGATTTTTTAATGCTACAGATTCCCACTTCAAATCTCTAGTTTTTTCTTGAGAACCTGTGATGTGGCTTCTGGTCGAGAATCACTGTTCTAGACCCGTTTATCATCATCAAAACCTGCTGCTGCCTCTGGAATATTGCTAAGACCTATTTTTTCCTTGATACCCACATTATTAACTTCTTTCTAGGTCTTCCTGGCCCAATACCTTCTGCAGCCTCCTAATCTCAGGCTTTCTTAACAGCTCAACCCAAATGTCTGTGGCTGAGTTAATCTCATCTCTATTATTCTTTTAGCTTGGGAATCAGGACCTAAAGCCAGTAGGCTCCAACAAGGCAAGCAATACTAGTATTTCAAGGCCCTTGCACAAGCATCTGGCAGCATCCTACATCTTCTTGCTGCCGTTCAAACAGTTCAACTTAAGTCATTAATTATCTTTAGTTGGACGATTACCAGGAGTGCTCTTCCCAATATCTGCACCACAGCAAGGTCCCTAGATACCAACCCTCTTTAGCCAAAAGTTCCACAAACTTGGCTTGGAGCCCAGGCACCCCTACTAGCTGGTGCTCATGTGGGGGCTTAGAGACCCGGCCCCAAAAGCGGCGGGTTTGGTCTGTGCTGCCAGGTAAGCCTGCTGCGCTGCGGTTGCCTCCACCTTGCCCCTGGCTGCACCCCTAACGCGCGGTCTTCCTAACACAGCAAAACGTGCACCGCCCCGACGCCCAGCGCCCCGCGCAACAGGAAGGAGCGGCGCTGTGGTTTTACTTAAAGGCTCCGCCCTGAAGGGCGTCTGTGACAACCAATCCGCTCCCACCTCCCCACCAGTGAGCGCTGCCGTGGCCAGGGGAAGCGCTCGGCCCTGCCTGGCTCCGCCCCGCGGGCCGAGGGGGCGTGGCCGGGGAGGTGCGCGCTGGCCGTGGGGCGGGGCCCAGCGCAGGGGCTGCAGCGGGAGCGGCCTGGGCCGGTTCGGGTGGATGCGCGCGCCGCGTCACGGCGAGGTGCGAGGTGGTCGGCGCTGCGGAGCTCGGCAGGGCTCCCCTTCCCTGCCCGCCCAGTGCTGGGACGGTCACCCGGGTCGACTGTCCTGGGAAGACCCCTCCTGTCCTGCTCGGCAGGGTTGCTCTTGTTCATTATTGTTGTCTATTCGTATTAGAATAAAAGGATTGTCTGCAAAATCCATAGCAGTTGCAAAAGGATTTGAGGGCTTTCTGGCTTGTGAGGCTGGCCACGCTTATTTTAAAAAGTGAACGAGGAATAGAAACCTTCGCCTGGGAGTAAAAAGTAATCGTTATTGTTGCTATATGTTATTATTACTGTCTTTAAATGACAGCTGGTTTTCTACACTCAATGGAGAATACAAACTTCCTCTTCTCTTCTACCTCCCCCACCCCTTGCTCCAACGCTTTGGCTGAGTTAACTATGAAACCCTGGTCATTCGCCACAATCGGCCATCCATAGTCATAAATTCTTTGGTTGTGTTTGGGGTTGAGATTATGGGGTGTAAAGAATCCTTTAAAAAAAAAAAGGCAGCTGCTTTGGGGGGGATGGGGGAAGGGGCTAAGGGGAAGCCCAAACTTGAGGGGTCCCCCCCACACACACACTTCCCCGGTCTGCATTGGCATTGCTGGCAGGGAGCAGTCAGACTGCGATTAGGAGACCAGACAAGGCTTTTTGGGGAGCCCTGAGGCAAAGCATTGCCTGGGAGGGGCTGATCCTCCACCATCCAGGTGGTGCCTGCACTGAGCAGATGTGGACCTTTACTTGTTCCCAACACAAGGAAGGAGCAAGGTGGTGAGTTGTTACAACAGCCTGATGTGAACAAACAAACCAAGCCTAAATCCCAAGCTGGTACCTTCAAACATTTGCACATCTGCCTGGGTCTGTACCTGTTGCATTTGTGTATGGGGAAACAGTGCCAGGCCTTTATCCCAGTCTGACCATCTCTGCACTGGGGCTGTGCCAGTGTCACTGGGCAAGGGAAGCGCATTTCCCTCCCCTCCTCAAAGCAGGCCTTCGTGTGTGTGCGACTGCCCTGAGGCCACGGGCATTACTGCAGGGAGCCATGCTCACAGCCTTTGCCCAGAGCCATGGCATGAGCACAACATGCCCAGTGCCCACAACATAGGGGTGTCACTCAGGGACAGGGAGGGCTGGAGCTGGGGACATTCAAGCTCCATCTGCACAGGGCTGTCCTGCCTGGGAAGGAACTGACCCCAGGAAAACCCTGGGTTCCCTGTTGCTTCGGGCTCTCCCAGGGACTGGAGTTCAGACACATCATGTGGTCCCCACCTAACACTCTCCATGCTGTGTCAGGAAATGAGGTGCTGCTGGCAGTCATCATGTTGTGGGGACCTGGAGAGCTACCCCAGACCATAGGTACAGGGAGAGTTAGGTTTCCTCACCAGAGCTACTCACTGGAAATCACTGGTCTGATGATAACAGCTGTGGGTGGCTACAGACTGAGAGAAATCAGAAGTGCGGACACTGTATGTTACTGGTACTACACCCTGGCGCTTTGTGGTGAGTGTGTACAGGTGTGTCCATGTGCACATGGAGGTGTTGACATGCATTGCATACATGTGTGTGCATACAGGGGGGCTTGTGATTAGGTCCATGGGGACTTGAAAGGAGACGTCACTTTTCAGGGCGATTTCAAGGACTTGTCCAGGCTGCTCTGCCTCAGGGGTGGGTGAGGGCACAGCTGGGCTGGGCTTTCACTTGGCCTGGACATCCCCCATAGTGTGCCAGTGCTGCCTGGAGAGCAGAGTTGGGAGAGGTAGAGGGAGGGGTGGGAAGGAGGACAGGCAGACATCCCCACCTAATGCTTTGGTGCAGCCAGAGCCTGTGGCTGGTGCCCACTCACTGGCCACTGGATGGGGCTGGACCCTACAGCAGGGAGCAGCCCCTCCTATGTGCCCCCTGGCACTCACTGGTCCCTGGCAATACAAGTGGTGGCTTTTGGTCACTTGAAGGCCCTCCAAGTTCAGTGAAGAGTGCTCCAAGACAAACCCGGCATCAAATTCAGTCTACTGGAGCCAAGCAGAACAGCCAGTTGCACACAAGTCTGTCAGGGTGGGTCCTATGTTGACAGCAGCCAGGCCAGCACCCTCTGGGGGGACAACCTGAGAGCCACAGACCCCAGGCCAGGCCTTATGGCAGATCAAGGCTGAACCTGGGACCCTTCCACCGGGCCAGGGATCATAGAATCATAGAAAATTAGGGTTGGAAGGGACCTCAGGAGGTCATCTAGTCCAACCCCCTGCTCAATGCAGGATCATCCCCAACTAGATCAACCCAGCCAAAGCTTTGTCCAGCCAGGTCTTAAAAATCTGCAGCGATGGAGATTCCACCACCTGTCTGGGTAACCTGTTCCAGTGTTTTATTATCATCCCAGTGAGGAACTTTTTCCTAATATCTAACCTAAACTTCCCTTGCTGTAACTTGAGACCATTGTTCCTTGTTCTGTCATCTGCCACCACTGAGAACAGTCCAGCTCCATCCACTTTCAAACCTCCCTTCAGGTAATTAAAGGCTGGTATTAAATCCGCACTCAATCTTCTCTTCTCCAAACTAAATAAGCCCAGTTCTCTCTGCCTCTCCTCATGTCGTGTGCCCCAGCCCCCTAACCATTTTGTTTCCCTCCACTGGCCTCTCACCAATGTGTCCACATCCTTTCTGTAGTGAGGGGCCCAAAACTAAATACAGTACTCCAGATGTGGCCTCACCAGTGCTGAATAGAAGGGAATAATCACTTCCCTTGACCTACTGGCAACACACCTACCAATGCAGCCCAGTCTGCCATTAGCCTTCTTGGCAACAAGGGCACACTGTTGGCTCATATCCAGCTTTTTGTCCACTGTAACCCCCAGGTCCTTTTCTGCAGAGCTGCTGCCCAGGCAGTCCATCTTCCAGGTGATTGATAACAACATTGAACAAAAGCAGCCCAGGACCAACCCCTGGGACACCCCACTTGATACTGCCAACTAAACATTGAGCCACTGATTACTACCCTCTGATCCCAATGCTCCAGCCAGTTTTCTGTGCAGCCAGTCTGTTTATCCAGCCCATGCTTCCTTAGCTTCCATGCGGGAATCTTGTGGGAAATTATATCAAAAGACTTGCTAAAGTCAAAGTACACCACATCCACTGGTCTCCCTGCCTCCAGAGCCAGTCATCTTGTCATAGAAGGCAATCGGGTTGATCAGGCATGGTGAATCCGTGCTGACTGCTCCTAATCACCTTCTTCTCCAAGTGCTTAGAAATGGATTCCTTGAGGATCTGCTCCATGATTTGTCCAGCGAGTGAAGTGAGGCTGCTTGGTCCGTAGTTCCCTGGATATTTTTGTAAATATGGGCACTGTGTTTGCCCTTCTCCAGTCATCCAGGACCTTTCCTGATCACCATGAGTTTTTAAAGATGATGGCCAGTGGCCACCCCATCAGCCAACTCCCGCAGCACTCTTGGGTCCATCCAATCTGACCCCATGGACTTGTATATGTCCAGCTTTTCTAAATAGTCCCTAACCTTCTTTCACCACTGTTGGCTGCTCATCTCCCCCTCAAACTGTGCTGCCCAGTGTAGTAGTCTGGGAGCTGGTCTTGCTTATGAAGACTGAGGCGAAAAAGGCATTGAGCACTTCAGCTTTTTCTTCATCCTCTGCCTCCCCCATTAAGGGACCCACAATTTCCCTGATCCTCCTCTTGTTACGAACATACTTGTAAAAACCCTTCTTGTTACTTTCTTGCCCCTTGCTAGCTGCAACTCCAATTGGGCTTTGGCTTTCCTGACTTCATCCCTGAATGCCCAAGCAATGGTCTTATACTCCCCCCTAGTTATTTGTCCAAGTTTCTACTTCTTATAAGCTTCCTTTTTGTGATTTAGTTTACTGAGTAAAGAGTTCCCAGCTAAGCCAGGCTGATCTTCTGCCATACTTTCTGGTCCTCCTGCACATTGGGATAGTTTGTTCCTGCACTCTCAGTAAGGTTTCTTTAAAGTACAGCGGTTCTCCTGAACTCCTCTCCCCCTCCGATTGGTTTCCCGGGGGATCCTGCCCATGAGTTCCCTGCGTGAGTCAAAGTCTGCTTTTCTGATGCCCAGGGTCCTTACTCTACTGTCCTTCCTTCCTTCCCTCAGGATCCTGAACTCAATCATCTTGTGGTTGCTGCTATGTTGCCACCCCCTACCACATTCCCCACCAATTCATCTTTGTCACAAAAAGGTCAAGAAAAGCATGGCCCCTAGTTGGTCTCTCCAACACTTGCACCAGGAGGTTGTTACCAACACTCTCCAAAAACTTCCTGAGCTGCCTGCATACTGCTGTATTGCCCTCCCAGCAGGTGTTGGGGTGATTGAAGTCCCCCATGAGAACCAGGGCTTGTGATTTAGAATCTTCCACTAGCTGTTTGAAGAAAGCCTCATCCACCACTTCCTCCTGGTCCAGTGGTCTATAGCAGACATCCACCACAACATCACCCTTTTTGCTCTCCCCTCTAAACCGTAACCCAGAGTCTTTCAACAGGCCTATCTCTACTTCCATACTGCAGCTCTGAGCAATCATATGGCTCTTTTACATAAGTGCAACTCCTCCCCCTCATCCTCCCTGCCTGTCCTTCCTGAGCAGTTTGTACCCCTCCACGATAGTGCTCCCGTCATGCGAGCTCTCTCACCAGGTCCCTATAATTCCAAACAAGTCATAGCTCTGTGACTGTGCAAGGACATCCAATTCTTCCTGCTTGTTTCCCAGGCTCCGTGCATTTGTGTACAGACACCTGAGGTAACTAGTTGATTGCCCTGATTTCTCAGGAGCTATGAGAGCACCTCCCCTGTTGCCCGCTCCTGCATGTTTTTCCTCCAGGTCTCTCACTTCCCGACTTACTCTGGCCTTTGTCTCCATGTCCTGGTGAACCTAGGTTAAAGCCCTCCTCATTAGGTTAGTGAGCCTGTCCGCATAGACTCTCTTCCCTGTCTTGGTCAGGTGGATACCATCTCGTCCCAGCAATCCTTCTTCTTGGAACGTCATTCCTTGGTCAAAGAAGCCAAAGTCCTGCTGGAGACAGCATCTGCGCACCCAGGTATTGATTTGCAGGATGCACCCGTTCCTGCCCGGGCCCTTTCCCTTTATCAGAAGGATTGAAGAGAACATGACCTGAGCCCCAGACCCCTTCACCCTTGCACCCAGAGCTCTGTAGTCACTTTTGATCCACTCAGGGTCTTCCCTGGCAGTATCATTGGTGCCCACTTGGATGAGCAGTATGGGGTAGTAGTCAGAGGGCCAGATGAGTCTCAGTAATCCCCAACTCAGCCTGTCACCCATCTCAGCCAGTCAACATGGCCATCTGGGCATGATGGCCAGGGTGGGAGGGGAGGCAGTAGCCCCTTGGACACAGTGCTGGAGCCTCCTTCACTCCTCTGGACTCTATCACAAGACCTGTCACCAATGCCTTGTGTTGCTCATCCTTGCTTTACATCCCCAGCATGCTTTGTACTGGCACTAGGCTCTAACTGAGACAGTTACTAGGAGCTGTAGCACTGACATCTCTGCACTCATGGCAGCACCGTGATCTTGGGGCTGACAGACAAGAAGACAATGCCCCCATACCAGTGAAGTTTGCCTTCCTCCAGAGCGGCAGCTGTATGTGACCTAGATCAGAAATGCCCAGACTTGAAGCAGGCTCCAGAAGAGAGAAACAACCAGTCTAAAGTGAGGGACGATGGACATGGGATGTGCTCACTCTTTCCCACCCAGGAGCCATTGCCATTCTTTGGAGGGGTTACATACGACCTCAGGCCTTACCGGGGGGCGGTCTCCAGAGCTCTCAGCACCAAACTCATTGGGCTGCACTGGTTTGCACTCCTGAGCCCTTATTCAACATGACCAGTGCTTTCCAGAACAGAGGGCACCAGCTTTTGCACACACTGCCCTTGGTGCTATGGCCCAGCAGCACTGATGCATTGTTAAGCAGCCCAGGCTGTGCCATGTTTCAAGGGGTCACACCACGGTCACACACAGGTCACAAGTGGGGAACATTCCCATAAATGTTGCTCATGGGTTGGTCAGAGAGGGCTCATGGCCCTCCCCATGGGATGCAGCCACCAGAGCAGGGTGGGGCCAGGGAGCACAACACAGGCAAGAAGGTATCCCTGCTGCAGAGAGCACAGGGGCCACAGGGGCAGCGAGTGGGTGGGCAGAGATGGACAGTGGGCCCATGGGAGCAGCAGGACTGGAGGGCAGGGGTCACTCTTCAGTGACCATGGGGGTGAGTCGTGCCCTGTGTCTCCTGCTGGAGCTCATGCGGTGCCAGGGCTGTGTGCTAAGGGAGCTCCACACAAAGGAACACATCTCCCCAGGTAGCCTCCCTGCTACCTCTGCGTACATGCAGATGCCAGCCAGCTCCTGGCACTTACTTAGCTGAGAAAGTCACCAATGAGGGGAGCCAAACCCCTTGCCCTGCAAACCCAGCTGTGCTGAACCCCTCCTGCCTCTCCAGGGAGACACAGCTCTATGCCACCCACCCCTGCTTCAATTCTTCATGCTGATAACTGAACAGACTTCCTGCTCTTGCGGGCACACTGGAAGGAAAAGCCAGGTCTCACTCTGCAGTCACTCTGGGCAGCCCACACACAGACCCCCAGCAGCAGGGCTGCACTGCTCAAGTCAGATGACAGAATCCTATAGCAGTGGGGCCAGAAGAACCTCCACATCTAATAACTCCCTGCCTGAGGCAGGATCAGCTCTGTCCAAACCATCCCAGATTTATCCACTGTCTAGCTGCTTAGCGAACTACAGTCAGCCCTATCACATCAGACATAACACATGAACCTGCTGCAGCTAAAGATGAGAGATGATGCCATCACCTTGGACTGGGGAATCTGGGAGAAAGAAAGCTCTAGAGACTGGACTTTCCACTCCACTCACTTAGGTTTATTCAGCAGACAGCGCACACTCCCCATACCTAGAAATACACTAGCTACCTTGCAAGCGAGTCTTGCTCTCTACCTTGTTGATGAGACAGTCCAGGGTCTGGCTGGACTGTGCAGGGGGCAGTCTAGTAATGCAGCAGTCTAGTAATACACCCACTCTTTGCGTCCAACCATTATGCTTTTTGTTATTTGCATCTTCAGTACTTTCTCCATGATGGTGGCTGCCACTATTGCCTGTTTACAGGTTATTTGCATCACTGAGGTTTCACTCTTGGGTCTCTCTCTAAAATCCTGTTGGCACAAATACCCCCAGCCAGGGAGACTTTTCTCATTACACTTTCTCTCTTTCTGAACATCTTCGTCCCACTGTCCCTGACAAAGTTTCTACTTTGACCAAATTTGCAGCTGCTTTAACTAGTTAGTGGCTTTTACACAAGCTCAGTTACTATGCAATGCCTCACAGAAGTGGACACTGTCAGTTTTTATGGTTACGGGGGGACCACAGCAGCCAACATCTTGCTGCTGCAAAGGTGGTTAAAATGAGCCTCTCCTAAAATGCAGGGAAAAGCAATGTCAATCTGAGCAAGATGGGGGCCCTGCCTTCACCCTGAGGGAGCAGGAGTCTGGGACTCACCAGCCACCTACACACGGGCACTGCTGAGGCAGGTGCTGGTGTTGCTGTTCTCTCCCCACAGGTACACTCCCCCACCCTGCTGGAGTGAGCCGGACAGCAGGTGTGGGATGATGGCAGATGCACAGTGATATCATGGAGGGGGTGTCACCCTGAAAACCTGCCCTTGTCACTTCCCGCCAAGTCCTCCCACACAGGGGCAACTCCAAAGTCCACTTGTTCTGATGCAGTGCAGGAGGGTTTACACAGCTCTCCACGGGGCTCTGCAGGCACTGCAGGGGTCTGCCCACCCAGAGCAGTGACGCTTACTGCAGTGGAGCTGCCACCAGGCAGGGAAGAAGCCCTCTTCCAAGCCAGCTTCTCAGTGCAGCTGGGAAAGCTGTGAGACCTGGCTCTGCTGTACTGTGGGACTCAGCCCCGGTGCTCAGAGACGAGAGGGAGCCAGGGAAGAGAGATAAGAGTACAGCGGGTGCTGCAGGGACAGCAGAGGGTCCTGGCCTCTCCTCCTGCTGCAGACGCTTCTGGTTCTTCCAGGGGTGCAGTGGTGTGGTCACACCCCTACATCTACTGCATAACTCACATGCTGGTGACACTGATTCCCTGCTGACCCAGATACCTTGGTGTCCTTATGAATTGGGGCAGGACCTGAGATCAGACCATACCAAGGTAGCAGCCACTGAGGACTTTTTAGGTCCACAAAACAAGAAAGCAGAAGGCAGCATCCTCCTCTGCATGACTGAACACAGGCTGTACCCCAGTCTGTGCATTCCCAATGCATTTTTCCTCCCACCTTCCAGAATGTGCCAAGGCCTGAAGGAGATGTGCAGCAGCACTTGGGCAGAACAGGAAACCAGGGGTGGTCCCAACCATATCTACACACATGGCACGGCTCCACACAGAGGGAGCAGGATGGAACAACTGCTGCTTTGTACCCAGCTGTCCCAGATGGATGTCAGTGCAGTTGCATTTTATGGACAGGCTACAATAAATGGCTACATCTGTCTAAAGAAACACAAAGGCACATAAATAACCATCTATTTATATAAAATACAAGGCAGTGTATGACAATACAATATAATATGAAATAATCCCATACAATATTACATAAAAATACAATACAATATAAACTAACCTAACCTAACATAATATATAAGGGGAGAGGAGAGGCAGAGAGGGTGGTGAGGGGTGGAGAGGGAGGGGTCTAAGCAGGGGGCGTATCATTCGGGTGCTGATTTTATGCCCTAACTGCCTACAGATTCATGTTCCTCACAGCTGCTCTCTCCTCCCTACACTGTGCAGCCTCCATATCGACTCCTCCAAGCTTGATGCCCTACAGACCAGATCCTGAAACACAAAAAAGCAACAGAAAAACTATCATCAACTTCCCAGGTGGCATAGGAGGGGGAAAAAGCAAAGGGTGATGTATAGGGGTGAGTAGAGACCATCATGCAGCTGGAATTGCTTGCCAGGACCTTTAGCAAATAGCCTGAGGACAACCTTGATGACATGCAGGGCACCAGCCCATCAGAGCCTTCTTCACCCGTCCATCCAACCCAACTGGCTAGAAGTTAGTCCTGACTAACACCAGCAGAGTCACAAGACTCAGAAACCTACACCAGAGAGACAGGGTGGACCCCACAAGCTGCTGCTGTTCCCACACTACTGACAGCTACTGCCTGCCTGGGACACATGTTCAAAATCCAGTCTCAAGCAGTGGGAACTGTCTCCCTGGGGTAGGGCTGAGCAATGCCCACACAACACCTCCATGCAATGAGGAAGATTTCCCAAGGTGCCAAGAGCAGGCAGGCACCACGCCCTGGGACCTCGCCCCACTGAGCTCTGCCACCAAGCAGCCATTGAGATCCTACTGTTCTCACATCTTACCGGGAGGGGAGCTGGTAGCCTTGGGTCCCAGTCTGTGTTCCCAGTGGGGTGTGGGAAATGCTGGAGTACAGCTCCTAGGATCTTCTTCAGTGTCTGCAGTGAAAGGCATCATGACACGGCATCAGTAAGAGAGAAGAAAACTCATTGGATTAAAACCAATACAACGCCATGGCTACAGCCCAATCCCCACTAAGCAACACCCCTGGCAATACCCATAGCTGTGCTTGCGTGAGTGCTGACACAGCTCTCAGGTGGGACACTGAAAGCCTCTGGCTCTGCTGCTGACCAGCACTTCCATCCAGCTGTTCAGGTCTTGGTCCCTGCTCCAGGGTCAGGCCTCCTAAACCTCTTGTTGCTGCAATCAATTTCTGCCCAGGGCCCCTTCCTAGAGGATGTGTCCTAGAAGACCTCCCCTGAGTCCCAAATCTCGGGCTCCTACTAGGTGCCAAGAGACATCACTGGTGAATAACACAAGCCAAGTCTGATGGTAGAGGTGATGGAGCTACCTTCAAAACTCAGCCAGCTCATGAGGCCAGCCACTTATGCTTTACACAAAGTTCCCATCACTATAAATCACGTGAGGGCTTGGAAGCCCCCAATTCATGTAGGTCTGAAGATACTTTCTGTACAGGCCTGAGGCTGCATGAAGCAGTTACTGTAAGGGGGCACTGGGGGAGCTGAAAAGGAGACTAACCGAGGTCAGTTTTCGGACGCTGCGCCAAACTACACTGTTTTTGCCTGGAATCTGGAACTAAAAGAGAGAAAACATTAAAATCTTTCAGATTGACTCTCAGTTCCCCCAGTGAAAAGAAACATTCAGAACCAAGTCACAGAAAACAACTAAGAACAAGAGGCCAGCAGAATTCATGTGGGATCAAGTGAATTAGAAACCAGTACAGTATAATTTCAGCTGAGTTGCCATGTGAAGACGTTACAACGCACACATGAGAGGTCAGTTTCGACTGCTTGCTTCTTACATGGTCATTGCTGGAGTGCAGGACTGGAAAAGTGGTTCACTGGTAAGAGACATGATACCTTTTGCAGTGACTCCAGGACATACTGGACCATCCCCTTCTCAGCCACTTTTGCTTCACCAGGACTCCGAAGCGTTCCTGCCTGGAAAATTTAACTCAATGTTACTGCCAGGACTGTGAAGTCTGAGAGGTGCCTTGGAGCCCCACTGTGTTAGGACTGGGGCAGTAGAAAGCCCAGCACTTCCAGTCGCTGCTCAGGTGCTGCAACTGGGATAAATGGAAAGATACAGAAGCTGGCTGCGGAGAACATCTCCACGGGATTTCAGTTTCAACTCTATAAAAGAGGAGGAGGAGACAAATACCTGAGAAGTAAGGACTATTGTGTTTTGAGCTCTTTTTTGGGGGAGATCAGCTGCATGGTTGGAATAGACTGAGACAAGCTTTGGCCTGATATTGTCCACAGATCCCTTTAGCTATCGCATGTTTCCACCATGGCAACACCACCACTCAAACCCTGTCACAACATGATGATACGGCACTTTTGTTGGAAAAGATCTGAACTCAGAGAAAGGCCACCCCTTCTGCCTTCCCGCTGCCTCCAAATCACCTCTTGTGCACACCAGGGACTGTATGTCCTCCTCCCACAGCCCTGCTCCATTCTCCCTCACTCACACAGCACGTGACTGTTAGCCGGGAGCCACCAGGCATCTTGCTCAAACACTCAGCTAAGGGTCCAGCACTGTGTAAGTGAGAATGGACCAGGGGCTACAGGCAGAGAAGGCAGTTTCTGCAGTGTGCACCTGGGGGTTGTGCGGGGCTGAGTTACTGTGGACACAGGGACAGTTGGCTGTGTCTGCTCTATAAGAAGGGCACTGTGCTGTCACTGCCACAAAATCCCAGCCTCAGCCCTGGAGCAGATCCCGGCCCAGCCATGTGCCCTGCCAGCACCACTCGGGCTGCTCTCCATGGAGACCCTGGCCCCATGCTGTCACAGTCCCACTGCTCCTGGGGTCTCCATGGAGTCCAGCGGAAAATGCTGGCAGGGGCTGCTGGGTCTCCAGAGTCCAGCCACCAACTAGATTTGCCATTTTCCCCACCACTGGTTTAGATTACGGTTTGTATGGGATGGTTTGGATAGGGCAGATCCTGCCTCAGGCAGGGGGTTCAGCTAGATCTGACCCCTGGAGGTCCCTTCCAGCCAAATGTCTTGTGATTCTGTGACTCCACCAAGACAACTCGTTTGATTAAAACCAACATAATTCCCTAGCCAAAGTCCAATCCCCACTGACAGGCACCCCTGGCAATGCCCATGGATGTGCCCAGGTGAACGCTGACAGCTCGCAGACTGGTGCAGTCAAAACTCCATTGCTAACCAGCACTTTCATCCAGCACTTCAGCTGCTGGCCCCTGCTCCATCATGAGGCCTCCCAAACCTCACACAATTGCTATCAGTTCCTGCCTAGGGCCCCTCCCCAGATGATGTGTCTAAGGCTTTCCTGAGTCCCAGCTGTGGGGCTACTAAACACCAAGAGACATCACTGGTAACACCCACCTAATCTGAGGGTACAAGTGATGGGGCTGCCTCTGAAGCTCGTTCAGATTCACCCAGGGCCATGTGACCATCTGGGTCTGCTCTGGGCTCCACCTGAGCCTGGCACAGGTCCCTGATAGTACAGGGGAGACCCACATTCAGGTTCCAGTATAGGGAAAGGTCTCACCCATTCAGTGGTTATGGGGAAACTGGGTGCTCTTGCAGCAGCTTCCCAAGAAGCAGGACAAAGACATCTCCCAGCCAAACGGTGCTGCAGCTATGAAGCTGAATAAAAATTTTCCACATGGACCAGGAAAACTGAGTCTCAGACTCACCGATCCTTCCAGTGAACAAGGCAATTCTTTGGTCCTTCTGCAGGTGCCCCTCCCTGACATCCTGGGGCTTGGATCTAGAATGACACAGGCCTGGAAAGTAAAATACAGAGTTAGCTCTTGGACTGCGACAGCACAGAACTCCTGGAGGGTCCCCGGGGTTTGGGTCGGGGCAGTGGGAGTATTTCCCCTACTATCCCAGCTGCTGCTGCTCCTGATCCAGGGCCAGCGCTGCCCCAGGCAGGAAAAGTCCAGTGCCCGTTCATTGGGAATAGCTCTGTGAGCATCTCAGACATCAGATTTAGCAAAACACTTTGGCGGGGACAACACCTAGCTCCAAAATGTTTTCCCACGCACTGGATGGATGCCATAGAATTGGTCCAAAGTAACTTTCGAGGCTCAAATGGGGATTCTTAGATATTTGGGAGGAGACGGGGGGTGGGTAATTTGTTGAATCCTGTAAGTTCACAGACAAAGTATTTCTGTTCTGACTGCAGCTCTGTCCATGGGGCTATATCCTACTGAAGCCGGGGGGATTCCTCCCCTGAGGAAAAGCCATAGATGGGGCCTTGTCACTGCCTTAGTGCATGATATTTAGTAATGAGGGCAGGGGGTAAATTAGTTTCCCAGACAAGACATTTGATGCACACTGGAGACTGCCAGACCCCAAAGGCCTTCCCTCTGGCTTGATGACTTACTCTTCAGCCATGAACATGGCCTGGAGGAGGATCCTGTCTGATGGAAAATGGGGGAGTAAAGCACTGGGAACAGAGGATAGGATCATGAAGCGATGTGTTCCAGGACAGTCAGGGATGGGCCCTTCTTGTTATCATAGCTAAACTGAGGTCTCAATATCTGCTGAGTAAATTCAACTCCACTCTGCAAAGCAATTGTTCGAGAGCAGTGGGATCTTTTTGATTAACCTTGCTGATCTGAAGCCTACGGGCCCTGGACACTGCTGCTTGGGTATCTTGGCCTAGGTCACCATGAAGGACAGCCCCACCCCTCTGCCTCTAAGGAAAGGAGGTGAACGTGGGAAACCCTCACACTCTGCTCACTGCTCTCTCTGGAAAACTGTGACCTGGTATTTTTCCGATTCATTTCTCTTACTTCAGCAGATGTTTGGCAGGACTCAGTCAGGCTCCCTCTACAAGCTTCTCTAAAATGCACACGGGGCAACAAGCAGATGTCTTTCTGGGCTTTTCTCTCCTGCACCTTCGGCGATCCCTGAGTGGAGAGAGGGGGTTAGTTGTGTTAGACTGGAGTGAGACAGAAGGCAGGGCAGGAAGGCACCATCTGTAGCAGTAAGGGTTTACTCCTTTCCTGAGGGTTGACATGAAAACATCGAAAAGGAGCTGTCAGCCATCTTTTTGTGGGTGTTAGTAGCTACAATAAAGCCCTGTTGAGAGCAAGAAGTCTTCCTGACTTTTCCTGACCTATGAAACAGCACAACTTCAGGACTCACTCGTTCAAAGGGACCTGGGATGGTCTTGGGCCTGGACACCTTCTGGAGAGAAATTCTCCCCTAACAGTGCACGGGGTCTATTCTGATCTGAGACAAAAACTCCATCCCATTTCTCCTTCCTTCCTGACTCAATAAAAATGTGGTGGATTTTAAATTAAACACTTAATTGCTTTACACACTTAAGAACTTTTAATGTAAGATGGTTCGTGCTCTTGCAGGAGGAAGAGTTGTGCACCCTTTTGATGGGACTAGCTGTAGGGAACTCACAGGTCAGATTTACGAGCGCACTTGTACAGGGACAACTCCTAGCTCCAAAATGCTTCCCCACATGCAAGTTGGATGTCATGGGATTGGTCCACAGTATCTTTCTAGCCTGAATTAGGGATTCTTAGATATTCAGGATGGGGAGAGGGGTAATTTGTTTCATTTTGTAACTTAACAAACACAGCATTTCTGTTCTGAACCTGCAGCTGTGGCCATGGGGCTGTGTCCCAATGAAGCCAGGGGGAATCGTCACTTGAGGAAAAGTCTCAGATGAGTCCCTGTCACTAAGCTTCTGTAGAGTGTCTAGGGATTAGGGCAGAGGCTATGTCCTTTTCACGAACAGGACAACTGATCCACACAAGAGACTGTGGAAACCCCCTTACCTGATGACTTACAATATGGCCATGAACATGAACTGAAGAAGAATCCAGTCTGACAACAGGGAGGAAAAATTGGGAACACCAAGGAGAGGGTGGCTGGCAGGCTCTCAGCAGATATGTAATGAAGCATGTGGTCCGGCACTGTCAGGGATGGGCCCTTCTTGTTACCATAACTGAACTACTACTGTGTACATTCAGCTCCACTCCACAAAGCAATTTTTCTAGGGCAGGGGGAGTCTCTCTTTCATGAATCCACCAAAAAATTGTCCAAATATGTCCATGGCCACATAGGATTTCAATGCAGCCTGGTATTTGAAGATAAAGAATGCTTAAGTTCTACAAGGTAACCTCAGTTTTAATTAAACCTTCCTGAGTTTGGACAGACATTGGCTTATGGAGGGACATGATTTCATCATGTTGGAGTGAAAAATTCAGACTTGTAACAAGAGGGTGTTCCCCGCTAGAGGCTGGTTTATTGGAGCTGAAGATGAGGGGAAGGAA
This sequence comes from Crocodylus siamensis, assembly GCF_052110815.1. Classification (NCBI taxonomy): domain Eukaryota; kingdom Metazoa; phylum Chordata; order Crocodylia; family Crocodylidae; genus Crocodylus; species Crocodylus siamensis. The sequence goes on along the minus strand of NC_143403.1, from coordinate 40,961,529 downwards.
GTGAGAATGGACAGTGAGTCTAGGCGAGGGGCACACAGCCCTTATGCGCTGGGTACAAGATATAGTCATATGAGACCTGTTATGGCAACCATTAAAAGTCACTGCTGCGTATAGAGTGGATGCAGGGATTTCCCAGGACTCCAGGGATTTTGCTATGTACATACCCAAGTTCCCACCCAGAGCTGTGCATGGAGGAGGTTATGACTGTAATGTAACAAAATGATAATATAGGAAGAGTAAAGGCCTTCATTTTCCCAGCAAGGCACCTGTGCACATGTTCTACTGAAGCTGATGGGATCCTGCACATCTCCTGTTCTTCAAACAAGCTTTGATTTATACAATGTGAGGAATATTGCAAGTGAGACTGAAAATCAGATTTTTTGTGGATAACAAACCTCTAGAAGGTTTGGCTGTCCAGATCACTTGTGAAACACCTACCACCACCCTAAATTAGCATCCACGGACTGAAGCTACAGGCTATGATCCTGACTACAAGTACGCGGAGTGGCTGAGTGTGCTCACCCCTCCCCTTGCCGGAAAAATCAAGTCCTGAGACCACAGGCGGTGTAAGAAAAAGAATTGCGGGGACTGAGCATGCGCGCACACATGCATGCACACACGCCCACCCCCGCCATGGGAAAGTCTGAGGGGGGAGGGGAAAGGGCCAGGAGGGTAACGGCATCTCCCGGCCACCTCCTGGTCCTGACCACACCAGCCCTGGCTGCCGCACCGGCCATGGCTGCCTCCCGGCCCTGGCTACACCAGTCCCCACCCCACCAGTCCTGGCCCTGGCCCCAACCCCCCACCCCGGCTGCCTCCCAGCCCTGGCTGCGCTAACCCTGGCTGCCTCCCCACCCCAGCCCCAGCTGCACATCACCTGGGGAGCCCCAGAGCCAGGGCCCAGAGCAGGGCCAGCCTCGGCTGCACCGCCATTGGAGGTGATGGAAACCCTGGGATCCCTGTGCCTGCCTCGTCCTCCAGGTGGGGGGGGGGCACATGGCCCCCTGTCTTTGCACAGGACAAGTGCGGGTCGCAGGTGTGAGTTCAGCTGAGCCTCCACTCCCTGCCTCCATGCCTCGCCACCACTGCTTTGAATGCGGCAGGCTCCACCATGTGCATCCTGCTGCTGGGCGTGCCAGGCAGCAAGACACATGGCAGTGTCCACCGCTTTCAAAGCCGCAACGATGAGGCACCGAGGCAGGGAGCACAGGCTGAGTCCAGGCTGCAGCTGTGGCCTACCCTCTCCCCATACAAAGATCAGGTAAAGTGACCAGTCAAGTTACCAATGGTCCTAGTGAGGAAGGGAGAACTCTGTGTCCTACAAGTGTGATGACGCTATGGCCTGGTCTCTTGAGGCAAGAGGTAGCTTTATACAACTGTCTCTTGTGCAGGCTTTGTGGTATGAATGACCCATGTGTGTTTTACAGCTGCAGCCCTGGGGTGCTCTTCATGGCATTGCCTATCCCAGGGCTGCCCAATTTCCCTGTATGTGGGCTGCACGCCTAAAGGGCTGCACCTGCAATGCAAGCCATGCAGGCCAGACCAGGGAGAGACGTGGGCCCCTGTGATGTGCAGGCACTCACACAAAGCAATTTTTCTAGGGCAGGAGGAGTCTGTCTCTCTTTCATGAATCTTGCTGACCTTGAGCCCAGGGGTTCTGGGCACTGGTGCCTGGGTAACTTGGCCTGGGCCCCCACAAGAGACAGCTCCACCCCTCTGCCTCCAAGGAGAGGAGGTGAATGTGGGAAAGCCTCACTCTCCACCCACCGCTCTCTTTGGAAAAACATGACTTGAAGATTTCCCTATTCATTTCCCTTACCTCAGCGGATATTTGGGGGGACTTAGCCAGGCTTTCTCTATAAGCTGCTCCAAAATACACGCAGGGCAACAAGCAGATGTCTCTCCGGGCTCGTCTCTCCTGCACCTTCGGCGATCCCTGAGTGGAGAGAGGGGGTCGGCTGCGTTAGACTGGAGTCAGGCAGAAGGTAGAGCAGGGGGGGCGCCTTCACGACTAACTGGTTCAGAGAGACCTGGGGTTGGTATTGGGCCTGGACATCTTCTGGACAGAAATTCTCCCCTGACAGTGCACGGGGTCCATATTGAAGCGACCCTTCATTTATATGGGCAGCCCATGTCTCAGTTCCCTTGGAAGTGGGGAATATGGTTCCTTTCAATGAAGGGATTTGTATTTCCAAGACTGTTAGAGTCACATATTGATGTGTCCATACTGAGGTGGTGTTAATTGTCACATGCACGTGAAGTCAAGGCTGTTAGGAACATGTTAGTGTGAGAGAAGCTTTTATACTAAACTTTTTTCCACCAAATCTTAAGGCTAAGCTAATAAATGTGCAAAGGCATTTCAATTTCCTCCAATTCCATGGGCTAAAAAAGGGGTAAAGGACAGAAGAGATGTAACACCTCATTTCAGTATTTTAAACGTGAGATGGTTCACACTCCAGCTGCTCAACAACTTTGTGTGAGGCTTTACCTGAACATATTTGTTTTGAAATGCAGATCCCCAAATTGAAATGGAAATGTCAAAACATTCTTTGACTGCTTCTTTTGCTAATTCCCCCAAAACGAGATTTGCTTTGGCAGCCAGCCTGAAAAATCAAGTTCTCAGGCACTTCTCATGGACACACACAGGGAAGATTTAGCTTCAGGACTGAAGAGATATGGGAACATTTCCCCCAGGCCAAACAAAATGTAGCATCGTCTCTGGCTCAAGATCTACCTAACACAGAAGAACCACTGCCCCAGCACTGTTCAGCTTCCTTTCCAGGACCCATTCCCAAAAGACCAGGCTAAATCCTGAGAGGGCGAACAGCCCAGATAGGGGCAGAAAACCAGCTGACACCCAGAGACAAGGGACTGTGCCTCACACCTTGAAGGGAGAGGGAGCACTTTTTAAAGCAAAGTTCACTGCACTGTGAATTGCCCTTATGCCTGGAGACAAGCAATCTCCAATGGCAGAAAGTGATTCTACCTAGGGAGCCAGAGCAGCACTCACTGTCAGCTGAAAGGGAAGCCAGGGTACCTGGGATGGGGCTGGTTTCACTGCCTGGCCATCTGTGAAAGCAGGCTCTTGTTTTCCAGGCATCTGAAAAAAGAAAACACAAGAAGTAGTCAGACAGTCTTCCAGGGGCTCTGCTCCAAGCCCAAGCAAAGCGTTAAATAACACAGAAAACATTGAAGTGAAGTGGCTGTGTCTGCTCTGTGAGGAGAGAAGGGCAAGACAACTGGGTGGTGGAGACTGGGGCTCAGGCAGATGCCAGTCCTTCCCAGAAAACTCGTCTGTAGGCACAGCACATTCCCACGGTTATTTCCCTGCAGGGAATTTAACTGGTCGAGCAGTTTCCAAAACCTGCTCCCGCCGGTAAAGGTCCACATCTGCTCAACCAGCTAAGGGGAGATTGTGCCGTTAAACCAAGGGGATCACTCACAGCATTTCAAGCCACAGCTACGGCTCCAACCAGCCAACAAAAGTTCCTTGGGAGTTTCACCCATCCATTGAGGCTGCCAGCATAGGCAGCAAAACGTAGGGCAGTGGTAGGGCAGGGAGGCAGCTCAGCCACGGCCTTCCTGCGGCTGCAGCAGGAGCGGGGAGGGGTGCCCACAGGCAGCAGTGAGGGGGGGAGTGGGGCTAGGGCTGGGGGAAGGGCTGGCACAAACACAACTCCCGCCAGTTCCAGGGCTGGCGCAGGGATGGGGCTGCCGTGGCACCCTCCAGGACCAAGGCTGAGACGTGGCCAGAGTCAGGGCCGGGGCGGCACCCGCTGGGGACAGAGTCAGTGCAATGCTTGCCAGGAACAGGGCCCAGGCCAGGGTCGGCGCGGTGCCCGCCGAGGCCGGGAATGGGGCAGGTGCCTGGGACTGGCACAGTGCTGGGCAATGCCGCTCCTCTCCATGGCCCTTCCCCCCCCCAGACTCTTCCGTGGGGACGGGGGCATGTACATGCACAATTTTTTTTCACTCCCCCCACAATTTGGTTCTCTTCCTCCAGGCTCTACGACCCGAGCTTACAGGTTCCAGGCTTGCAGACATTGGCCAACAGCCCCTAGGCACGCCGGGGTTTTATACATGTCTGTACAGAACATGAATCCCCTGGCCCTTCAGTGCGAAAGTCTGAGAAAGGCAGAGCCTGCAAAGGGAAACTTTCTGTACAAAGTTTCCTGCATCATGAGCCTGGGAGAGGCTGGGCCATAAACCTCTGCTTCCAGCAGTACCAAAGGTCTGATCCCGCATCACAAAGTTGGCTTCTTTGGCAGGGGCACTAATGTGAGTGATGGCAGTGGCATGCTGCCAGATGGGCATTCGAGGGCATGTTGCATTTCTATCACCTTGTCTCTCTGTCCATCCTGTCCACTTGGCTAGAAGTTGGTCCTGACTAATATCAGTAAAGTCCCACAAGTCAGAAACTTCCATCTGGGCCACATAAGGTGGCCCCCATGGGTTACTGTCCTCCCGGCACTGACAGCTGCTGCCTGCTGGGGACACATGTTGGAAATCCAGCCTCCAGCAGTTTGAAGTGTCCCCATGGGTAGGGGTAAGCAATGACCACAGTCTGAAGGGATCCTAGACCAGGTTCAAGCAGCAACTGTAAAGGGAAACTCACCTCTGCCTGGCCCAGCTGCTTCCCTGACACGGCAGCTTCGGCGCTGTCTCTGTTCTGAAAAGATCGGATCATTAGCAGAAGGCGCCTTTCATACACTGAGGCATTTGCTGACTAAGGAGTCGTCACTGATCACTCTGCACTTTTCCCTCACAGAAACGCCTCCAGATTGCAGCTTCTCCCCGGGGCTACGTGACCTTTTGAGTTAGCCCCAGACTCCATCTAAGCTCGGTACAGGTCACTGGCCGCACAGGGATGCCTCGGCACTGAACTTCCAGCACAGGAGATGGTCTCACCCATGCAGTGGCTAGGGGGAAGCTGGGCATTCACACAGCAGTTATCCCAAACGGCAAGTCAAATACTTCTCCCAGCAAAGTGCTCCTGCAACTAAGAGGCTGAATTTAAAAAAATTCCCTGAGCCAGGAAACCTGACTTTCACACTCACCAACTCCTCCAGTGGGCGAGGCAATTCCTCTACTCTCCTGCTGGTGCCCCTCCCTGACATCCCTGGGCTGGCATCTGGAGTGACCCAAGCCTGGACAGTAAAATACAGAGTTAGCTCTTGCACTGCGACAGCACGCAACTCCTGGAGGGTCCCTGGGGTTTGGGTTGGGGCAGAGGGAGTATGTCCCCCACTATCCCAGCTACTCCTGCTCCTGAACCAGGGCCAGCGCTGCCCCGAACAGGAAAAGTCCTGTGCCTGTTCACTAGGAATAGCTCTGTAGGCATCTCACAGGTCACATTTAGCACTTGAACAGGGACAACTCCTAGCTCCAAAATGTTTTCCAACTTGCTAACTGGGTGCCATGTCCATAGCATTTCTATTCTGACCCTGAAGCTCTGGCCATGGGGCTGTGTCCCATTCAAGCCAGGGGGATAGTCACCTGAGGAAAAGTCCTGGATGGGGCCCTGTCACTAAGCTTCTGCATGCTGTTTAGGGATTAGAGCAGAGGCTATTTCCTTTTCACAGACAGGACAACTGATCCACATGGGAGACTGTGGAAACCCCAAAGGCCTTCCCTCTGACCTGATAAGTTACTCTTTGACCATAAACATGCCCTGGAGAAAGATCCTGTCTGACGGACAATAGGGGAGCAAATAGTTGGAAACTCAGAGGAGCAGAGGGCTGGCAGTCTCTGCCCAGGGAGAGCCATGAGGGAGAACAGCCCAGGTAGGCTCAGAAAACCAGCTGACTCCCAGAAACACGGGACACCTCACACCCTGAATGGAGGGGGAGCCTTTTAAAAGCAGAGTTCACTTTGTGAGCTCTCCTCATACCTGGAGACAATGAGTCCCCACAGGCAGAGATAAACTCTACCCACTGAACCACAGCAGTGTTCAACTATCACCTGAGGTGGAAATCCCTGGGAAGAGGCTTCTTGCCCTGCCTGCACAATCCTGGAAGCAGGCTCTTGCTTTGTCACAATCTAAAGAAAGAAAACACAAGTAGTCTGACGGTCTTCCAACGGTTCTGTGCCCCCAGCCAAAGAAAAGCATGAAATAACAGACAAAACAACGAAGGAAAGCCAGGAAACTCAGAGCAATGTATTCACTGGCTTCTTCAGGGCTTGTACCTGTCCTTACAGGAGACAATGGAGAAGAAACAACATATGAAACCCCTTTAACATCAACCCAATCCAATAGCAGGGTCAGAGTCATCCTTTAAAATAAATTCAGTATAAAAATCTTCATCCCACTTCAAGAGGGCAACTGTTGGCTATTTTTAATAAGCATCCACACTGGTAAAATGAAGCAGTGACGTCTTCCACTAAGGGGAGTTCATACCTTCCTTCGAAGGGCTGGAGTGTGCTTTGCTCTCCGTGTTGGCATCTTACACGATGGAGCTTGACTTGAGCCAGGCTTGGGCTCTCCACTTGCCTGGAAAGCGAAGCATTGTGTTACTTGTGAGATTTTGGAACCCATAAGTCTACCAAGAAGCCCAAGAGCTTAGCAAAGGAGAAGCAGAAGAACATCATCCAGCTTTTAACATGGTGAATCATGTGCTTCAATAGTGAGAGGCAAAAAGATCCAGGGGCCGTCTACAGGACAGGACAGGATTAGAAACCAAGTGAAGAGCTAAACAAAGCCCCAGGAAGTCAATGAGTCTCTTCGTTGACTTCTGTGGAGTTCTGATCCAGTCCTTGCGGAGACCAGAAGAGAAAATTGGGAGAGGCAATTCATTCATCAGTGAGTTAAATCGCATTGTAAGACTATTTCAGCTAAGATGCTGTATAAAGGTGTCCACTCTACTATTAGAAGTCACCTTTAGATTGATTTAATATAGATCTTCCTTCTGCGTAGGGTTTTAAAAGGCTTCATTTGCCTCAGGCCATGATCCCCTGCATTCACTAGCTGAAAAGCACCAATACGCCGCAAGCACTGTGCTCTGGGCTACTTTGCTCTCCTGCTCCACTTCAGCTGGCCTTTCATGTCCTGGGCCTGTGAACTACTCCCAATGGTTTCACAGACAGCAAGAGCTGCATACCACTGGCTTAGGGACTAAATAAGTTCCACAGAATTGGATTTCACATGGCTTATAAACATAAAAACTGCTATTTACTCGGTCAGGCCGTAGGTTCATTTGGCCTAGTCTCCCATGTTGCACAGCAGCAAAGTTTGGATGCTGAAAGGGAGAGTGAACCGTGTCTGACCACGCTTTTCTTCCACTGTTCTTCTCCCATGTGCATCTTCCAGCATTTAAGGTCTGGGATGCTCTGATTCAGAGCCTGTATCCCTAGCTCCGTGCTGAATAGCTACTGATCCCCATTCCACCAAAAAATTGTCCAAATATGTCCATGGCCACATAGGATTTCAATGCAGCCTGGTATTTGAAGATAAAGAATGCTTAAGTTCTACAAGGTAACCTCAGTTTTAATTAAACCTTCTTGAGTTTGGACAGACATTGGCTTATGGAGGGACATGGTTTCATCATGTTGGAGTGAAAAATTTGGACTTGTAACAAGAGGGTGTTCCCCGCTAGAGGCTGGTTTATTGGAGCTGAAGATGAGGGGAAGGAAGTGAGAATGGGCAGTGAGTCTAGGCAAGGGGCACACAGCCCTTATACACTGGGTACAAGATATAGTCATATGAGACCTGTTATGGCAACCATTAAAAGTCACTGCTGTGTATAGAGTGGATGTAGGGATTTCCCAGGACTCCAGGGATTTTGCTTTGTACATACCCAAGTTCCCACCCAGAGCTGTGCATGGAGGAGGTTATGACTGTAATGTAACAAAATGATAATATAGGAAGAGTAAAGGCCTTCATTTTCCCAGCAAGGCACCTGTGCACATGTTCTACTGAAGCTGATGGGATCCTGCACATCTCCTGTTCTTCAAACAAGCTTTGATTTATACAATGTGAGGAATATTGCAAGTGAGACTGAAAATCAGATTTTTTGTGGATAACAAACCTCTAGAAGGTTTGGCTGTCCAGATCACTTGTGAAACACCTACCACCACCCTAAATGAGCATCCACAGACTGAAGCTATACTTAAAATGTTGACTCCCCAAAGGGACTGTCCAGTAGGGGATGGAAGGAAGTTCCACATCCAGGGTAGAAGACAACAGCTTCTGCACTTGAACGACAGACTTACTTGCAGATCAGTATCCAGCATAAAGCCTGATCTTCCCTGGTATTCAGGGCTAAAGTGCCTCTAGCTGGTAAGCTCATGGAAGGGTCAGAGTGACAGGCACTGATCCAGCGATAAACTTCCACTTAACAAGAAAATCTTTCTGGATGCAAAAGTTCACTCAGTCTGTACCATGGTGTTACTGGGCATGGGGAACTTCTCCTTAATAGTGCGCTGGGTCCATTATGTTCTGTGATAAAAACCCCTCCCGTATCCCCTTCCTTCCTACCTCAACAGAAAAGCGGTACCTCTTGGCCACATTCCCTGAGACATCTTCCTCAAGGGCATGATGCCCAAGAGTTAATTTTCTGGTGTCTCTCCTATGATGCGACTCCTGCAAGGAAACACATCCACAGAGCATGAGTGAGTGGAATCAAGAGTGAGCCAATGAAACCAATAGCAGACGCTCATCACACTTAGCTTCCCAAGGGCAATCTTTGCATCTCCAGGTGCATGACTGCAGTGAATTATACAGTGGCCCCTAGATGGAAGCTGAGCTGAAGCCCTTCTCAGAGTGACAATCAGAGGTGGGCAGAAGTTAAAGGATTTCAAGTTAACATGATGGGCACCATTACAATGGGAACAGCAAACTTGTCTCAGGAGCTGGAAATGGACATTCAAGAGAGACTTTCTGTGTGGAAGCTGAGGTGGCCCTTCGTGTTCATGGGCAGCCCCTTCTCCAATTACCCTTGGAAGACTGGAATATGGTTCCCTTTCGCTGAGGAATTTGTATTTCAGAGACTCTCAGAAATGCAAGCAGATGCTTCCACACTGAGGTAGTGTTACGTATGTCATGCATGTGAAATCAAGACTCTAACAAGCATGATGGCAGGACAAAATTCTTTGCACTAAAGTTTTTTTTCACCAAGCATAAAGCTAGGCAAAGCATTCTGTGAAGGCATTTGAAAATCCTCCCATTCCATCGCCTAAGAAAATGGAAAAAAGGACAAAGCAAATGTAACACTTCAGTTCAGTATTTTTAAAATGAGATGTTTCATACGTTAGCTGAAAAGCAACTTTGTTTGATGCTTCACCTGAAGGTGTTTGTTTTGAAATGCAAATCCCTAAATTCAAATGAAATTCTTTGACTTCTTAGTTTGCTAGTAATTCCCCCAAACATACCATTGTCATGACCACCAGCCTGAAAAATCAAGTCCTGAGACCACAGGCGGTGTAAGAAAAAAAATTGCGGGGGCTGGGGCTGAGCATGCGCGCACACATGCATGCACACACGCCCACCCCCGCCATGGGAAAGTCTGAGGGGGGAGGGGAAAGGGCCAGGAGGGTAGCGGCATCTCCCGGCCACCTCCTGGTCCTGACCACACCAGCCCTGGCTGCCGCACCGGCCATGGCTGCCTCCCGGCCCTGGCTACACCAGTCCCCACCCCACCAGTCCTGGCCCTGGCCCCAACCCCCCACCCCGGCTGCCTCCCAGCCCTGGCTGCGCTAACCCTGGCTGCCTCCCCACCCCAGCCCCAGCTGCACATCACCTGGGGAGCCCCAGAGCCAGGGCCCAGAGCAGGGCCAGCCTCGGCTGCACCGCCATTGGAGGTGATGGAAACCCTGGGATCCCTGTGCCTGCCTCGTCCTCCAGGTGGGGGGGGGGGGGTGGCACATGGCCCCCTATCTTTGCACAGGACAAGTGCAGGTCGCAGGTGTGAGTTCAGCTGAGCCTCCACTCCCTGCCTCCATGCCTCGCCACCACTGCTTTGAATGCGGCAGGCGCCACCACGTGCATCCTGCTGCTGGGCGTGCCAGGCAGCAAGACACATGGCAGTGTCCACCGCTTTCAAAGCCGCAACGATGAGGCACCGAGGCAGGGAGCACAGGCTGAGTCCAGGCTGCAGCTGTGGCCCACCCTCTCCCCGTACAAAGATCAGGTAAAGTGACCAGTCAAGTTACCAATGGTCCTAGTGAGGAAGGGAGAACTCTGTCTCCTACAAGTGTGATGACGCTATGGCCTGGTCTCTTGAGGCAAGAGGTAGCTTTATACAACTGTCTCTTGTGCAGGCTTTGTGGTATGAATGACCCACATGGTCCTGACTAATATCAGTAAAGTCCCACAAGTCAGAAACTTCCATCTGGGCCACATAAGGTGGCCCCCATGGGTTACTGTCCTCCCGGCACTGACAGCTGCTGCCTGCTGGGGACACATGTTGGAAATCCAGCCTCCAGCAGTTTGAAGTGTCCCCATGGGTAGGGGTAAGCAATGACCACAGTCTGAAGGGATCCTAGACCAGGTTCAAGCAGCAACTGTAAAGGGAAACTCACCTCTGCCTGGCCCAGCTGCTTCCCTGACACGGCAGCTTCGGCGCTGTCTCTGTTCTGAAAAGATCGGATCATTAGCAGAAGGCGCCTTTCATACACTGAGGCATTTGCTGACTAAGGAGTCGTCACTGATCACTCTGCACTTTTCCCTCACAGAAACGCCTCCAGATTGCAGCTTCTCCCCGGGGCTACGTGACCTTTTGAGTTAGCCCCAGACTCCATCTAAGCTCGGTACAGGTCACTGGCCGCACAGGGATGCCTCGGCACTGAACTTCCAGCACAGGAGATGGTCTCACCCATGCAGTGGCTAGGGGGAAGCTGGGCATTCACACAGCAGTTATCCCAAACGGCAAGTCAAATACTTCTCCCAGCAAAGTGCTCCTGCAACTAAGAGGCTGAATTTAAAAAAATTCCCTGAGCCAGGAAACCTGACTTTCACACTCACCAACTCCTCCAGTGGGCGAGGCAATTCCTCTACTCTCCTGCTGGTGCCCCTCCCTGACATCCCTGGGCTGGCATCTGGAGTGACCCAAGCCTGGACAGTAAAATACAGAGTTAGCTCTTGCACTGCGACAGCACGCAACTCCTGGAGGGTCCCTGGGGTTTGGGTTGGGGCAGAGGGAGTATGTCCCCCACTATCCCAGCTACTCCTGCTCCTGAACCAGGGCCAGCGCTGCCCCGAACAGGAAAAGTCCTGTGCCTGTTCACTAGGAATAGCTCTGTAGGCATCTCACAGGTCACATTTAGCACTTGAACAGGGACAACTCCTAGCTCCAAAATGTTTTCCAACTTGCTAACTGGGTGCCATGTCCATAGCATTTCTATTCTGACCCTGAAGCTCTGGCCATGGGGCTGTGTCCCATTCAAGCCAGGGGGATAGTCACCTGAGGAAAAGTCTTGGATGGGGCCCTGTCACTAAGCTTCTGCATGCTGTTTAGGGATTAGAGCAGAGGCTATTTCCTTTTCACAGACAGGACAACTGATCCACATGGGAGACTGTGGAAACCCCAAAGGCCTTCCCTCTGACCTGATAAGTTACTCTTTGACCATAAACATGCCCTGGAGAAAGATCCTGTCTGACGGACAATAGGGGAGCAAATAGTTGGAAACTCAGAGGAGCAGAGGGCTGGCAGTCTCTGCCCAGGGAGAGCCATGAGGGAGAACAGCCCAGGTAGGCTCAGAAAACCAGCTGACTCCCAGAAACACGGGACACCTCACACCCTGAATGGAGGGGGAGCCTTTTAAAAGCAGAGTTCACATTGTGAGCTCTCCTCATACCTGGAGACAATGAGTCCCCACAGGCAGAGATAAACTCTACCCACTGAACCACAGCAGTGTTCAACTATCACCTGAGGTGGAAATCCCTGGGAAGAGGCTTCTTGCCCTGCCTGCACAATCCTGGAAGCAGGCTCTTGCTTTGTCACAATCTAAAGAAAGAAAACACAAGTAGTCTGACGGTCTTCCAACGGTTCTGTGCCCCCAGCCAAAGAAAAGCATGAAATAACAGACAAAACAACGAAGGAAAGCCAGGAAACTCAGAGCAATGTATTCACTGGCTTCTTCAGGGCTTGTACCTGTCCTTACAGGAGACAATGGAGAAGAAACAACATATGAAACCCCTTTAACATCAACCCAATCCAATAGCAGGGTCAGAGTCATCCTTTAAAATAAATTCAGTATAAAAATCTTCATCCCACTTCAAGAGGGCAACTGTTGGCTATTTTTAATAAGCATCCACACTGGTAAAATGAAGCAGTGACGTCTTCCACTAAGGGGAGTTCATACCTTCCTTCGAAGGGCTGGAGTGTGCTTTGCTCTCCGTGTTGGCATCTTACACGATGGAGCTTGACTTGAGCCAGGCTTGGGCTCTCCACTTGCCTGGAAAGCGAAGCATTGTGTTACTTGTGAGATTTTGGAACCCATAAGTCTACCAAGAAGCCCAAGAGCTTAGCAAAGGAGAAGCAGAAGAACATCATCCAGCTTTTAACATGGTGAATCATGTGCTTCAATAGTGAGAGGCAAAAAGATCCAGGGGCCGTCTACAGGACAGGACAGGATTAGAAACCAAGTGAAGAGCTAAACAAAGCCCCAGGAAGTCAATGAGTCTCTTCGTTGACTTCTGTGGAGTTCTGATCCAGTCCTTGCGGAGACCAGAAGAGAAAATTGGGAGAGGCAATTCATTCATCAGTGAGTTAAATCGCATTGTAAGACTATTTCAGCTAAGATGCTGTATAAAGGTGTCCACTCTGCTATTAGAAGTCACCTTTAGATTGATTTAATATAGATCTTCCTTCTGCGTAGGGTTTTAAAAGGCTTCATTTGCCTCAGGCCATGATCCCCTGCATTCACTAGCTGAAAAGCACCAATACGCCGCAAGCACTGTGCTCTGGGCTACTTTGCTCTCCTGCTCCACTTCAGCTGGCCTTTCATGTCCTGGGCCTGTGAACTACTCCCAATGGTTTCACAGACAGCAAGAGCTGCATACCACTGGCTTAGGGACTAAATAAGTTCCACAGAATTGGATTTCACATGGCTTATAAACATAAAAACTGCTATTTACTCGGTCAGGCTGTAGGTTCATTTGGCCTAGTCTCCCATGTTGCACAGCAGCAAAGTTTGGATGCTGAAAGGGAGAGTGAACCGTGTCTGACCACGCTTTTCTTCCACTGTTCTTCTCCCATGTGCATCTTCCAGCATTTAAGGTCTGGGATGTTCTGATTCAGAGCCTGTATCCCTAGCTCCGTGCTGAATAGCTACTGATCCCCATTCCACCAAAAAATTGTCCAAATATGTGCATGGCCACATAGGATTTCAATGCAGCCTGGTATTTGAAGATAAAGAATGCTTAAGTTCTACAAGGTAACCTCAGTTTTAATTAAACCTTCTTGAGTTTGGACAGACATTGGCTTATGGAGGGACATGGTTTCATCATGTTGGAGTGAAAAATTCGGACTTGTAACAAGAGGGTGTTCCCCGCTAGAGGCTGGTTTATTGGAGCTGAAGATGAGGGGAAGGAAGTGAGAATGGGCAGTGAGTCTAGGCAAGGGGCACACAGCCCTTATGCGCTGGGTACAAGATATAGTCATATGAGACCTGTTATAGCAACCATTCATGTTTTCTGCATCATGAGCCTGGGAGAGGCTGGGCCATAAACCTCTGCTTCCAGCAGTACCAAAGGTCTGATCCCGCATCACAAAGTTGGCTTCTTTGGCAGGGGCACTAATGTGAGTGATGGCAGTGGCATGCTGCCAGATGGGCATTCGAGGGCATGTTGCATTTCTATCACCTTGTCTCTCTGTCCATCCTGTCCACTTGGCTAGAAGTTGGTCCTGACTAATATCACATGGGAACTCCAGGGGTTTTGGAGTTCCCACCCAGAGCTGTGCCCAAGTTCCCCCCCAGAGCTGTGCATGGAGGAGGTTATGACTGTAATGTAACAAAATGATAATATAGGAAGGCCTTCATTTTCCCAGCCAGGCACCTGTGCACATGTTCTACTGAAGCTGATGGGATCCTGCACATCTCCTGTTCTTCAAACAAGCTTTGATTTATACAATGTGAGGAATATTGCAAGTGAGACTGAAAATCAGATTTTTTGTGGATAACAAACCTCTAGAAGGTTTGGCTGTCCAGATCACTTGTGAAACACCTACCACCACCCTAAATTAGCATCCATGGACTGAAGCTATGATCCTGACTACAAGTACGTGGGGTAGCTGAGTGTGCTCACCCCTCCCACACTGCAGCGGCAGCCTAGGGCTGGGCTGCCCTATGGCAATGCCTGCTGCTGCCCTGCATTTGGAGAGACTGAGCCCCGCTAGTTCCCACTTTCCGCCGCCTATGCTTCAGACACCGCTCATGGACAGACAGGTGAGATTTAACTTCAGATCTGAACAGAAACTGTAACATTTCCCTCACACAAGACAGAACAAAGCATCTCCTCTGGCTCAAGCTCTCCCAAACCCAGAACAACAGATACTCGGCTTTCTTTCCAGTGGTCCCATTCCTAAAAGACAAGGCTAAATCCTGGAGGAAGAACAGTCCAGGTAGGGGCAGAAAACCAGCTGACACCTAGAAAGAAGGAACTATTATTCTTTTCGTTCTTATCCAAAAATGCTTGGAGGGGGAGCATTTTTCAAAGCAGAGCTCACAACACTATGTAGTCTCCATATGTCTGGATGCAATGAGCCCCCACAGGGGGAAAGAGATTCTACCTATTGAAGTACAGCAGCATTCAATTGTCACCTGAAATAGAAGCCAAGGTCCTTGGGAAGGGGTTGATGCAGCTGCCTGGCCATCCTTGGATGCAGCCTCTTGTTTTGCCACGATCTAAAGAAAGAAAACACAGACAGTCTTCCAAGGAAAGTAAATCATTAAATAACAGGCAAAACACTTAAAGAAAGCCAGGAAACTCAAGGCAATGTATTCACTGGCCTCTCCAGGGCTTGTACCTGTCCTTACAGGAGACAATGGAGAAGAAACAACACATGGAATCCCTTTAACATCAACCCAATCCAGTAGCAGAGCCAGAGTCATCATTTAAAGTAATTCTGTATAAAAATCTCCAGCCAGTCTGAACAGGGCAACTGTCAGTTACTTTTAATAAGCATCCTTCCTGATGATATGTAAACTGCAAAGGTGCCATTACCTCTAAAAGGATTTCATACCTTCCTCCATAGGGCAGGAGTATGCTTGGCTCTCCATGTCAGCATCTTACGTGATGGTGCTTGGCTTGAGCCAGGCATGGGCTTCTTTCTTGCCTGAAAAGTGAAGTTTTGTGTTATTTGTAAGACTTTAGAAGCCAGAAAGCTGCTTGAGATGGCAAGAGTTAAGCAAAGGACAAGTAGAAGAACATCACCCAGTGCTTAAGATGGCAAAACATGTGCTGCAACAGTGAGAGGTGGAAAGCTCCAGAGACCATTACAACCAGTGCTAGCACATTAGAAACCAGGTAAAGAACTAAGCAAAACCCCAGAAAGTCAATGAGTCTCTTCATTGACTTGTATAGAGTTTGGATCTAGTCCCTGCAGAGACCAGTAGAGAAAAAATGGGAGGCACAATTCTTTCATCAGGGTGTTTACTGGAAATATGTCCATGGCAATGCAGGACTTCAGTCCAGCCTGGTGTTTTATGACAAAGAACACTTAGGTTCTAAAAGAAAACCTCAACTTTAACTAAACCTTCCTGAGTTTTGCTTGTGCAGGAACAAGGTTTCATCCTCTTGGGCTGAACATTTTGAATTTGTAGCAAGGGGGTGCTCATAGCAAGACACTGGTTTATTGGAGCTCAAACTGAGGGAAAAGAAAAGAGAATGGGAGATGAGTCTAGGCAGTGAGGCCACAGCCCTTCTGCACATAGTGCAGGATATTGTCATACAAGGCTTAGCTGCTCCTGTTATGGCAAATGTTAGAAGTCACTGCCGTGTAAACAGCAGGTGCAGAAAATGGTGAGTGTGTGTCTAGGGCTCCAAGAAATGTATTTTGTACATGTTTGAGTTCTCACCCAGAACTGTGCACTGAGGAGTTTCTTCTGCAGGACTTTCGCATGTAAGAAAATGATCTTATAACAAGAGTAGGGGCCTTGATTTTGCTACCCCAGCTCCTGTGCATGTTCCTCTGAAGCTGCTGGGATTACTCACATCTACTGTTCTTCAAACATAAGGGACTTTCAAGTGAGACTGAAAACCAGATGTTTTGTGGATAAGAAACCTCCAGCAGGTTTAGATGTCCAGATTCCTTGTGAAACACCCACCACCACCCAAATGAGCATCCATGGGCTGAAACTAGACTTCAGAAACAGAACCTCCAAAGGGACTC
This sequence comes from Crocodylus siamensis, assembly GCF_052110815.1. Taxonomy (NCBI): domain Eukaryota; kingdom Metazoa; phylum Chordata; order Crocodylia; family Crocodylidae; genus Crocodylus; species Crocodylus siamensis. The sequence continues at coordinate 40,945,201 of NC_143403.1, read as the reverse complement.
TCTGGTAGGAGACAGAAGAAAGTTCCACATCCAAAGTAGCAGAAAACAACTTCTGCACTTGAACAAGGGACTTGCAGGTGAGCATCCAGCATAAAACTTCGTTTTTGGCTACAACAGCTAAAGTGCTGCTAGCTGATAAGCTCATGGAACCATCTCTGTGGCAGGCCATTGCTCCAGCGATAAACCTCCACATGGTAGACAAATTTTTCCAGATGCAAAAGTTCCCTCAGTTTGTACCAAGGTGGTGCTGGGCCTGGGCACCTTCTGGAGAGAAATTCTCCTGTGACAGTGCACTGGGTCCATTCTGCTCTGCAACAAAAAGCTTGTTCCATTCCCCTCCCGTCCTACCTCAGCACAAAGATGGTGAATCTCAACCGGTGTAGACAAGACCTCTCCTCCCAGATGGATGTGATGTCCAGGAGGGGGGTTTCCAGTGTCTATAGCATGTTGGGATGCCTGCAATGAAACACAGTGACAGAACATGAGTGCGTGCAATCAAGAGTGAGTCAACTAAACCAATAGCAGGTGTGAGTCGCACTTAGCTCCCCACTAACAACCACAGCTCCAGCTGTGTGACTGCAGCCAGCTATACAGTGATCCATGTATGAGAGCCAAGCTACCACTATGCAGAGTCCAGGGAAGCCCCTCTCAAGGGAAGAATCTGAGTGAGGACTAAGAATCATTTCCTGCCCCCAATCCTCATCCCCTAACAAGTGAAATGTATGGGCACAGCTCAGGGAGAGATAGAGGAGGTAGATGCAGAGCATCATGGGGTCAGTGGCAATACTAGTCATATCCTGTTCTGTGGTTTGCAGACTCCAGGCTCTAGGAAAGGCAGCTGCAGCCCATGGGAGGTGAAATTCTCATTCTGATTTGTGCATTGGCCAGTGCTGCTGAAAAGCAGCTAGATTCCAGCAGGGTTGTTCAACTGGCAGCCGCAGAGGGCACCTCTCCCGCTGCCACGTGGCAGGGACATGCCCGGAATTCCATGCACCAGCGGTGCAGCCCATGCAGTGAGGAGTGTGTGGGGACTCCTGGGGTCTGGCTACAAAATGATATTTAGAGGTATACTTTTGGGTATTGGCTTGTAAGTAAGGTAGATATTGCCTTAGAACAATGGTCCAGAGCAATGGCAAGGATTAATTGATTTCTAAAAGCCTATTTGTGACAAAGTTTCCTTCGAGGTAAGCAGCAAAGAGACATACAGAATGGGAAATTGAAGGCATGAACAGTGTAACCAAACAAAGATATGGGACTGCAGCATTGGCATTAGGTCACAATGCCAAATTGCAGAGCCCTTGGGATTTCCGATTTTGGTAAACAGATCAAATTAGGAGAGACGGGAAAAAGCCCAAATTAAGATGTGTGCATGTGATGGGTTTGTTGGAACAAAGAAATACGCTGACAAGACAGAATGTGGACAGCATGATGACTACAGTGGACAGTGGGCACACCACCATGGACAGTGGGCACACCAGCAGCCCATTGCACACACCCCAGCCAGGCCTCAATCTCCAGCCTCCAGGCTGATGACAGCTGACATTCAAGAGAGAACCTCAGAGTGAAGCTCATGTACTAGCCACATGTACCTTGACTCTGTGACAGCTCTAGGACTGGTAGATGTAAACTTGTTTGCATTATTCTTATTTGCTATTACTGTGTATCAAAAAAAAATGCCTATTATTGAATGGAGAGGTTGTAGTCGGCCTGACAGTTTTGGGTCTGCCTGGAACAAGGTACCTGGGTCAGAAATCCAGTGCCGACCACTATACCAGCATCTGGACTATGCCATGGACCTGGTAAAGTGACCAGTCAAGTTACCAATGGTCCTAGTGAGGAATGGAGAACTCTGTGTCCTACAAGTGTGATGACGCTATGGCCTGGTCTCTTGAGGCAAGAGGTAGCTTTATACAACTGTCTCTTGTGCAGGCTTTGTGGTATGAATGACCCATGTGTGTTTTACAGCTGCAGCCCTGGGGTGCTCTTCATGGCATTGCCTATCCCAGGGCTGCCCAGTTTCCCTGTATGTGGGCTGCATGCCTAAAGGGCTGCACCTGCAATGCAAGCCATGCAGGCCAGACCAGGGAGAGACGCGGGCCCCTGTGATGTGCAGGCACTCACACTGCTACACTGCATGGCACCCCCCCCAGCCACTCCTGCACCTCCAGGCAGAAAAGTCTCCCCTGGGTCCATTCTTCTCTGTGACATGAAGCCCCTTCCATTCCCCTGCTTTCCTACCTCAGCAGAAAGGCAGCTAATCTTGTTCAGACTCGCTGAGGCCTCTTCCTCCTGATGGACACGACGTCCAAGCTGGATCTTGTTGGTTGTTGAGGTCTGTTGAGATGCCTGTGAGGAAACACATGGACAGAGCATAAGTGAGGCGGATCAAAAGTGAGCCACAGCCCCCTCAAGCCACCCACTGTCCACGGCTGCCTTCACAGCTGCAATGTGTGGGCACCTCTCATCTAGTGCCTGGAGTATTCACCTTCCCATCAAGGCACCCACTGGAGGGACCTGCTGTCCTTCCCTGACAGTGGAGCATGTCCATTCTGCTCTGTGACAAAAAACCCCATCAATTTCCCTTCCTTCTTACCTCTATAGAAAGGCGGCGAATCTTGGCCCGTTTCGGGATAATGGATTGTTCCTCGTGGAGGTACTGTCCATGCTGGGTTGGGTGGGATGTCTGCAAGGAAAGACAGTGACACTGCATTAGTGAGCGGGATCAAGGGTGAGTCCCAGGCCTGCAGGCTATGCACCACATGGTCATCCCACCCCCTCCACTGCTGCATTGCATGCCAGGGGTGGCTGCCAGACCCAACCTATGCCCTGTATTGATAGGGGAATTCAGAAAGGGACAGGAGCACAGGCAGGAAAGTAAAGGAAAGAACAGGTAAGAGTGTCCAACTCCACAGAGTCCAATAAACTGCATCCTTGAGTGCTTTAGACACTACCTTCAGTAACCTTTGCAGCATTGTCAATGATCTGATAAAGTTTGTGGAGGTCCCAGAGCAAAGAGCAGTAGCAACTGCTTTGAAGGACAGGAAAAGTATTTTAAATACTCTAGGTCAGCTGGAGACAAAATCCAAAATCAGCAAGATGGAATTCAACAGACATATGCAGTATGGCAGAGAAATGAAATGCAGAATGGGTGAATAGCAGGGTGGGCAGAAAAAGGGCTGGAAGTTGGAGTGGGACAGAAACGAAGTGAGGCAAAAAAAAGGTTGGATGTCATTCCAGCTTGTCCTGATGGGCATGAATGCCACGTGCCCCTGGAGGCTAGCATCCGCCCACATGCAGCAGCGGCAGGGGCATGGCAGCAGCAAGCAGGGAGCTCCCATAGGTGGCTGCAGCGGTGTTGGGGGTGGGCAGGGCCTGGGAGGTAGCAAGTGCTGACCAGTGGTCAGCAACTATACATAGATGCCGCTGGCAGTGGTGGCAGTGACCAGCAGCCACCAGGGACTGCCCAGAGACGTCGGCGGTGTTGACGGCAAGGGGGCAGGGGTGGTAAGTGATGACCACCCACAGGCACTGCTGGCAACACTGGTGACACTTTTTGCAGGGAGTGTACTGCCAAGCTCAGTAGTGTATGTGCACCCACATGCACCCCCTATGTGTCGCCAATGTTGACAGGTACATTATCCAACATGAGAAGCAACTCTGCTCTCCCCAGTGCTGGGAGGGCTCAGCTGTCCTGTCCTGAACCCCAGACCTTCGGAGAACTTGACATACTGGGGGGAGAGAAGAAGGGCTTGAATGAGAAAAGGCTTGAAAGACATGACTCACATGAAAAGATGAAAGGAACTGGATTTATTTCCTTTTCCTAGCAGCCTAGGGTTGAGGGGGAGATAGGTTCCCAATCTTTAAAGGTGTGAAAGACTTATTTCTAAAAATTATGTGATTCTTTGTTCCCAGGGAAAAGCATGAGAACAAACCATCTCAAAGGAAGTTCGAAATAGGGAATAACTTTCTAGCTGTAAGGATAACTGTGGACTGGAAGATACTGTGGAATCGCCTTCACTGCAGGATTTTAAGACCAGGTGAGACACCCCTCTGTCTGTGGTGGTTTAGGTGTCACTGATCCTGCCTACAAGCAAGGGGATGGACTGGATGATGCCCTGAGCTCCCTGCTGACCCTGAAATTTCCCCACAAGGCCCCGCTCTGGCTGCCGATTCTGACCATCCTCTGTTCTGATGTCCCCTATTCCTCTCCCATCTGTCCTTCCTCCCCACCCTACCCATCCTCAAGCTCTTCCGTCATGTTTCTCTTCTCAGCAGGTACAGCCATTCCACCATCGTCTCCACACCCCTCCCCTCCCTCTGGACCCTTGTCCATCCAATCCACCCCCATTTCTTTCCCCATCCCAAATCTCACCCTCCAGACAACATCTCTTCTTACCTGTTGCTGAAGCCGATGAAAAAAATGTCCTGTTGATGCCATTGTTTGGCACCTGGGACAGGGAGGGGACGGAGTTACCCCTGCTCCTGAGCCCAGAAGATCCCTTCCCTTCACACCCTGTGTCTCGGCTTCTGACACTCAGAGAAGCACAGCAGGGATCCCTATGCTGCGGATAAACTACTGCACCCTGAGCAGCACTGAGCACAGATGCAGCTTCCACCTCCGACCACCGCTGCCTCCGCACTGAACCCTGCTGGCCACAGAGCCCGTGTGTACCTCTGTCTCCAGGGACACCGGAACCCCCCATGACATCACAACTGCACAGCAGTTGGTGACAGCATAGAGGTGGGGAGTGGTCAGGAAGGATGGGAAGAGAGGGGGGCGAAGAGAGTCCCGGGGGGTTGTGTGCCCAGACTATGGATCCAGTGGGGTCTGCAGAAGACACTTGGACATTCGCTTCAGCCTCACCTCAATCCCTGGAAAAATCATAAAGCAGATCCTCAAGGAATCCATCTAGAAGCACTTGGAGAAGAAGGTTGGGAGCCAGGAGCAGGGAGGAGAGGAGGGATCCAGGCACACATGTGTACTGGACACACGTGTGCCCCCTTACCTGACCCAAGGCGGAGGCAGATGCAGCAGCAGCGGAGCCAGCAGCAGGGGCAACATCAGCTGATGCCCCTAAGGTAAGTGGGCAGAGGGACCGGATGCGGCTGAGCCGGATCTGGTGGGGAAGCCCCCCAGATCCCTCTTAGCTGAGCCGGTAGGAAGCTGCGCTCCCGAGCTGCACCACGCGAATAGAGCGTGCTGGTGTTTGTGTTGGCATTTGTGCCAGCGGGCGAGCAGGAGGGAGACTCCTACTAGGGCAGGGCGAAGGCAGTGCACTAAACTAATAACAAGCAGCAACTCCTACGATGGTGATGACGCGGAGTGCTGCCAGGGCCCCTGCCCGGGGGCCGCAGCCTACCCGGGGCTTGTCTGAGGCCTCCACCCAGACAGAGCCCATGGGGGAGCTGGCGTCCCCCCACCCCCTGCTCTGCAGGGGTTGCCCAGCAAGGCCCAGGGGGGAGGGATTGGGGACCCCCACACCTGTCCTGCAGGCACCCGTCTTAGGGCCCTGGAGGCGCAGGTGAGGGAGCTCCAGGAGGAGGTTAGCAGGCTGAGGGGAATCAGGGAGGCGGAGGATGAAACTGATGGCTATTTCCTTTCCCTGCAGGGCCACACACCCAAGGAAGAAGCACCTCGGGAGGCGCCTCCACTGCAGAGTGGCAGACGGCCACCTCCAGAACCAGGGCTGCTCGCAACACAGCAGTACCAGTTCCTCCAGTCCGGCTGGAGAACAGGTACGAGGCCCTGGCAACACTGGAGGAGAAGGAGGGAGAGGAGGCAACCGGAGAGGAGGCAACTCCACACTCTCCATGCCCCGAACAGGCCGAAGGAGCTAAGCAGTCCCGGAGGAGAAAGCGTCGAGTGATCGTCATAGGCGACTCCATCCTGAGAGGCACAGAGAGCCCCATCTGTTGCCAGGACCCCTGAACACGCAAGGTCTACTGCCTACCTGGAGCAAAGATTCAGGACATGACAGGAATGATCCAGGCCGTGATCCAGCCCACCGATTACTACCCCATGGTCTTAGTCCATGTGGGTACTAATGATGCAGCCAGGAGAAGCCCTGACCACCTGATGGCAGACTACCATGCTCTGGGTTGCATGCTGAAGGAGGTAGATGCACAGGTGGTTTTCTCCTCTGTCTTACCAGTGAGCAGATGTAGAAGATGGCATGAGATGTGCATTTCAGAGACCAACTGGCGGCTTCGCGAATGGTGTCCTGAGGCGGACTTTGGCTTCCTTGACAACGACCCACACATCACACCAAGAGACATGCTCGGGTGGGATGGGCTCCACCTTTCCTCTAGAGGTAAGCATGTGTTCTCTTCTAGGCTGGCGGATCTCCTCTGGCGGGCTTTAAACTAGGCTCACTGGGGGAAGGGGAAGACAAGGGCAGAGAAAGTCTTGGACTGCTAAACCAAGCAGCACTCACAAGTACAGCCCAGCCTAGACAGACGAGTGGAACAAATACACAGGTAAGTGACAGGGACCAGGACAATGCTGAGAGTAGGGGGCCAGTGCACACATCCACAGGAGGCCTCAAATGCCTCTACACAAACGCTTGTAGTATGGGAACCAAGCAAGAGGAACTTACCCCTCCTGCTAGCTGACACCAACCCAGACATAGTGGGGCTCAGTGAACCGTGGTGGGACCCAACGCATGACTGGGTGGTGAATATCAAGGGCTATAGGCTGTACAGCAGGGACAGGACAGGGAGGAAAGGCGGGGGTGTGGCACTCTACATTAAGGAGGAATACACATCCTCATCAGGTAGCACAGAGTCAGAGGAGGGGCACATGGAAGTGCTCTGGGTTAGAATACAAGGCAGTCGAGGGGAAAGAGACTTAACGGTGGGGGTCTACTACAGACCTCCCAACCAAGGGGAAGAGCTAGACCAGGAATTCTTAAGTCAGCTCACGGAGGTAGTTAGGTCAAAGGCCATGGTCATCATGGGTGACCTGAACTTTCCAGACATCTGCTGGGAAGAGCAGTCAGCCAGGTGTGACCGCTCACATAGGTTCCTAGCCCAAATGTAGGACCTCCATCTAACCCAGGAGGTGCACAGCCCCACTAGGGGAGATGCCTTGTTGGACCTGGTGCTGGCCACGGGTGACTACCTGGTGAGGGGGCTGTGGGTGCTTGACCACCTGGGCGACAGCGATCATCACCTGCTGGAATTCACCATCACACGCTCAGTCCCCTCCCCAATTAATTTTAATATAAAAGGGTACATGAGCAGAAACTTTGAGTCAGAAGGGGTACACGTGTTAAAAAAGGTTGAAAATCCCTGGCATAGTGTGTACACTCAGCAAGTTTGCAAATGACCCCAAACTAGGAGGTGTAGTATGTATGATGGAGGGTAGGGCTAGGATTTGGAGTGACCTCGACAAATTGGAGGATTGGAAGAAAAGAAGTCTCATGAGGTTCAACAAGGACAAATGCAAAGTCCTGCACTTAGGGTGGAAGAATTCCATGCACCGCTACAGCCTGGGATCTGATTTGTTGGGCAGCAGCTCTGCAGAAAAGGACCTGATGGTTACAGTGGACAATAACCCAAATAGGAGCCAACAGTGTGCCCTTGTTGCCAAGAAGGCTAATGGCATACTGGGCTACATTGGTAGGTGTGTTGCCACCAGGTAAAGAGAAGTAATTATTCCCTTCTGTTCAGCACTGGCGAGGTCACATCTGGAGTACTGTGTCCAGTTTTGGGCCACCTACTACAGAAAGGATGTGAAAAAATTGGAGAGAGTTCAGTGGAGGATAACGGAAATGGTTCAGAGGGCTGGGCCCCATGACTTGTGGGGATAGGCTGAGAATACTGGGCTTACTTAGCCTAGAGAAAAGCTGAGAGGATTCAATAGCAGCCTTCAACTACCTGAAGTGTGATTCCAACGAAGATGGAGCTAGACTGTTCTCAGTGGTGGCAGATGACAGAACAAGGAGCAATGGTTTCAAGGTGCACCAAGGGAAGTTTAGGCTAGATATTAGGAAAAATTTTCTCACTAGGAGGGTAGTAAAAAACTGAAACAGGTTACCCAGAGTGGTGATGGAAGCTCCATCCTTGGAGGTTTTTAAGATCCAGCTAGACAAAGATTTGGCTGGGGTGATTTGGCTGGGGTGATCTAGTTTGGGATGGTCCTGCTTTGAGGAGGGAGTTGGACTAGATGAACTCCTGAGGTCCCTTCCAGTCCTAATTTTCTATGATTCACCCCTGGGGGATATGGGAGGAGGGCTCTTCTCCTACATTTTAGCCAGCACTGTGCAAACAGCCACGTGCTGCAATCCTGGTGTGTGAACAGATATGTGAGCAGACCCAGGGAAAACACAGTGAATCCAACAGCTCTTTCCAACTGTCCTTAGTTAATGGTGCAAGTGCCGTGAGTAGACACTGCACCAGGGAAACAGGCTCCTCTGGTGGGTGGGCCCAGTACCCAGTTGGTCTTGGACCATCCCTGCACATCAGAGTCAGCAGAGGTGCTACTCATTGTGACCTTTGGATTTCCCTGGGAAGTCTCAATCTACATTCTGTCCAAGCACAGCCCCGCTCACCTTGGCACTGACCTTCTCACAGCCTGAGGAGCTGCAGGACAGCTTGCACCAGAGTGGCATTTTTCTGTGCATGCCCACAACTTCCCTTACCCTCAGTGACATCCCCACGTGACTGTCAGGAGAACAAATGAAGCCCTTGGACTGTGGGGGATAGATTCCTTCCCTAAAATCAAATTTCCCCACACTAATGGCTCAGCAACATAACACTTGGGTTTTGTTTTACAAATGTGCCTGTTTTCCTACTTTTGGCAGATCTATGTATGCAGCCACTTGATGACGTCCTTTCTTGCTTCCTCAATGTCAAGTTCATTTTGGAGTTTGTGTTTTCTCCTTTTTGATGTACGAACTCCCAGTTTTGTCTAGAGTAAATATTAAATTCGTAATCAGTGCTGGTTTACCTTATGCTCCTGTGCCTGGACCTGTAATACGAAGCATCTTTCCATTAGCAATGCCTTAGCATACACTGCTAGTTTTCAGCCTGCCCCTCCTTTAGTTTCCTGAAATATGGGAATTATCTTCATGTCAGCGCCTTTTTCACTAACCTTGCACTCAGGGCCTGACTGGATTTCTGTAACCCCACTCTTTTTTTGAGAAGATCTTCTCTTGTAGTAGGTATTCTTTCTGAAATATGATTGTATGAGTTGAGAGAGAGAGGCTGCATATAGGCATCCCCTCTACAAAGACACAGATGACAATAACTGCCTAATGTAGGCTGACTAGTGTTGGGCTCGTGACCAGCTGGTGTAGATGCAGTCCTGTGAGAAGGGAGCGGACTGAAGAGTGAAATGGGATAACAGGGAACTCTCCTGATACATGTTGAGGAGAAATGATGCACAGACCCAGAGACTGACATCTACTCTTTGGGTTGAAGGTGGGATAACAGCAGAAAGGAGACTGAGCAAGAGGCATGTCTTTCTCACTGGTGCTTGCTGGAACCCTTTGCCTTTCTGTTTTCCCATGATCCTACCATAATGTGCTTACTTTAACATGCAGCAGCATTAAAATTGCACCCACCTGAATGGACAGCAAGTGTTGCCCTTGCAGAGGGACAGCGTGTGAGGAAAGAGAGGGAGTTTGTCCCAATGGGGACCCCGTTTGCACTGAGGGTGAGTGAAGCTGCTTTGGAGGCAGCTGTCTTTGAAGTGGGAAGAGTGACTGTAACCCCAGCAGGGATTTTGAATGGGAGAAAATGTGTTAACAAAAAGCCTGGGAAGAGTCCTAGCCTGGGACTGACGGAGACAGCTTATTGAAAAAGGGGGAGGAGAAAGCAGGACCAGTGAGAGACTGCCCTGGTCTTCCCTGCAGGTGAGACAGCGACCCAACCGAGAGCAGCGGGCGCAGCGCGCCAGAGGGAGCACTGGGAGAGTGGGGGTGGGGGCAGGGGACTGTTCCAGCCCACCAGAAGCCCCGGTGCCAGGCAGGGCCCAGGGAGGGCAGGCCACATTTGCCAGGTGGTGCGAGGTGTGCTTGGCGGGAGGAATTGCTAGAACCTGCAGCCCAGACCTCGCTCCCTGCTGTGCCAGGATGAGCCGTCTCGCAGGAATTGCAAGGGAGGAGCCACTGCCTGCCACACCGTGACCTCTGAACTTCGCACAGAGGAAGGCAAGCAGCAGGGACCCACCCACAGCTCCCATGTGAGGGACACAGAAGCGGTCCCACTCCCTCAGACACCAAGCCAGGGGACAGCATACATATGGTCACCTTGTGCATAAAAGTTATCGACTAAGTGTTTAAATAAGATCCTGATGGGGTATTAGTGGTGTATCAATGTTGATTTATCAGTTCTTTATTTAGCCTGGGTAATTTGTATGCCTTCCCATGATATAAGGTGTATCAGAGAAGCCATTAATCTTCAAGCCACCATATCTGGGTTTATGTTGTATAGCACCGTGTTTTATTTTATTAGTTATATTTTATCCTGTAAATAATTAAATTCTGTAAATAGTTTTATAACGGTCTGCAAGGTTATTTGGCTTGTCAAGGGAGGCTCCCCTTCCCGCTATGCAGGTGAGGACGTGGGTAGAGTCGGCCCCAGCATTGCAAACACAGCATGTTCTATACTACAAACCGCTAGAGAGCAGCGTCTGAAGCTTGTGAGTGAGGAGGGGGCTTCTCAGGCCTTCGCAGTTGGCCTTCCTGTTCCCTCTGCAGTGGCTGACCCCAGGGAAAACAACACGTGGTGCTGACCATTTCCTGAGTGCCTGCATTGTCATTTTGAGCAAAGAAGGTTCCCTCCCCTAAGTCTGCAGCAGGTTAACCTGTTCCCAGCAGAAGCCTTTAACTTCAGCATATCTCGGCTCCTAGATGGAAAACGGTCACCGGCGCAGCTAGAAATAATCTTGACCTTGGAGGGGAAGGGGGCAGGAGCTTTTATACTCTTTCTTTAGAGAGGAAAGAGGCACAGACTAACTGTGCAGTCTCTCAGGTATCATGATACAAGTCTTCAAAACCTGAGGAGGACAGAAATGTCTTAGGAGTGAACTCCTGTGGGGCCATGGAACAAGTTCCCTGTATAACGCCAGAAATCTGGGGACGGTTATGATGCCATGAAGTGAAGGTGCTTTCAGGGCAGCCCCAGGTGAAGGCTTCATGTCATTTCAGACCGCAGGACTGTGACTGGCCACAGGAAAGCTGACAAGCAGAGGTGAGGACAGGAGCCAGGGCTCTATTCCTCCTCCCCTGAGGCAGGAGAGGAAGAGGAGGGTGGCATGTAGCTGGGAGCCAAAGGAACCAGCATGGGGTCATTTATCCCTGCACCCCCAGCAGAAACCTGCCAGAGCAGAGGTTGTGAGGGGAGAAATCTGGATAAACTGCATGAAGTGAGGCAGGGGAATAAAGAGAAAGGAGTGAAAAAAAGCTTTGTAAAAAATTAAAGGACTAAAATCTGCATGTGTCTGAGTGAACTGGGATTGGTTCAGAGCAGAGAGTGGGGTTAGGGGCAGCAGGGGTCATGCGAGCCATCCTGGCTTGGGTGGCGAGATCCTGGGGTCAGGAAAAGCTTGCTGCAAGGTCCCACTGCTGTTAAGCTGCTCTTAGTATGGAGCAGCTGCACCAGTTTCAGCCACACATGGTTCGAGGGGCAGGACTGTGGCAGAGGCAGCTGCTGATGGAGCATGTGGGACAGGGGGTGCACAACAGTCCCTTACTGGGGCATGAAAGGAGGCGAGAGCCTCCCCCTGCCAGGTGGTGTCACACACTGGAAGTCAATGCCTGCTCCCTTCACGGCATGAACAACAAGTGCCTCCAGCGGCTGGGGGGCACGGTGCCCACCTGCAGGCAGACGCTGTGACATCAGTGGCGAGGGCAGGCTGTGTGGGGACCACCCGCCCACAGGCAGCCACGGCAGTGTCAGCAGCAAAGGGTGGGTGGCAAGTGGCAGGCGGCAAGCAGGGACTGCCCGCAGCCGCCATCCGCGCTGTCAGCGGAGGGTGGGGACTGCCCGCAGCCACCAGCAGCCATGTTGGCACTGAGGGCAGGGGCACGGAAGCCGTCAGCAGTCAACCTCGGGGGGGCACATGCCGTCCTTTGCCCCCCTAAGCATAGCCTATGCTTCATGGACCCTACACTCAGGGGCAGGCTCCCTCCCTCCCTTCTGAGTTCTTTTTTTTGGAAATCCTGTCAGGGGTCGAATCAGCCAAGTAGAGCTGCATCATTCAGGTCTGTGTAGCAACTACTGGCAAGTCTCCTCCCTCCTGGACTCTTCAGCCTAGGGCTTCAGACACCCCCAGATCCAAAGCAGCACCCGATATGCAAGCCTGGAGACCTTAGGGTTCAGATGCTATTGAGTCTCACTTGCCCCAAGCCAAAAGGCTGAAGGAGCAAGTGATGGCGAAAGCCTGGGAGCAATGCCCCAACACCATGAGGGACCTGTGCCTCCTGAATCGGGGGGGGGGCACCCACAGAAGCCACCGACCCTGTCAGGGGGGCATCAGCCCTACCAACAGCATCAGTGTCAGCCGTCAGTGGGGCCACCAGCCCCATCATGGGGGGCATGCGCACCCCCTACCAGTTGATTATGCCCATCACCATAAACTGCGTAGCCAAGATTCTCCCATTGGAGGCATGATGGACTCTGGCAGTGCTCAGCGTGCCCCAGTGCAAGGGACAGGCCTTCACCCTCAGCTATGCTAAGTCACCCGGTGCCGGGAAGGGTGGGATCTCCCCTGCCAGGTCAGGAAAATCACCTGGGCTGGAACCAGCAGGACTGTAGTGGGTTGCTGCCTTGGTGTCTTTTCACTTAGCATTTTGCCCTTCCCCAAGTGTCTCTCGACAAGCCTCAGTAGATGCAGGCTTGAAACCTGTTGGCCTCTGCTGTTGAAGCACCTCCCACCCTACCCAGCTGTACCGTCCTTCCCCCAAACAAACTAAACAAACAAACCCTTATGATCTGGACTCTGGGATGGGTCTGCTCTGGCTTCAGCCTTCCTTTCCAGGCTTGTGCTCCTCCCAGCCCAGAGGTCTCCTGCCCTGGGGACTCCACCCCCTGGCTCTGCCTAATGGAGCTTTTCATTCCCAGCTGGCCACATACCCCCCCCCCCATCAGCCTTCCCAGGGCTGCAGCTCTTCAGCTATGCTAGCTGCCTTCTCCTAGGAACACAGACCACCTTGTTACACACCTTCTGCCTTAAGAGTGAAGTTGCAGACTCACTCTTCTGTACTTACCCTGAATAAATCCACATTCATATGCACGGTCCCAGGGTGATGGCATATCTAATACACAGGGCTGCAAAGCCACTTACCAACAGGTTAAAAGTGTGTGCTTCGTGACACGTGTGATGGGAGCTCCTAGGAGGTGGCTGTGACTGCCCACTTGATGGTGAGGCATCCTCTCTCAGGGATTGAACACTTCTGCTCTTGAGTAGGAGCTTCTGGCTCACAGCTGGCCCGCCCATCACTGCTTTTTGGCCAAGAGGGCTGTCCATCACTACTGATTGGTGGAGGGGCTTGGCTGCATAACAGGCAGCCAGCTTCGGAGCCATCCCTAGGGGTGTATGTGGCCTGGGGCATATCAGCCTGTGTGGGGCGTGGGGCAGGAGGGGTGGTGAGTGGCCGTAGCCAGTGAAGCACAGCAGGGAGTTGGAAGGGAGGGCTGGAGCTGGCAGCACTTGGCAATGTTGGCGGCAGAGCCAGCGGCACTCAGCAGCAATGGTCGGGCAAGATGAAATTGCACTGCAGGTACACAGTGGCCATCTCCTGCTAGTTGAGCTGGTCGGCATACTGCTGGTTGAAGAACCCGAGTTCCTGCCAGGACAGAAGGGGTGGAGTCACCCCTGTTGTACCACACAGCCCTGCCCAGGAGTCCCCCACTTCTCTGTCGGTGCCCCTCACCCTGCACCATACCCGTTTGCTCAGGCAAAGGTTCCAGACACTCCCCAACCTCTAGTCCAGGGGTAGGTAACATTTTTGGCCAGAGTGCCAAAAAATACACGATGTCTACTTTCTAAGGTGCTGGAGTGCCAGCATGCCAGAAAAACAAAACTGGGGTGGGGAGGGGAAGAGGTGTGCAGAAGGCCACCTCTGTTTCTCCCCAAAAACTCTACTCTGTGACAATTTGGTTAAGATGGGCCCTGCAGAGGGCACACACCTTACCCTATCTCTTTAGGTAACCTGAGCTGGATACATTCCTGAGGGAGGGGGGAATCCTGCTCCCTCTGCCTACGTGACTGGCATCACATACCTGGGTGAGGGGCTTGGGCTCCCTGGGGAGCTAGGAACTGCCAGTCTGCCCAGCAACTAGTGATACATTTCAAATTGGTTGGCTGACAGCCAACAGGTGCTGGCCTCCATTGGACCAGGTAAATGAGGTCATAAGGGCTATATAAATTAAGGACTGCCTGGAGGATGGGGCAGCAGCCATGAGGAAGACTCAGAGAGAGAGAAGAGCTGGACCATCTGAAACTTGCTCTCTCTATCAAAAGTCATGATCAAGGAACTGCCTGCCGCCAGAGGGAATCTCCACCTGCCTCTGGATGATACTTGTGAGTAAGCTACCTGAGATCTAACTAGATATATAGCTTGCAGTAACTCAGATGCATGATCAAAGGCTACCCAGCCATGCCAATTTGCTGTATGGGATTTGTCTGATATTTCTCTATCCTGTAACCTATTCCAACCCTACCCCTTGTAACCAATACATTTCTCCTTTGTCCCTAGCATGGAAGACTTTTTGGGAGTGGGTCTAGATTATGCCTTGGGGTCCCCTTGGTCCAGCTGACTAAAGGAGACCACTACTTGTGCTTCTGACCAAAGGAAGCATCCCAAGTTCTTGAAATGAGTCAAGTACCCTTGAGGGCTCCTAGGCCTGTGTTTCCCAGGGGGCACAGAGCCAGAATCAAACCCATCCCTGGGTGGTGGCAGTTCTACTCCCAGGCTAGCGAGTGTGCTCCAGGAAGGGGACAGGCCAGATGTGAGGCATCCCCAGGGAGGCACTCAGAGCCTGGAAGGTGGTCGGGCACAGTGAGGTGGGTGGCTCAGCGCAGGAGCACCCCCTACTGGCCCACTACAGGGGGTACACAGCAGGACACACCACACATTAATATAGTTAATAATTATCATTTTTTATAGTAAATACCTGTTTTTTAAAAAATTCTAAGGATGTCATATGCTACCTTTGCTGTTGCATATTCTTTTTTTGTTTAGCATGCTGTGACAAGAGAGAAAAAAGAGAACCAGACTCATGTGAACACGGAGAACCAGACACGAGTGCACGTGTGCACAGACACACACAGAACTAGACACAGACATACAGACTGCATGCACACTTCAGAGCAGATGGTGGGGGAGGCAATTTGGGATGCACTGCCTCATACCTGCTGTCCACCAAGGGGTGCAAACAGCTACTGCTGGCACAAAGCCTGGCTGGGGCTTGGAGCCTGATGCACAGAGGTGGCACTAGGGTGGCTGGGAGGAACTATGACCATCCCAAAATTCACCTGAGGCCCCTGTATCTTGAAGGGAGAGGGCCCCCTGCAAGCCCTTGCAGCACAGTGTTTCCCAGTGTCCAGGGCCTACCATGCAAGCCCAGGATGGGAGGGCTGAGCAGTAGGGGGTTGGGGAAGATGAATTTCACTGTTTTCCCAAGGCCTCTTCAGCAGCTTGGAGCCTCACTGGACTTCTCGTCCTGGTTCTCCTTGCAGAATTTCTGCAGCTTCCGGGTCAAGGCCTCTTTTGTCTGTTTTTCCTGGAGATAAGCAGCATCATGAGCCCACCTAGCCGCAAGACCTGCCCCTCCACAGATGCCAGATGGGACAGGTAATCTCCCCAGGTTGAGCCGGCTGACCCAAGCTTGGAATATGTGCTTCCTTTGGGACCCTCCTGACCCCCACCATGCCCTGCTATTGTAACACTGTTATGATTTGTGGGTCAGGAATCTCTCCCCCAGCAATGTGTCCTGCAAGACGGTCAGTTACTACAGTGGGGAAATGTGATAGGAAAAGTTCGCACCACCGGGAACCAGCCTGACTCAACTGACTGGGGAGCAGCTTACAGCCAGTATCTCCAGAGGGGAAAGGGCTCCTGTTATGTACCCACCCCCCTGGGCTAGGCAGTGCCCCTGGAGTCGGTCTGGATCTCAGGACTTACCACCTGTTTTGTGCATTTTCTACCGGCCTTAAGGTCTTTCAGCTTCTTCTCCTGCTTCTCATACTATTTGAGCAGCTCCTTCTGCTTCTGCTAGTACACTTTCTTGAAGGTCGCTGTCAGAGATGGGGGCAGTAAGGGCTCTGAGCTGGGTTTCAGGAGGCCTGGGGTCAATCCCCACCTCTACCACCCGTTCCCTCCATGCAAAGCCAAGAAAGGCACATGTCCCACCTCTTCCCAACTCTCCTGTGTGAAGAATTAATCTGTCAGGATATGCTCCATTATGGGGATATGTGGTTATGCCCAGTTAAAAATTATTTAGCAAAACAGCTCTCAGAGGGAAAAGTGAGTGTCTAATCAAGCTGCATTTTGAGCTAAAAGCCTCTCCTCTCCCCGCAGTGGCCTGGTGGTTATGGCACAAGTGTGTGGGGGACTGTTGGCAGGCACGGGCAGTGCACCCCGTGTTCCTCTGCTACAAGGACCTCAAGGAGGTTCATGGCTGTGAGCTTCCCCTGCAGTGCCCTGAGGCTGTGAGCTTCCCCCAGCAGTGGCCTGAACTGGTGGAGGAGCGGTGAGTGTCTTGTCTCCTGCTGGGACCTTGGTGGTCCCCTGCCAATGCCCCGCACTCCAGACCCACAGCCCTTGGCCCCCCAGCCCTCCTGCCAGTGCCCTGCACTCCTGACCTGCAGCCCCCTGCTCCCACCAGCCCTGCCAGTGCCCTTCACTCCCAACCTAGAGCCCCTCCCCCCTGCACCTGCTGGTCCCCTGCACACCTGACCTACAGCCCCATATGCCATCTCGCTTTCCACCAGTCCCATTTCACTAACATGCAGGTGCTGCTGCCCGGCTTTTTCCCTGCACCCGTGCACATGCACCAGGCCGGGCCAGCTCAAGCCAGGAGTGCCTCTGCAGGTGGATGGCAGCTCTGGGAGGGGTAGCTATGAGGGGCTAAGGTGATTTTGGTGGGGCTATAGCCCCCCAAGGCCTTCCCAGCACCTCCAACTGCCTGCAAAGGCAAAGCTGCGCTGTGTTCCTGACCAGACCAGCCCCAACCCTACCCTGCCACACTGGTGAAGGGGCCCAGGGAAGGAAAAATAAAATAAAATAAAATAAATATAAACCAATCACAAAATTCCTAAACTTTACCTCCTGGTATAATTTAGTACTAGGAGGTCAAGAGGGTAAAATTGTTATGTGGCACCCCCTAGTGTTTTTTATCAGTAATAGCAGATTAACCCATAATGAGACTTAAACACAGTACACATTAAGTCATTCGTTGTGGTACATTACAACAGTTAAAAACAAACAGGAACAGCTTTAGCAGGAAAAAGTTAATATCACGGACAAGTGCCCCATGACTCCAGGACAGCATTTGTCCCAGATGGCCCTCAACACAGTAGTATCATTGGATGCTTACAGATGTTTAAAAAAGAAAAGAAAAAAGGGAAAAAAAACCCCACCTTTTACCAGAAGCAGCAGAGCGTTAGTCCAATCTGGCTCTGTAGCATCTGTATAGATCACATCTTTCAGAGAGGCTTTTTGGCGCTTTATCTAAAGCTGATTCACACATTGGATGACTCAGGGCTAGCTAATGTGCTGCCTCTTCAGGGCATGCAGAAAGCTCTGTGCAGGGGTACACTGAGTTTAAAATAAAGCACAATTTTGTTTTGTTTTTTTAAACATCTTTAAGCACCAAATTTCAAACCAACCGGGGTTTTCTTTTTTTTATGCAAAATGGCTGACCCCAAAAGTAAGAGGCACTGATAATGATACACCAGACTTAGAGAAAGGATCCTCAGCCTCCATAATCCCACCAATGAAAAAAAGTTAACATCCGTGTAAATTCAGAGTGGATGAGTTAAGTTATATATGTAGATTCAGAAATATCCAAGATTCAACTAAAGCTTTCTGTGCTTTATATAGAACAGGTTTTGCAATTGAATTGGACTTGGGATGAAAACAATATCAAGAAGCATTCAAAGTCAGATGGACACAAAGCGAATGTTCTTTCTGACGCCAGGCAAACATTTCCTGTGAAAAAAAATTATGTAAATGGGTAAATAAATGTGCTGTAGCCCAGAGAAACATGGTTTACCACACAAACCAACATTACCGTTCTCATAGATCTTTAGACTGCACAAACAAGCTGGTTAGCAGTACGTTTAGTAACCCAGATGTGGCAATGAAAATATTATGTGGATGCACAATTCTGTGGTTGTAACGGAAAGTGTACTTGCTCCATATAGCACAGAGCTTATACTAAGCAAATTAAAGAAGCCCTACATGTTTTACAGTGTATCATCTTATGCATTAAAGGAAGCACTAAGCCCTTCCCCGTTGCTCTGAGGCATTTTGCACCAACACAGGGTATTCAGACAGGTGTGTTGGATTTTTACAGTGACCACAATGAGACAGCAGTTGTGATTTCAGTGACAATAACATGAGTGCTAGATTTTAATGGGCCTGATTTATCCCTCATGTCTGTCTACTGTGCTGACAATGCCAGTGTGAATTATGGAAAACACCATTCAGTATGTCAGTTGCTTAAAAAAGAAAACAGTGGGCTTATAGCTGACAACAGCCCAGTACACAACCCATGACTGTGCAAAATTCGCTGATTCATCATTTCATAGCAGGTAGGGTTGGAAGGGACCTGAGCAGCTCATCTAGTCCAACCCCCTGCCATGGCAGGAAAGAGTACTGGGGTCAAACGACCCCAGCAAGCTGTTCATCTAGCCTCCTCTTAAAGACCCCCAGGGTAGAAGCCAGCACGACTTCGCTTGGAAGTTGATTCCAGATCCTAGCCGCCCTGACAATGAAGTCGCGCCTCCTGATGTCTAGCCTGAATCTACCCTCTGCCAGCTTGTGACCATTATTTCTAGTCACTCCTGACAGTGCTCAGAGGAACAGGGACTCCCCCAATGCCTGCTGGTCCCCCCTGACTAGTTTGTAAATGGCCACTAGATCCCCCCGAAGCCTTCTCTTGTGGAGGCTGAACAGGTTCAGGTCCCGTAGCCTTTCCTCACAGGGCCTGTCCTGCTGCCCCTGATCATGCGAGTGGCCTCCTCTGGACCCTCTCCATGTTGTCCACATCCCTCCTGATGTGCGGCACCCAGAACTGGACGCAGTACTCCAGTTGCAGCCTAACCAGTGCCGCATAGAGGGGGAGGATCACCTCCTTGGACCTGCTCGAGATGCATCTGTGGATGCATGACAAGGTGCGGTTGGCCTTCCTGACTGCATCCCCACACTGCCGGCCCATGTTCATCTTGGCGTCAGTGATGACTCCAAGATCCTTTTCTGCCTCTGCACTGACGAGAAGGAGTTCCCCAGCCTGTAGGTATGCTGCTGGTTCTTCCTCCCCAGGTGCATCACCTTGCACTTGACAGTGTTGAATCCCACCCTATTCTCATCCACCCACCCCTGTAACCTGTCCAGGTCCAATTGCAGCCTGTCCCTCCCTTCTGGCGTGCCCACTTCTCCCCACATCTTAGTGTCGTCTGCGAATTTGAACTGATCAACTGGAATATGATGTGGAGCAGTGGCAATGTGTAGGGGGTGCATGTGCACTGCCTGAGAGCATTGGTGCACCCCCTGACAGCCAGCACTCCCCTCTTAGGCGACAGGCAGGTGAGGCAGGCAGGAGCGCCGGTGCCCAGCCTGCGAGTGCCGGCCTGGGAGTGGTGGCGCCAGGAGAAGTGCTACTGGCACTTTCAGGTCAGCAAGTTCAGCTACAGGGGGATCCACCCCCTGCCCCAGTTGCAGACTGGCCTCAGGGGGATCAGGTGCCTCCCCTGGCTCAGGAAGCACCAGTCACCCATGATGTGGAGACTGTGATCATTATCATTTTCAACCACTTTTCACTTTCAACAAAGAGAGCAGAGAACTTAAGGGAGAATTCTGAATTTCTTGAGATAGTGTGGGTAGAGTTTGTAAGAGAAGTTAGCCACTCAGTGGCTTTCCCTTGTACCAGCAGGAGACAAGATTTTGAAGTCCTGGCCAGTGATTAAACCTTCTTTCCAGTCACTGGGAAAGGAAGAGTGCCCCAACACTATTTGGAAGTTCACAGCAGATGAAACCAGCAGAAAATTGCTACATCCATTCCAGAGCTCTGCATGCTGTTTCTGCAGAAGGTGTTACAAAGTTTCCAAGAAACTATTCTTAAACTTGAAAAACAGGGTATGTCCATCCCCAGTTTTTATGGTACAATGCTGTCAAGAAACAAACTATAGATAAGGAAGGCAGGCAATTCTTCAGCTATTTGGTGTATACAGGTCTGAAAAATCTGACAGATGATGCAAAAAAAATGGAACATGATCTACTAAGTTTTTACAACAGCATTAAGACATTACCTGTCAGCTCTGTGTTCCCAGGGAACCCTGTCACAGTACCCACCCAGTCTGACTCATGAAGGACTTCCCTCCCTCTCTCCGCCACACCTCTGCCTAAACCAGAACTGATCAGAAGGACTTACAAAAAGTAATGAAGATGCAGTGGGAGACACACTTAAACCTCTCTGGACAAGGGTGACAGGATTAAGGCAACTCCCCTAGTCTCATTTACATCAAAGATGGGACAGGAAGGCACCTCCGTTAGCATTCAGAGCGGAAAACAGAGATTCCAAGGCAAGGACCGCACTTAACTGTGGGACCAGAGAAGCAGGGGAGCACTGCATGATGCAGGATCTCTGCTCCAGATGTTTATCAAGCCCTGCCTGCACCTAGCCTAGCAGTTATCAGACCAATTCTGGTGATGAATCTTTTATTGGTCCCCAAAATACTGAATCTGCCTAATTGGATTGTAAGCTCCTTCAGAGTAGCACTGCCCATGCCAGGAATGATCAGTTCCTATTGCCCAGCATAAACGAAACAGCTCTGGTATACTCCCTTGAGCCATCATTTACCTATAAAAAAATCCACTGTTCTCCCTTGAACCACTGTTGTTTCCCTCCAAGAACCCCTACCCAAGCTCAAGTTTCTGTTTGGTGCTTGGATCCAACAAGCTGCACCAGTTGCACTGGGCCTTCACCTTCTCCTTTTTCTGCCTGGAACATAGACCAGTTCAAGCTTCACTGAGTGGTGAGACCCCAACTCTCTCGCTCCCTCTTTTTGTTTAAGCCCACTTTCTAAGCCTCAGACTTGATTTAATCTCTCCCTCTTACTTCAGGCACAGCTTTCTAAACCTGACTTTTGTTGATCAAACTTGAGCTAGGTTTCCCCACAA
Source organism: Crocodylus siamensis (assembly GCF_052110815.1). Taxonomy (NCBI): domain Eukaryota; kingdom Metazoa; phylum Chordata; order Crocodylia; family Crocodylidae; genus Crocodylus; species Crocodylus siamensis. The sequence goes on along the minus strand of NC_143403.1, from coordinate 40,923,848 downwards.
TCCCAATTGAAACCGTGTAATATTGTAACGGTTTCATTTGTTTGTCTCTCCTTGTATGGCTATTACTATCATTATAAATTCATATACCTGGCAATAAAATAACTTTTATGGTCAAGCTGGTTGCCATACTTTCTCTCCGAATCTCTTTTATGCTTTCTTTTCCTCAACTTCCCCGTTTGCTCTGCAGCAATGCTCCTCTTAACCTAAGCCAAAGATCCCTGTAATAACCCAAAATCTCATAGGTTCTGCTCATCAAGGGAGTTACTACCAGAACAATTGTGACAAGAGATTGGGGGGTGCTGAGTCCGTGGCATATGCGGGTGTCAGCCTGGAAGTGCTATTGACCCTGCCTACTCAGACATACTCTGTTAACCTTTGTGTGTTCAACCAATTCTGTGTCTGGACAAACCCAGCCCTGTTGAAACTAAGCCCTGCAGGGTAGCTACACTGGGGATGGGGACTTGCAGAAGGGAGAGATAGAGCTCCATATAGAAACACAAGTGACACAAGCAGCACATTAATAGGATTACAGAGACCCCAGAAACATACCTCTAGTAAGTGAATTCACCCCAAAGTGACGGGCAAACCTGATAACAGATACCTTTTAAAGTGGTTTGATTTCTCAGATGCCAGTCTGTTTAAAAACTTTAAAGTACTGTCACTGGAACTACAGACCAGTCAGCCTCACCTCAGTCCCTGGAAAAATCATGGAGCAGGTCCTCAAGAAATCCATTTCTCAGCACTTGGAAGAGAAGGTGATTAGGAAGAGTCAGCAGGGATTCACCAAGGGCAAGTCATGCCTGACCAACCTGATCGCCTTCTGTGATGACTCTGTGGATATCATGCAATCCCATGCACCAGTACAGAATGGGGGCTGACTGATTAGGCAGCAGCTCTGTAGAGAAGGACTGGGGGTGACAGTGGAAAATAAGCTGAATATGAGCCAACAGTGTGCTTTTGTTGCCAAGAAAGCTAATGACATACTGAACTGCATTGGTAGGAGTGTTACCAGCAGACCAAGGGAAGTAATTAGTCTCCTCTATTCAGCACTGGTGAGGCCACATCTGGAGTCCTGTGTCCAGTTTTGGGCCCCCGCTACAAAAAAGGATTTGGACAAATTGGAAAGAGTCCAGCAGAGGGTAATGGAAATGGTTTGGGAGCTGGGGTACATGACTTGTGAGGAGAGCCTGAGGGAACTGGGCTCATTTAATCTAGAAAAGAGAAGACTGAAAGGGAATGTAATAGCAGCCTTGAAGTACCTGAAGGGGGGTTCTAAAGAGAATGGAGCTGGACTGTTCTCAGTGGTGGCAGATGACAGAACAAGGAGCAATGGTCTCAAGTTGCAGCAAGGGAAGTTAAGGTTAGATATTAGGAAAAACTTCGTTACTAGTAAGGTAGTAAAACACTGGAACAAGTTACCCACAGAGATTGTGAAGTCTCCATCCCTGAAGGTTGTTAAGACCTGGCTAGACAAAGCCATGGTTGGGATGATACAGTTGGGGCTGGTCCTGCTTTGAGAAGGGGGTTGGATTAGATCAGTGCCTCTCAACCTTATTTGTATCAGGACCTATTTGTAAGCATCGATGGCCAATCCTGACCCAGTGCCCCTCACTCCTGACCCGCTGCCCCCCCCAAACCCCAGCACCGGGTGTGTGGGGTAAGGGGTGGGTGTGTGGGGTGCAGAGCCCCAGGCAGCCTTTTGCAGGCTGGAACTCTGACAGCCTACAAGGCAAAAGCCATGGTTTCCCATGTTTTTCTTCTTTAAAGGGGAATCCATTTTTTTAAATTTCTTGATCCATTTTTTAAAGTTTGTTCACAAAACTTTTGCAAAATTTTGTGATCCACTTTTGGGTCGCAAATCATAGGTTGAGAAACACTGGACTAGGTGACCCCCTCCAACCCTCCTTTTCTATGGTTCATTAGAAAAAGACTGCCTGTTGACCTGGGAAGGCTTATACAAAATTGCAGAGACCCTGAATTTGGCAGATTCCTTAAAGATTGATTTGGATGAACTTTATGAAGAAATGTCAAGTACTGCTCCAATACTTAGCTGTGAAACAGAAACCACTAGGGCCACTGTCCAAAAATGGAAGAATACCTTTGACAAGGCAGGCCCTGCTGCTGTGCAGAATTTGAAACATCTTTTAAAAACTGTTTCATTCATACTCACCATACCTTGCCTATGCTGGCAGCATATTCATCTTGATGAACAGATTATAGGAGGATCAAAGAAACAGGTGTTCTGTGGATCTGGTAAAACCTAAACTGCAAGTAAAACTAAACAAGCAGGCTCAGTGCCCACAGCAGGGCTGGAGCCACAAACGCCACATGCCCCTGGAGGCTAGCGGGGCACGGCGAGCTCCCACAGGTGGTGGCAGCCTGGTGGCAGTAAGCAGGGAGCTCCCGCAGGCAGCGACAGCACTGTCACTGACATGGGAGGAAGGGGGGAGCGGTGGTGGCAGCCAGTGGCAATCGCGGACCACCCGCAGACACCAGAAGCCAAGTCCAAAACAGTGAAGTTCATAGCCCAGTCTGTGAAAAGTGGTTTGTAAATTCAAACAAGTACTGAACCTCACTAACCTCATCACCAGAAGCCAACTTCCCACAGCCCAAAACACACTGAATGGATCCAGACCATGCCATGACAAGACATGCAAAACCTGCTAACATCTCTCCAGATTTGTGCACAAGAATCTATCAACGACAAGAATACCCAACTATCTGTGGGGGCACAAATTTCACAAGAAAGCCACTCTGTCTCCAGTCTCTCAGTCCTGATCCTCAAAGGGAATTTACAGACCACTTTTCACAGACGGGCCTATGAACTTCACTTCATCAACTTCCTAGATACAGAAATGCATGGAGTCAATATAGACATTGTATTTATGACACACTACAATCTGCCGGAGATCTGACTCCCCAGGTAGCAGCAGATACCTTTCCACTTTTACCTGCTACATCCCCCTTCCCCCCTACCCCAGCCTACCTCTCACTCCCTAATGCCTCAATTTACATTTTCATGGACTGGCTTCCTTGCCTGCATTGCATTACAACCTCTGCCTTCTTTACTATTCCTTTCATCCACGAAGAGCACACACACACACCAACTAGATGCTTCCTCAGCCTAAGCGTTTTTAAACCTGAAAGCTTGCAAAGAATTTCCCCAACTATTCAGTTGGTCTATGTGAAGGTGTGAGAGAGAGCAAACAAAAGCCCTGAGGTGCCTTACATACTGGGCAGGGAAGGTCAGAAGAAAAGCAGCTGGCAGCAACAGACAGGGGAAGCGAAAGCAGGCAACCCTTACAGCATGGAGGGCCAGCGCGGCTGCAGCTGAAGACCAGAAGGGAAGAGAAGCAATCACCACACTTCCGGAACAGCATCTCACTCCAGATTGGAGGAGGGAGGCTGCTCCAAGGTATTTCCGCCCCGGAGAGGGGCAGACTGGGATCAATTCCCTGCAAGCTGCAGAGAAATGAGCAGGGAGCCACCAGCAGGCAAGTGTTGCAAAACTTGGGGGAGGAGCACTGCTGCTGTGACCCTGAGAAGGAGGCAGGCAGAGGCCTGCACACACAAGGCTTCTGATAATTGCTCGAGTGGAGTGACAGCTGAGGATCCAGGGAAGAGGCCAGAAGAATTACAGTTCCAGGTTAGAGCCTCATTGCACATGGGAGAGATCCCATTGGGATGTGAATGCTCACGAGTAAGCTGGGGCAGGCCTGTGCAGAGCAGAGACTAGACTAATTGATTTTTTTTTTTTGTTGTGATTGGGACATGAGAGCCTGACCCCAGGTGAAGGAGAAATGGACTGAGTCTGGCAAAGAGAGTGAGAGCAGTTGGGTTTTGCTTTCTCTCTTTTTTTGTGGATATTTGAGCACAGGCCAAGGCCAGCCTTGGAAGGGTGTGCACCTAAATAAACCTGATGATTAACCTGGTGGCTGAGGGCAGAATAATAGACCAACAGGCAGTATTAAGACCTGGCTGCAGAAAACTATGAGTGCCACCTGGAGAGGCAGGGGAGGTAAAAGGGAGGTTTGGAGTCCCACAGAAAAAACAGGTAGGATAACCCTAAGTATTGCCTCCTAGCAATATAATATCATCAAAGTCGTGATAGGTGAAAAACATAAGACCAAGTTCCTGGCAGACCAGGTATTCTGAAGCTGAGGTTCACCCTGTCACTGCCTGTAGGAAAACAAACTCAGGGCAGTGGCAGCAAGCCTTACAACATCTACAGTCATCACAGTCTACTAAAAGATACCAGACTGACCCAAAGAACCTTGTCTGCCATGTCCTTAGTCCAACACAGCTACAACCTACACCCCTAGCACCTGTCCCCAGTCAGCTGACTGAAAAGAGGCAGGGCCCCAGGGCTGGGGCTGGCAGGGAGGGTTCCTGGCAGCTGCTGGAGAAGAAGCTCCTGCAGGAAAGGAAAGGCTCTTTCACAGCTTGGCTGCCTGAGCTGCTAGTGCTGCTGTGCTGCTTGCTTGCTTATTTAAAGTGGTGGACTGGACTGAGGCTGTAGGGGAGGAGGAGACCTCGATGGGGCACACGACCGTGTTGTGTAGAGGCCCTAGTGCCAGTAAGGGCGAGCCTTAACACACACACACACACACACACACACACACACCCATGAGTTTTACTTGTCAGCAGCCTGAGGTGCAGTTTCCCAGAAACCCCTGCACCTATCTCCTTGGAACCTGGCAGGCTTCATGGCCTCAGAAGGGGCTAGCATCCCTGGAAGGTTCATCTGAATCAGGCAAGAAATTATGACGTTATAGGCAATTTTGTGATTCCCCATTATAGCCTATGGCTGAACATAGTCAAAATTCCAAAACAGATTTTGCCAAAATGAAACGGGACAGTGATTCGAAACACCGAAATGCCAATCTGAATCAAAACAAAACACAGCCATTTTGGACAGCCCTACAAAATGCCAAAACAAAACACTGTCCCTCCAAAACACCGAATCCGAAACATAAACAAAACACAGGCATTTCGCGCAGCCCTAATATCCAGCTGTTTCTTAGCCACCTTTTATATCCAACTATGCAAAGAATGCTTTTTGAAGTTGTCATGTAGAGAGAAATCCAGCAGGGGAGCCATGGGAGAGCCAGCAGAGACGGGAAGAAAATGGAAGGAAACCGTACTTCCGGAGTAGCTGCTTGATGCAGCTAGAAAGTTTAAAAAAGTAGAACAAGGTGAGAAGAGGCCCGGATGCTAGAGACGGCAGAGACGGGACGGCAGGGGCAGATCAGCACGGGGAATTGGCTGTCGGTGGCGAGGAGAGCATGTCTGCGGATGCATTGAGGAGGATGGGATCTGCCTGAAGGAAAAAAAATAAGGAACAAGGAAGCGAGAGAGAGGTTCCACCAGAGTGGAGTCCTGGAGCCAGCGTCAGCTTTGGAGAAGCAGCAAAACAGACAGACGCAGACCGTGGGCAACAAGTAAAATTTTCCTGAATCTTTGATTTTAAAAATAAATGAATAAAAGAAAACTGAGAGAAGCAACATGCTCATCTCCTTTTAAAACATTCAAAGCTGAAATCAACCTATTTTCTTTGAAAGATTCTTATTTTTAAAAGGAAAAGATAAGAACTTATTCTTACTGTATACTGTTTGAGTTTATGTTCAAGATTTAAAGTTTATAAGAGACATCATACTTACCCCTACTGGAGAAGACATCAAGCAATCGCCTAAAAAATAAATGAATAAACAAATGGACTTTTGTTGACACAGCCAATAAAAGAGGTACTTAGACCTAAATACAAATATATATATATATATAAAAACATTAGATAGACAAGTAATAAAGAAAGAATAAAGAGTTACCCTGTGAGCTATTTTTTTAAATTTAAAAACAAGCAAACAAGAAAGTAAATAAATACATCCATGTTATGAGAAAGGGTAAAACCTCAGTAATATCAATATTTTGTTACTTGGTAGTGTTTACATTACATCCTCCCAAATAAAACTTTTATTTCCATCAAGATGTGGCAGGCGGGACTCAGGGTCACCATTGAAAAAAAGAAAACAAAGAATAACCAGCTTACTTGTCGTCTAAGTTAGTTAGTTGAGGTTTGTATACTCCACAAGATTAGTGTGAACACTCCACAGAAGTAAAGGAAAGAGCCTAAGGAGGTGCAAGTGGCAGGGTTTTGGGGTGACAGTGGCTTGGCAGGTGGAAGGGGTTAGTGTGAGGCTCCCAGAGGGAGGGGCATGGACTGAAGAGGGAGGGGATTACTGGTGTATTTACTGGTGAACATGTGCCCCCTGTTGTAATTTAGTAGGGAAGACAGTCCCAGGGTCGATTGGTATTCAGCTCCCCCTGCTGGAGCTTACAGGGAATTGCACACTGGGTTTAATTCGGTCAAAAGCCCAGTGTGTGCAAACACTGATGCAATGCTCCAAAAAAAAAAACAAGTTTAAATTTTATGAACCTCTTTACGTTAATTAGGATTAAATGCCATGAGGTAAACTGTAGTCACTGGGTATGGGAGCGTGCCCTTGTGTCTAGTTGACATTCACCGGTCTTCTCCAGGGGTATCGTAAACCTCAGTCAGTCTGGGTGAGGCTCTTACTATCTCTCCTTCCCACCTGCCACAACTTTGATGTTCTTTTTTTAATTGTTAACGAAAGGGAGGAGTGGTGACTACCCCACCTCCACCACAACTGACCATTGGTTTGCACCCCAAGCTCTGTGTCAACAAAATAAACGGAAGGAATGACAGGAGGACCACACAGAAAGGAGTTTTTTTCCCCTTTTTTTTTTATTATAGGGCATGTTGAATTTTCTCTCCTCGGGGGCCGAGCTCTGGATGACCCCTTTCCTTTGCTTGTCATCTTGCTGGCATTGACTCTCTGCCTCTGCCGGCAAACAGGAAGTCCTTTTTTTTTCTTGCTGATTGCAGCTGTTTAACTGGTGGCCCGCAGCAGTTAATAAGTCAATGCAAACAAACAAAAACAAGAAGGTAAGGTGCAGGAGAGCATGGGCTTCTTCCCTCTCTCTCTCCACTGGGCTTTAGCTTCCTTCTCCACCCCTGCCCTGACGCCTGACTCATGATGCCACTGGCGAGCGGGGTTTTCCTTTCCACCTTCACTCTCTCTCCCCTCTCTTTTTTTTCTTTATCACAGGTGCACCTGGCTTAATTGGCAGCCCACAGTGGGTAATCAGCACCTCCAAAGAAAAACAAACAGACGAGCAGCAAGGGGCATTTGCACCTTTTCCCCACTATCTTTTCTCACTTTTTTCCTTTTCCTCTTCTTCTCCTTTCTTTCTTCTTTCTCCCTCTTAGTGCAGGCTCCTCCAAGCCTCCAAGACCCAATCGGGCTCTGACCCTGCTCCTGGGGTGTCAGTTGACGGTTGCACATCCCCAGCATCCATCCTGCCTGTCGTCTTCCAACTTCACCTCCCCAGTCTGTCTTGGTTCTGCGCTCAGCCACAGATATTGCACCAGCTGTGGATTCCCGCCAATCCGCCTCACCTGATGAGGTAATAAGCTTTATCTGAGGTGAACTGGGAGCTCCCGCAGTAGCATGGAGGTTCTATTCCAGCCGGTCCCATGCCCATGGCTGAGGGAACACCCCAGGTGAGTGTCTTCTGGTCCTTCATAAACCTTCTCCCTTAACTCGCCATTAGGCGCATTTTCTCGTGAATCCGACACGACAGGTTCCCCGCCTGTCGCCCCCTGCTCCATCCTTTCTCCATTCTTATGGCATCTCAAGAGAAAGTCAGCAACTGTCTTAATCTTTCCTGGTTTATATACAATTTTAAAATGGAACGGTTGTAAAGCTAGAGCCCACCAAGTAATACGAGCGTTATCTGTTTGCTTGATTTTAAGCCACCATGGTTGGTGATGAGGGTGAATTCACGCCCAAGCAAGCAATACCAAAAATAATCGATGCCCCACTTTATGGCCAGACACTCACGTTTGATGGTTGCATATCTTCTTTCCTGTGGGTTCAGCTTCTGGCTGGTGTAGGCTACAGGCCAGGAGACTCAGTTGATTTCTTGGGATAACATGGCATCTAAAGCTTGCTCCAAAGCGTTGGTCTGTAGGGTAAAAGGTACCTAAAAATTTGGAGTCCCTAACATGGCCATGTGGCAGAGGGCCCTTTTGGCTTGTTCAAAACCATGCATACTCTCGGCATGCCATTGAAGAGGACCTCCCTTCTTTCCTTATAGCAAATTGGTAAGGGGCGCCGTGATCTCAGCAAACTGAGGTATAAACTGCCTGTAATACCCCTCTAACCCTAAGAAGTCCCTCAACCATTTATGGCTCTGTGGTGGCTTAAACTGATTCAAGGCTTCTACCTTATCCACTAATGGGTGAACTTGGCCTCACCCTACCAAGAAACCCAGATACTTTGTCACCGACTTACCCAGGACACATTTTTTTGGGTTGGCCATAAGTTGGACTTGGCGTAATTCCCATAGCACTGCTCTCACAGCCTCTAGATGTTCCTCCAATCCCTGGGTGTATATTATAATGTCATTGTCACAGGGAGGAACAGAAGGGAAGAACCCAGAAGGCCAGGGGGGACCCCCGGGGTCAGGAACCCTTGAAAGAAAATGAAAGTAAAAGAAAAGAAAATGGGAACTTCTTACCTGCAACAGGATCCGCGGTGAAGCTGGAGCCGGAGGCGGGACCTGCGCGGCTCATTAGCCGCGCCTTGTTACAGTTGCAGCCAGCCAATGACATCAGCCACAAGAGCCAGCCAGCAGAAGGAAAACAGACCACTGGCAAGGAAGAGGGTGGCAGATGGAGACCAGCGAGAACTCCAGCAGAGAAGGTTCTCCCCAAGCCCCTACAGGGGGAAAAGGGGCTGGAAGCTGCTTCTCCCAGTGCGGGAGAACTCAGTAGAGCACGCTGCAGGACAGACGCTGCTGGCAGCAGCAAAAGGAGCCAGAGACAGCTTCCCACAACCGAGGGCCCAGACTAAAAGGCAGAGGGGAGCAGGAAGATCTCTACACCAGGGGCTACAGCTGAGGAGCCAGAGAGACCAGCATACCTCAAGATGCCAGCCCAGGTGTGACCGTTGAGGGCTCCGTAAGACCCGAGGGGCACACCAGGCAGGAGACGGGTGGCACAAGCAGTGTGAGGGGCTGTGAAATATGGGCCCCAGTGGTATAGAGCTGACCCAATGGGTGACGTGGGGACAGGCATCCGTCGAAGGACTACAGTGGGTCCAGCGAACCCACAGTCTGGGCGACGGGGGACTAGGAGTACAGAGTAGCTTGCAGGCTACCCTTGACCCATGTAGGGCAGAATAGGGACCATGGTGCCTGAGGGCCAGTATTGGCGATTAGGCCAGAGGAGCTGGGGTTAAGGGGCAGTGGGCCTCTCAAAGTGTCTCAGTATTTTTTTTTAGTTGTTTTTTATGTTTCCTACTGGTGGAGGTGTTGAGGTACAGGGCTTGTGGAGCCTGATTGTTGTTTAAACCTAAAGGGGGTTGTCAGCTGCATAAAAAAATACATGGCTGCGAGGCGCGGATAGTATATTGTGGGTTGGGCCTCATAGGCCAATAGGACCTTCTCAGCGAGCGCACTTGGGAACTCAACAGTCGGGGACCTGGGCAGTAGGACATCTGTGACCCGTCAAACCAGGGTGTAAGGGTGAGGCAGAGGGGAGGTGGAGCCTTGCAGAAAACCACCAGACAGACGTCCTGTCATCGAGAGACTCCCAGTGGTCAGACCTCCCAACGAAATAAGACCCGAAGTCCTGGCAGGCAAGATTGGGGGAGACTACACCAGAGAAAAACCTACTCAATGGAACATCTGGGACAGACAGGCGAACACCACTGAACATCCGGGACAGAGTGGCACGTGACCAGTTGTTCGAGGCCAGACAGGCACAGTCATCTATGTAGGCAGCCGCATACCACTGGTATGGGGCCAACACCCAATTGATCAACCTCTGAAAGGTCACAGCTGCCCCATGCAACCTGAAGGGCATTCTCTTGAATTCATATAAGCCCCACGGGGTGCCAAAGTCCGTTTTGGCCCTATCTTCCCTCCTCAACAGCACTTGCCAATACCCTTTTGATAGATCTAGCGTGGAGATGTATCAGGCGTGCCTTGTCCTCTCTAGGAGCTCACTGATCTGGGGCATGGGAAAAGCGTCAAACCATGAAATGGTGTTCACCTTCCTAAAGTCCACACATAGCCACATCGACCCATCAGGTTTAGTAACTGCAACGATGGGACTCCGCCACAGGCTACATGATTCCTGAATAATGCCTTGCTTCAGCACCTTAGTGAGCTTGGTGCAGATGGCGTCATACCTATAGTGAAGGACCCTCTTCCACTTTTCCCTGATGATCTGCCCTGAGGCACTGATTATACAGTGGGTTATTCCTCTCGCACACCCAGGGATTTCACTGAAGACATCATGGAATTCCTCACCAAAATTTTCATCTGACATTGTTGCTGAGAGCTAAATTGGGCCCCAACCAGGACTGCAGCATCGCCAGTCCCTAGTTCCAGCCCCGGGCCCACCTCTCAACCAAACTCTTCCCCCAGTGAAGAAGGATTGACTAACAGGCCCTCCTGTTCCCTCCACTATTTAAGTAAGTTGACATGATAAATATGCCTCTACTTTCAGGACCCAGGCCTTAAAACATCGTAGTCTACAGGGCCTACTTGCTGAGTCACCTCGAAAGGCCCCTGCCAACACTTCATGAGCTTATTCTCGGTGTCAGGGAGCAGCATCAGGACCTTCTGGCCAGCTTGGAGGGTCCTCTCAGGCTTTTCTATCATATGTCATTTTCTGCATCTGTTGGGCTACCCTCAGGTAGTCTCATATTCTGCACGTAATCCAAGGTGTCTGTGCCCCCTTTCTGTCCTTCCTCCCACCCCTCTTTTACTAGGTCTAACAAACCTCTTGGTCAGTGCCCATACCCTAAGTCAAACAGAGTGCACCCCAGTGATGACTGTGGGGCTTTGTGTGCTGCAAACAACAACAGTGGGACCACCAAGTCCCACCTCCAGGGGTCCATTTGTACTCACCACCACAACATATTCTTTAAGGTTTGGTTAAATCTCTCCACCACCCTGTTGGTTTGTGGGTGATATACTGTTGTACACAGGTGCCTGATCCGCAACATCCCACACAGGCTATGAAGGACCCCTGACATAAAGTTGGACCCCTGGTCTGTGACAATCTCCTTCAGGATGCCTACCCTGGTGATCCATTTCAAAAGTTCTTCCGCCACCTGGGGTCCTGTGACCGATCGCATAGGGACTGCTTCCGGGAACCTGGTTGCATAATCTACGATAACTAGGAAGTACTGATGACCTGACGAACTTTTGGCGAGGGGCCCTACCACGTCCATCACTATACGTGAAAAAGGAACTTTGACTATAGGCATAAGCTGCAAAAGGGCCCGCGCTGGCTTATTCCTGCTCACTCTTTGGTATGCCGGGCAAGCCCAGCAAAACTTCTCCACTTGCTCGTACAACCCGGCCCAGAAGCACCATTTTGTCAATCAAGCTTCCATCTTTTGGTCCCCAATGGATTTTCATGAGCTAGCCTCAGGAAGGGGAGCTAAACTGGGCCGGGATCAACAACTGAGCTACTTCCTTCCCCTTGGCAGACCCTACTTCACCTGATACAACAACCGTTTTCTGACCTCAAACCAGGGTAGGCTGCCATAGCGACCTGGGTCCACTACTTCCTCTTCCTCTTTTGCTAGCTCGGTTTCTCGTGTGGCCTGGAACTCCTTGTCCTCCTCCTGGGCCCTTTGAAATGCTTGACTACACACTAGTCGTTCGATGTCAAGGTCTTCTGCCTGGTTCCCTGACAGGCCGATCCCCCCCAGACTCTCACTTCTTGTCACGTTGAGGACCTCATAGATCTCGTGCGAGTCCCATCCTAGAATCATGGGGTATGGTAAGTCCCAGGCCACCCTGACTGGCATTTCCTCTGTGGTATTCAACACCGTGACCTGATAGATCCTCCGGGGATAGAAAGTGCCATGTCCATGCATACAGGTCATCTTCACAGGGGTGGCTTTCTGGATATAGGTGGGAGGAGCCAGATGGCTTTGTATGAAGGTGTAGGAGCAACCAGTTTCGATAATTGCCTCCAACCTCACTCAAAGCTTTCCAGGAATACCTCTCATCATGTATTGACATCTTCAGTATTCGCAATTTAACAGCGTTCCATTGGTGCCAAGCCTGTTGCTGGATCCACCTTTCCTCCAAAGCCAGTTGCCGTGCAGATTGCTGCTGCTGCTGCTGCTGCTGCTGCTGCTGCTGCTGCTGCTGCTGGAGGATTTGTCCCATCAAATGTAGCATCTGCAGGACAGGGTCCACACCAGCCACCACCGCCGCCATTGGAACTTCCATTCTTTCCGTTTCCTCCAGGCCGTCATTCATGTTCCCAGCCAATGCACCAGTTTGTCGGGTAGTCACTGGGTATGAGAGCGTGCCCTTACATCCAGTTGACATTCACCGGTCTTCTCCAGGGGCACCGTGACCTTCAGTCAGTCTGGGTGAGGCTCTTACTCTCTCTCCTTCCCGCCTGCCACAACTTTGATGTTCTTTTTTTAGTTGTTAATGAAAGGGAGGGGTGGTGACTACTCCGCCTCCACCATGACTGACCGTTGATTCTCCGAGCTCCGTGTCAACAAAATAAATGGAGGGACCAAGAGAAAGACCACACAGAAAGGTTTTTTTCTTTTTCCCCTTTTTTCTTTATTATAGGGCACATTGAATTTTCTTTCCGGGGGCCCAAGACCTGGACGACCCTTTGCCTTTGCTTGTCATCTTGCCAGCATTGATTCTCTGCCTCTGCTGGCAAACGGGACGTCCTTTTTTTTCTTGCTAATTGCAGCTACACCCAGCTTAATTGGTGGCCCATGGCAGTTAATAAGTCAATGCAAACAAAGGACTGCAGCCAATAGTAGGGAGCTGAAGCACGAACCCTGCGAACGTAAGCTGACCTGCTGCTTTGCTCAATCATATTGATTGGTGGCAGTTCTTATTTTTTCCTTTTTTTTTGATTATTGACTAAGACCAGTGGCTTGGGTGAGGTTATTAGGGGATGGAGGAGGCCTCATAGGGGACCCACGGCAGCGTGGGGACCCCAGCGCCAGAGAGGGCGCAGCATCGGGGGTGCACAGACCCTGGCGCCAGAGAGGGTGCAGCATTGGGGGTGCACAAACCCTGGCGCCAGGGAGGGCACAGCACTTTGCAGGGCAGTGGAAAGCCCAGGTGCCAGTGAAGGCACAGTGCAAGACAGGGCCGCATAGAGCCCAAGCACCAGTGAGGGTGCAGTGTGAGACAGGGCTGCGGAGAGCCCAAGGAGGACCAGGGGGCCAAATTGTAACAAGGCCCGACTCTGGAAAAGGCTAGAGCCTCAGAGTCAAACCCTGTTTGGTGGGTTTTGGATGGGGAGGCCTAGCTAGAGAAAGACAGAGGGTCAGGCCCATGTGGGTGAAAGACACCAACATACAAAAAACAACTGGCAGTCTCCCACTCGCAACAATAATTTCCATCAAGACGTGGCAGGAGAGTAGAGGGCGGGACATAAGAACTCCAAAGAAGACTCCAAGGGCACCCCACATAAGGCCCAGATTAACAGGGAAGATGGCACTGGGGAGGACGACCTGTTACAGTCAGCCTACAGTTATTGTTCTGAACAATACTCAGTCACATGTTCCATTTTGTAATGATTGCATGTGCTTTTTGGTATTTCTGTTAAATTTTACTGTGAAATGGCTTCAAAGAGAACAGCACCTTATGTAGTGCTATGAAGCATAAACATAAAACTCTCACAACTGAAAAAAAAAGTAGACTTAACTAGGAAAGTTTGAAAAAGGCACTTCAGTGAAGCGGCTATGTGAAGAATATGACATAGGTAGTTCCACTGTGTATGACCTGAAGCAGCAGAAAAATGAATTACTGAAGTTTTATGCAGACAGTGACAAACCTAAAGCTATGAGTAGCTGCAAAAGACTACATACAGCATGGGCAAATGCTGTCAATAAGGTATTGTTTGCATGGTTTTGGCAACAAAGAAGTGAAGACGAATGCTGATACACCAAACAAAAGCATTTCATGCTGACTAGAAAATTACTGAAGCCTGTGATTATTCTCAAGGCTGGCTCCATCAATTCAAGCTTCATCATGGTATATGAAAATTAGCAGTGTCTGGTGAAAAATCTTTCTGCCAATTCAGAGGCAGCTGAGAAATTTGTTGAGAAGTTTGCCAGGTTTGTTGTGGATGAAAATCTTACCACTGAGCAAATCCATAATGCCGATGAAACAGGGCTATTTTGGTGGTGTCTTACTCTTAGCACAATTGCAGCTGGAGCAGAGGACATGGCAAGTGGACTGAGGGAGTCAAAGAAGAGGCTGACAGTGCTTGCATGTGCAAATGCAGCAGACATGCACAACCTTAAATTAATAACGATTGGTAAAAGTGCACACCCTTGTGCTTTTAAGGGAGTAAACCAATTTCCCATCGAATACAGTGCAACTAAACATGCATGGATAACTTTGTAGATAACATTAGGCTAGCTTGAGAATCACTTTGCAGCAGAGGCGCATGTGCATTGCAAGTCTAAGGGGCTAGTTGATAACTGCAAAATAATTTTGATTACTGCAGTGCGCACCCTGATGCTTCACTCTTGGTGTCGGACAATGTGTGTGTTGTTTTTTTTACCCCCAAACTGTACTTCTATAATACAGCTGATGGACCAAGGTATTTTTCAATCGCTACAGTGTAATAATAGAAAACAATTTATGCAGAAATTGCTTGTTGCTAGCAATAGAAGTGAAGGTGTTGATGCATTTAAAAAGCAATTCAACATTAAGGATGCCATTTGGGTTCTAGCGCATGCAGAGACTGACATAACAGCTGCAACATTGAAAAATGCTTGGCATAACTTGTGGCCTGCAAGTATATTTGAGGATAATGATGATGAAACACCTCTAGACTTTCAAGGTTTTCATATTAGTGGTCAAAAGAAAGGGGTTTCGGAACTTATGGAGTTTGCTAAGGGAATGACACAATGCTGCTGCAGAAAAACTGGAAGAAGATGACATTGAAAAGTGGATGGAAATCGACCATGATGCACCTGTTGTACATCAGCTAACTGATGACAAAATAGCTGAAATGGTTTTGACACCCGAGCACGAGAAAGATAAAGATAATGAAAGTGATGATGATCATGAGATAGTAAAAGAGAAAGCTTTCATAGACCGCTGTATACAATGTTACAGATACGATTTTTGCTTTAGAACAACCATAGTGTGTTGATTTGCAAGAAATTGTGTGTTTCTATAGAGTGCTAGATAAACTTATAAAGGAAAAGCCTAGATATATGAAGCACGCTAGTTTTCAGGATATGTTTGGCAAAATTTCTAAGAAAAATGCACAAAAAACTTCCACCAACAAAAATCAGGAGCCATTCACTTCCGCCACACAAGACGCTGCCTCTGCCTCACCCATAGCTTCTTCCTCAACCTCTCCACCTCCGCCAACGATGCAAACAATGATGAACCACTGAGTTTGCAAGCAGAAGTTCCCCAGCCTATAGGTCTGCTGCTGGTTCTTCCGCCCCAGGTGCAGCACCTTGCACTTGTCCGTGTTGAAACCCATTGGCTTGGGTTTGTTGCTTAGCTTTGAGCAGTTGGGCCTGATGCAGCCCAGGTCCCTGCAGTTATAGCACCCCCTCTTTTCGGAATTGGGTGATTTGTCTGAATCTGGGGCCGCCTTGTGCTCAGCAGGAGATGGCCCTCTTTCCCCTTTTGGGCCTGGCCCTCCCTTCCCCCCTTTTTGGAGCCCTTTCTGTTCCTTCCCAAAGTGGGGAGGCTTCTTGTCCAGCCCCTCACGATTTAGCAACAGCTGGTCTGCAATTTCAGCAGCCTCTTGGATGGTTTTGGGGACCCTGTCTTTGACTAAGGTTTTAATCTCCTTCAGACAGCAATGAAAAAATTGCTCTAGTGCTATGAGGTTTGGCACCTTGTCTCTATTGTCAGCCTTGGCTCCGTCTGCCCATTTAACGAGTGAGTCCCACACCTGGGCCGCAAACTTGACCACTGACTTCCCAGGTTGTGGGATGGCGTTCCAGACTTTTTCCAGAAACAAGGTGGTCCTAACCCCAACCTTGAACTCACAGCATTTTTGAAGGCATCATAGTTATCCGCTGATTCTGAAGGCAGGCTGTTCAGGACAACGGACATGTCGCCCTCAACCGGAGCAGCCATGTGTTTCATGAACTTTTCTTCTGGCAACTTCCATCAGCATGCTTGGTCTTCAAAGTTGCTTAGGAACACTTCCGGATCATTCCTGTCTTTGCAATGAGAGAAAACTGGGGTGTTCAGTCTGGGGGGTGCAGCTGGTGCCGGCTGGACACCTGCAGTTTCAACATTTGTCTGCATCTGCAGTACTGCGAGCGAGCTCGTGCTTCCACTGGGCCTCTCTAGCTTCATGCTCACACTGTTCATTCTCGTGCTGGCGCTGTTCCTCCTCCAGTTGGCACTGGGCCTCCAGCTCCATCCTTTTAAACTCTAGCTCATGCTTGGCTTACGCTCTCGCCCCTCAGCTTCTAGCTGCAGTGGGAATTTCCGGAAGTCCCACTCAGGGGATGGCCCCTCGGGGCCCCCGGTGGGTTCTGGATGGATGCGTGGAGGTGATCTTGCAGCCTGGTTATTATCACACAGGATCTTAATCAGGTCTTCTCTCTTTTGCTCCTACCTCACTGAAAGGCCCCTCTCTTTCATCAGTTCTCTCAAGTCAGCCACCATCATGTGGTCATACTCGTCAGCCATCCTAGCCATCTCCACTGTCCAGCTGACCCGATGCCAAATCAGAGATTGTTTGCTCAAGGGTTTTCAGTGACTCTATTCCCTTCCCCAAATTATGCCCTCAATACAGCAGGTTGTTGGATCACGCAGCTCCCACTGCGTGTGGTGGGCCAGTAGGGGGTGCTCCTGCGCTGAGCCACCCACCTCGCTGCGCCCAACCACCTTCCAAGATCCGAGTGCCTTCCTGGGAGTGCCTCATGTCTGGCCAACCTCCTTCCTCAGGAATGTATCCAACTCAGGTTACATAAAGAGATAGGGTAGGATGTGTACCCCCTGCATGGCCCATACTAACCAAACTGCCACTGTGCAGAGTTTAAGGTCCAAAACGTAATGCATATAGGGTAATAGCAGAGGAAATTGTCCTAAGCCAGGAGTTGTAAACTAGGGGTACGTGTAAACTGGGGGGATGTGCATGTGGGCAGGGACAAAGCACTGCCACCCCACATTGCTGCCTCACAGGAGCAGGGCTGGGGCGGGCAAGGGCCAGCGCCCCTCTGTGGGCCACACGGGACATGGAGGGGGAAGCTTGCATGCGGTGGCCACCGCCATCCACCACCCCACGTCGCTGCTCTGCCACTACATCCCCACAGCTCTATGACTGGCTGCCGCTTCCTGCTCCCTACTCCACAACCAACCGCTGGGGGTACACTGGTCAAAAAAGGTTGAAAACCCCTGTCCTAAGGCTACGCACTTTCCTTACATTTCAAAAATGCATAAATTCCAAATTTCCAGCAGGTGCCAGGGTCCCAAGGATGCCGGATTTTTAAAGTTATACTGTACTATAGTAAAAACAGCTGAAAACAATCCCAGGGCCTCCCACGGATCTGGGGCAGGTATCTAACAGATATGGGTTTCCATGGCAGCCTGAAGAGAACAAGTAGAAGCCTCTGGATACTCACAGTGGCTCGGTGGAGTGGCAGAGCAGCATGGAGGAGTGGCAGGGACCCCCAGCACCACTGAAGCATTGGAAACTCCCAGTAGTGTAGAGGAATGGCAGAAACCTCCAGCAAAGAAACAGAGACCCTTAGAAGTGGCATCCACAGCAGCGTTCACTAGCATCAGACCCTAGCAACACGCTCCAGCATCAAGTCATAGAAACTCCTGTGTGGCCCTCACTAGACAACTCATGTTACTTCAGCTCCCATAAGTGGTAGAAGCCCAGGAGAAAGGTGACAACAATATATCAGTTGGCTATCAGACTGGCAGCAATAAAAGAAGAAATGACTTTATTGGCTCTTTTTGGTTGTTGTAGCTGATAAGGTTTACTAATAATTATGTCTTCTGCAGTATGAAGTGCTGTGATGCATACACTGTGAGACAAAAATATATATGCTATGGTGTGCACCATGCAATCTCTAGCAGCTGTCAATATATCTCAAAGGAGCACGATATGGAATTTTTTTTAAATGTCTGAAAAGAACGCAGAACAGCTGATTACATAGTATGTGCTGCAAATATTTTTGGAAGCAGATAACAGCACTACAAAACCAAGCACCGTGTTCATTGTATGATGAGATATTAGAGGAAAGTACCTGTGAGATAGAAAGTGATGGGGTAAACAGTAGTGTAATGCTTCAGAAACAAAGCTACTTGAGTGAGCCCACACTTCCAAGTACAAAAAACTGAAATACCAGGAGAGCAACAAAGGCCGATTTCCCATTTTGGCTGAAGCTGCACAGACGTTTCTCTCTGCCCCCTGCAGCAGTGTTGAGAACAAACAACTGTTCAGTGCAGCTTCACATGCTGAGCATAAGAAGAGGAGCCAACTGATGTGCTAAAAAACAGAAAGTTGCTTTTTGTCAAGAAAACCTTCCACTCGCTACACCAAAGCTGTGAGTAAGCAACAAGGAAGCTATGAATAAGTCTCTTTTCTTTTTTTTACTCTACCAATACTGTAATTTATTATTACACAACAGCTTCTACTACTACAAACTATACCTCAGCATTTTTCATTTTGTAATTTTTGCATCTTGATCTGCATTTCTTGCGGGTTTATTTTCAAGCCAAAATTGTTTTTATACCATTTTCCCAAACTGCTGTGATTTTTGTAAAACAAATTGAATATTGAGTTTTATAATGACTTTGCTGTCAAATGAATCATTATATAAGTGTATAAAGCTTATACTGCAAACTACTCACTGAAAAGTAAACTTTTTAAAGTTAATGTTTGTTTTTATTTTGCTGCAAAATGTTTCTAGAAGCCGGACCACAAAAAATCTATCCACCTGTATGTGTGCGTGTGAGTGTTATAAATGCAAAACAAATGTGCAACTGGTAGAGAACAGTTCATAACCCTGGCAGGCTAGCATCCGTGTGCAGCTCAAATGGACGGTGGGGGTCTGGGTATGCCAGTAGTGGGGCGCTGGTAAGGCACTGAATAAGCTCACGGAAGGCCCCCCCACACTGGGTATCCCACCGACTCCAAAAGGCTCAGTTGGGCTCTGCCTTTCTGTTCCCTGCCAGGGCAAAGATCTTCTCACTTGGTACCCCCAGGTGAGCTGATCAAAGGCTTGGTGACAGCAGTGTAGTCCCTGATGAGCCTTCTGTAGAACCTGTAAACCCCAGGAATCTCTTCAACTCATGGTAATTAGTGGGCCTAGGCCAAGTAGTTACAGCACTGACCTTTTCTGGATCGATACTAATCCCTTCACTAGATACGATGTGCCCCACATATTCTACCGAGGTTTATCGGGAGCTAGTTTGAGCCCTGCGCTCTCCAGCCGATCTAACACTCAGAGTAGATGCTGATTGTGCTCCTCTAGGGTCTGTCTGAACACAATGATATCATCTAGGTATACAAGCACCGAGGTTAGGTGCATCTCTCCTACCACCTTTTCCATAAGTCATTGAAAGGTGTCCAGGGCACCAGTAATGCCCTGGGGCATGCGTTCAAATCGACAGAACCCCAGCGGGCATATAAATGCAGTCTTTTCCTTATCCACCTCCCGAAGGGGTATTTGGTAATAACCACTTCGTAGGTCCAAAACAGAAAACCACCAGCTACCCCCCAAAACAGTCCAGTGCTTCCTGTACCCAGGGCAATGTATATTGGTCTGCTATGGTTCTGGCATTCAAGACGCGATAGTCTATGCACATTCTTAGTTTCCCATTTTTCTTGCACATGGTAACAATGGGCGAGGTGTAGGGACTCTTGGATTCTGTAATTATCTGGTGATCCAGCAGCCCCTGAAGGTGATGCCATACCCCTCCCATCTCAGCTTGCAGAATTCAGTGGGATCTCTCCCAGAAAGGATGAGGATTGTGGATGCAGATTTGGTGTTCTACCCCGTTAGCTTCACCCCTGTCCCACTCATGCAGTGAAAAAACACTGGGCGGAGAGCAGAGTTTTTCCCGCAACTGAGCCTTATCTTCCTCCAGAACTGGGGAATCCCTGAAGAAGAAACAATCAGGATCAATAGGTGGGGAGTGAGGCTTGGTGGCCAGAGTCACCACCTCCACTTTCTTACAGCTGCCAGTTTCTGCCCAGGGAGCACTACCACGCTGTTCAAGGTGGGGTTTACCACCAGAAGGGTGACCTGCTCATGATTCAATCCCTGTGGGTCAAACAATCCATCAGGGATCCTCAAGGTCCGGGGTCCCCCTTTCCCCAGGAAAGTGTCTACCCTCACGGGACCCTTAAGAGAGGGATCTGTCTCCCAGCCGCATTGGACAAGCAGTGCCCTTTGGCTTTTCACAAGGAGGGTCAAAGGGGCCTCACCACTGAACCACAAGGGTCTTATAATGGTAGTATCTTCCTTCAGGCCTCTTTCCTCCCACCAACTATAGGCCTCAGCACACAACATATGCATTTTTAATTGTTCCCTATAATCAGGACCAGCCTTCTGTCTGCAGTATTGAGCCAACACTTGGAAAATGCTGGAATTAGTCCCAATAAGAAGGGATGCTCGTTTTCCCCACCCAGGGTCCGGGCATACAAGGGTAACTGTGGCCACCTCCTTACTAGTCCCAGCCACGGATGAGGGGAATCTAATCTGAATGTGTACATACCCATGGTACAGATATTGGTCCTTCCTTAGTCTGCACAAACCTACTCCAGACAGTGGGTAGTGTGGTAAACATCCAAAAAGATTCAAATAGAATAGTAACCTGGGAACCACTGCCCAAGACAGCAATATATTGCTGCCCATTCACCACCATAGGGACCTCGGCCCTGGGGCCAATCAACTCTTTGGGTATAATATTCAGGACTGCTGCCCAGGAGCCTGACCCAGCCTGGGGCAGAACCAACTCCCTTGTCCCGCCCCCATCAAGTTTCCTGACCCTCACAGGGCCTTCAATTGCTGGAATACCAGTTCGGGGTTTTCTGCCCCAGAGCATTCTTTAGCCATATGGCCGGGCTCCCCACACTTACAGCAGAATCCCGAAACCCACGGGCGGGCCTGGGCTCTAGGTGGTCCCAAAGTCCTCTGGGAAGCCCTGGAGGGAGCACCGCTGGCAGCCACCACTAGGACAGACAAGGAAAGCTCTTCCTCTGTTTCGAGGAGGGTCCCCTCCTGAGGAGTCACAGTCATCACTCGGCTCACAGGTCCCCTCCTGGCCAGGGGATCTTCAGGGGTCCACATGGAGTCATATAATTGGAGGACTTTTTCCTCCTCCCTCACCTGCACTAGTTGGCTCAACCCAGGACTCTTTTGCCCAGAAAAATTAAGATCCTGAATAACATGGCCAGGCTGTAGTGAGCCCCAATTTGCACCTGGCAGAGCCAGGCATGATCAGCCTCTGCTGGGGTTAGTTAGTGCCCCTTGTCTGACTACCCGCTGCAAGATCTGTTCCAACCGCAATAGGTAGGAGGAGGCAGTTTCACCCTTGTGTTGAAAGGTGCCCAGTAGTTCATAATAGGCACTGCTACGTGAAGAAGGACGCCCAAACACAGCCTGCAGCACCAGCAGATACTGTTGGGTGGTGATCCCTGGGTCCTGTAGTTTTGCTGTCGGGACAACTCCAAAAGTGGGCTCCCACAGAACGTCCAATAGTCGATGCCGCTTTTCCTCCTCAGGGATTTTCCACATTAACAAGGTCTCCTGGATATGGGCTTGCCAACCATCAAAGACCTCTTCCCCAGGGGGAACAGGGATATTCCCCAAAAAAGTATGCAGTCTTTTATAAGCGGCCCTATCATCTGAGGATTCCCCCATCCCTCTGAGGACCTGCCGTGGAACAGAGACCCAATCTGGAGGAGGCAGTGAGCCCCCAACCCTGAGGCTCCTGGGGCACTAGCACCCCCTGAAGCCTGGGAACCACTAGGGTCTGACGTATCTCTAGGGTGGGACCTCTCTAGAGAAGCACAGCACCTATAGCAGCAAAATGCCTGCCCCAAAATCCCGGATGAGCCCCCAAAATGTAACCCAGGTACAGCCAAGGGTGTGCTCTATTCTCAATAGGATGGGACGGGTAGGCAGGAGGGGTGCTATGAGAGGGATGCCAGAATTTCAAGCAGATTCCTCTTTCCTCTACAGAGTTAGCCCAAGCCCAAAGTTCTTAACTATATACAATGTATTGAGTTATAATATACATAAACAGAAAGCTAAATATCATATACATATATTTACAGTGAACATTAACCAATAACCACAGTCATACCATAAATCACACTATTTACAACATCACAATACAACATTTCAATTGTAAAATATAAGGCACAAACAGGAACAATCTTAATAACATCTATTTCCTTAATATAGTCCCCAACCCATGGCAAGAGATAGCCCTCCTTCCAATAGGGTCCCTTGGGGGGTGTCCAGGAAGCACCAGTGGCCCCTCCCCTTAGGGCCTTGACTGGGGGGGGCCTCTGTGCACCAAACATCAGTGCTGTATAGGCCTAGCTGGCTTTTTGCCACCCAGTCCAGGCCCAACGTAAAGGCCTGGGCCTTCTTTTCTCACTTTTGCAGTTTATGCCCCAACCAGGTGGTGTGGTTAGGTACTAGTTGTAGTTCAGGCTCAAGCCAAGATAGGCCTTGAATTCCCCTTGTTGTCTCATAGCTGTTAGGTCTTGGCATAGCAGTGTAACTGAGAATAAATGTCCAGACTGCAGCCAAATAGTCCTGGCACTCTGTTGTTGTATGTTCAAGGCCCTGGTGCAGGACAGGCCCAAGTCCCCTTTTATTGTATTACAGGTGTTGTGTTTCAGCAGAGCTGTATTGCTGAGCACCACTGTACGTTTGCTGCATGTCTGGGCCTGGCTTGGGGCCTAACATATTTTTGGCCTGGTACATGTTGCTTCTGCATCCCGACCAAGCACCGTGGCTGGCACTGGTCGCAGCTCAGGCTTTTTCGCTGTTTGGCTGGCTTTTCTTGGAGTTCTCTTGCAGTTTTCTGCCCCACCAGAGCTGGGATTAGGACTAGAAACTTTGGGGTGCAATGTGCTCATGAAAACTGCATTTAACGCCTCAAAGCCACCACTTGGAAGTGGAGATCAGAGGAACAGCTTCGCAGGGAGCAACAAGGGACCCTTCTGATGCAAAAAAATTGCGGTCCGTTTCTTGGAGGCTCGCAAAGTATCACAGACACACATACATTAGATGGCACAAAAGGTGTATTTGCAAATAGGGTCAGAGCAGAGTCAAAAACTCAGATTACTCTGAACCCACCAAGGAATTTTGCAGGCTGTATTTATCTTTTTCCTCCTGGGCACGTGTGCAGAAACAGGAACTCTTACAGCTCACTTCCGTTTCATACAAGCATACATGTGGTTACATCACTACATCCATCGCATGTATATTATAATTAACTACTTAAGTATGCAGGGCAGAGAGGTAAATATGCATCAGCTAATTAAGCATGCTCAGAGAGTACTATAGGTCACCAAGAGTTTAAATCCCCCCCTTTCAAGGACACAGTCAGTTGAATTCCAGCTTCTGTAATCTGTATGAGAAAGGCTAGGGAGAAGCTGGGGGAGAGTCTGCGATTTAGTATAAGAGAAGCTGTGGCAAGGCTGGCCAAGGAAAAAAGTCCTTGGCAGTGTTTCTTTCTTATCAGGTGCAAGATGCAAGCTGTGCATTTCTAACAATACTCCATTTCTAACACTTCCAACACAGAAGCACCTACTCCCTGAGGTGCAGTGGACTCATGGAGCAGCTCATAGGACTCTCTGGTGTAGGCCCCTCTCTCCAGCCCATTGCTAAAAGGCAGGTGCTGGACACGGAGCTTGTTTGGGCTTACGTGCAGAATTCCAGTGACTAAATTATAACATCAGTGTCTTTTTGCACAAGAATGTAAACTCATGACTGGGATCACCTGAAATATAACAATACAGTTAATCTCATCTCTGACTTTGGTATCAAGTACATCCCATGCCCAACTACTCTAAACTGATTATGAATACATTCCCCTTTCAATGTGATTGCCTATTCCTTGTTATCAGATCCCTCACCAATCTAGGTGTCTGTACCAGTCGGAAAATATTTTGGGTTCTGCCTACTTATCACAACAACCTATACAGTGTCATACAATTCAAGGTCTACGGTGCTCAAGTCAAGTAATCAAGTCTTACTGCAATTAAATCAAGTAGTATACCTCTGGTTTGGGATGTTGGGCTTGAGCAATCAAGCCACACTTCAGTTAAGCAAATGACAAACCTCCAGAGCCATCAAGGGGTTTCGTGCATGTCAGTTTTACCCACAACAACCAGAGATGGATCCAAAAGGCTAACATCTACTCAACAACCAAGGGACAATGACCTCCACATTGTCAGCTTTGTCTGGACCCTTATCTTCAACCCATCAAGAAAAGTAAGCTCTGAAGAATGAGTATAGGAGAAGGATGAAGCAAGGTGCGCTCATCTCAGAAGGGAAACATCACGGTGACCCATCATAACCTGTGCCGAAGCTGACCACCCTCAGTGACGTTCCCACACCTGGTGAGCAGCTGCAAAGATCAGGACCGCTTTATTGCCCGTGCTAGTGAGAAAACCCCTATTACGGCTAGAAATATACTGGATTTGATTATAACTGGTTTTGTTTATAAATTGCAATAGCCAACCTGTCATTTTCCTATATAGCTCATTGTTTAGTTAATAAAGCCTTTCTGCTGATTATTGATGGAAGTGTTGTGTCAGTCTTCCTAAGCACTAAGCACTGCATTTTTAATTGCAACAGCAGGTATAGGGGTGCAGGCCCCCAGAATTACCCAACGGGGAGCCCCAGGTCCCAGATTGCCTGGGTATGGATAAAGCTTCCCCAAGAAGGTGCCACCTCTAGACCTTGTTTTGTAGTTAATAATCTTTTAAAATTATAGTTAGTGTTTACTTTTGTTTTTTCTTTATTCTTTGTAATAAATTTGGATTTTGTGTTTGCAAGGCTTGTGAGCGAAGGGTTGTTGGTTTTATTGGACACCCTTAGTAGTTCATTTAGCATTTCCCAGGTAGTCTGGGTAGGGGCTCGAGACAAGATGAGATATGTTGAGTACGCCAAAGTTGAGGCTGGCTGTCTTGCTGCTGACAGGTGCTCAACAGGAGTGTTACACAGGGGCCTGCCCAAGTTTCTTCAGGAGGCTCCCTTGGTGGAGAGGATGTTTTGGGATGATTCCAAGATCGTTTTGCCTTGTGATCCCAGCCTAAAGAAAGCTCCTTACGGGTAGCAATGTAAATAGCAGACAGGGCTGCTGAGTCAGCTGGCAGCCGGGCACGCACAAACCTCACTGTGGGCCTGGCAGGACTGTGCTCAGGAGGGAAGTCCCCCCAGGGGCACAGAGGCACGGCGTGGGGTGGCCCAAAAGGAATTCCAGATCTAATCACAACCCAAAAGGCAGTTCCTTGAGCCATTATGCTTAAGACAGTGGACATGGGGGGCTGTCAGTTGGCAGCCTGGCATGGACAGACCACACTTTTGAGCCAGGCAGGACTGCACTCAGGGATCTCCAAGAAACCCCCAGTGCAATAGAGGCACAGTGTGGGGTGGCCAGAAAGGATTTCCAACCATAATCCAAACCCAAAAGCCAGTTCAAGCCCATATACTTAGTACAGTGGCTAGGGGACTGTCAGTTAGTAGCTTGGCACAGCCAAGCCACACTTTGGGCCAGGTAGGACTGCGCCCAGGTTCTTCGGGAGAGTCCCCTGATGGCAGAGACATGCAGTCTGGGGTGGCCCAAGAAGTATTTTTCCCCATAAAACCATGCTGGCTATCACTTATCAGTTTATCTGTTAAGTGATTACAAATCCATTTTTTTTAATCTGTACTCAGTTTCTTCAAGATACTATAATTAAACTGGCCTGCAGTGCTCTGGGTCTTCCTTTTCCCTCTTCTCTGTAGTACAGTATTTGTCCTTTCCCAGCTTTCTGAGACCTCCCCTGACCTCTCAAACATACAGTCAATGTGTCTGCAATAAATTCAGCTAATTCCTTGAGTAGTCTAGGATGAATCTCATCAGAGCTGCTGGTTTGAAAATACTAAATTTACCAAAAGAATCCCCAAATTGTTCTTTTCCTTCTCTAAGTTCTCAGTAGTTCTCCCCTTTCTTTATGCTAAGTGAGCTTGTCATTGGATGCAAGACCTTTTTTGGGCAAATTTGAAGAGCAAGAGACATTATGCATTTCAGCTTTCTCTTCATCATCCATTATTCTGTTCTTGGTCTTCATACTTCTAGTGTACTTACAGAATGCTGCTTCCTGCCTTTTATAACCCTTGCTAGTTGCATCTCAGTTCGTGACTTGGCATTTCTGATTTTGTCTATATGTGGTGCACTATTCCCTTACACTCATCTATAGTAAACACAGCCAAGATGGCTACTTTTTGTAAGCTTCCTTTTTAAGAAAAGTCCTTTTTAGCCAAGACTCTAATTTCCCTATCCTTCCCTCATATCAGACTAGCATCAACTTCTGTCCTTATTGTTGTCTTTCTAAGGAACAACCAACTCTCCTGGACTCTTTTCCATAAACTTGCCTCCCAGGAGATCCAACCAATCACCTCTCTTAATCTTAAGGTCTACTTTTCTCAAATTCAATGTTTTTTACACTGCTGTGTCATCTTCCTTTCCTTGGGATCATCTATATACCACTTAATCATCACTGCGACCCACACTGTCCTCACCATCCAGATGCTTCATCAATTCCCCCCTATTAGGAAGAAGCAGATCATCTTCCCTGCTCCGCCATTTGGTTCCTCTCCAGACACCAGTCAGTAAGTAGCAGTCACGAACAGCTCATGGGAAGGCCACTTGCAAAAAAGCCCCAAAAAACTTTCAAGCACCAACTCAGGAAGCGGGTGTGCCTTAGGGTAGACTCCAGCAAACTGCCTAGCTCCATACCACAGCTTCCCCAAAGAAATAGTATCACTGAAATAACATCAGTGCATTTCTGTGAAGAGCCAACCAACCAACTATTTGCTTCAAGTCTGAGGTCTAGTAGAGCTGATGATTCCCACCAGAACACTTAGGAAAAGGCGCCAACATTATACTACCAGTCAAAATCATCACTTCCAGCTCCTACGAAATTTCCATCAAAATGAGACTGGACCATCACAGACAAAGCAAGAAGCTTAACATCTTGCTAGAGACATCTGCACAAACACAATCTAAGTGAGCAAGGGTTAGGGTTCTTAATCAATTATTCCAGAACCATGTTGCTCATGGGTTGGTCAGAGAGGGCTCATGGCCCTCCCCGTGGGATGCAGCCACCAGAGCAGGGTGGGGCCAGGGAGCACACCGCAGGCAAGAAGGTATCCCTGCCGCAGAGAGCACAGGGGCCACAGAGAGCACAGGGGCAGCGAGTGGGTGGGCAGAGATGGACAGAGGGCCCTTGAGAGCAGCAGGTGGGAGCAGCAGGGCTGGGGCGTGGGGGTCACTCTTCTGCTCTTTGTGGGGGGTTCCTGTGGGTCTGCCGGTGAGAGACAAAAGTATCAAGTCCAGGCTCTAATGTGCCCACTCTGGGCCCTGGCACCAGTCCCCAGTGCCTCCCCAACCAGCTCCAGGATGTGCATGAGGCCCCAACTTGATGGCCCACCTGGGAGCTACATCTGCTAAGCAGAACACAAAGCAGGAAGGGCCCCGGATGCCAGAGCCTCCCTGTCAGCCCAGTGCCAGTCCCTGGGACCAGACCCTGAGAGAGGCTTTGGTGGGCTGGAAGCCAGTTATTTCCCATCCTTTCCCCAGCCTGTCTGTGTTTTTGTGCCCCGGCCTTGGATGGGAATAGAGGCCCCAAGCACAGACACCCACACCATCCCCACAGTGCTGGGCCTTGCCTTGCTGCTTGCCAAGCTACTTTCTTTTCTCCCCGTGACCAGTGTGATCCAGACAGTTGCCAAGGCACAAGGCTCAAGGGCCTGAGAGCATCCACATCCCACAGGCTTGTGCCATGGTCTCCTCAGCCTTGCCCTGCAGCCTGGCATGCCAAGGTTGGGTCGCTTCCCAAAGGAAGAATGAAGGAGGAAGGCCTGTGTGCAAGCAGCTCAAGGGCAGGGGGGCAGGCAAAGGCCAGCTCACCTTGGGGGGTTGAATAGAAGCTCTCCCATCATCCGGGTGATGCCAAACTGGAGGCCGCTTACCCTCCTGAACTTTGACCATAAGCTGCTGGCCAAAGTCCTGGTCGAGCAATTTAAATCCATTCTAAGTGCAGTCATCCACAAGGACCAGTCATGCAGGGCGCTAGGGCGCCAGATCCATGGAGCTCTTGTGCAACTGAGAGACATGCTCCAGCTGGAGAGGGAGAGAGGGCAGAGCGTCACTGTCCTAAACCTGGACCTGGAGAAGGCTTATGACAGTGTCCCATCGGTTCCTATTCCAGACACTGGAGTGGATGGGAGTCTCCCTGACCTTCGTCAGCTGGATCAGGACCCTCAACATGGAAGTGAGCAACGAAGTGCAGATCAAGGGTTTCCTGAGCGCCCAGATTGTGGTGGAGTTGGTGGTCGACCAGGGCTGCCCACTCTCCCTAATCTTGTTCATCTGTGCCATCAAGCCCCTGGCCCAGCACCCGCTGCAGGGCTCAGGGGTCCGTGGAGTCCACATCCTGGGCCGCAGCAACTGAGAGGCCAAGGTCCTGGCTTACATGGATGATTTGAACAGCCTGTCCTGGAACAAGTGGTTGGCAGAGAGAGGCCTGGTGCACACTCAGGTATATGAGGCAGTGGCAGGGGCCAAGCTCAACGTGAGCACCTGCCTTGCCGTGGGCGAGCTCGGGGACCTGGAGTCCCTGGGGGTCTCTGTTCCCTGCGAGGGCGTCAGGATCCTCAGGATAGATTTCGACCCTGAGCTGAGTGGCCGGACAGTGTGGAAGAAGACAGAGGCAAAGGTAAGCAGAGACAGGGGCTGTGGCACATGCGTGCCCTTTGCACTGGGGGGGGGCACGCCGTGTTTGTGAAGGCGGTGTTGTTACCAGTGCTTCTGTACATCGCACTGGTCTTCCCCACTTCTGAGCATGTCACCCACAGGATCCAGAGGGCCATGTGCGTCTTCTTCTGGGGCTCCAGATGGAAAAAGGCCGCCCAGAAGACCTTGTAAAGGACAAGGTATCTGGGGGCATGGGCATGCCAGACATCCTCCTGTTCCTGTGGGCCAAGTATACAGGCCTGATCTGCAAGCTGGTGACAGACGCAGAAGCCACTTGTCTGGTGAGATACTTTGCAGGGCACATCCTGAGACACTGGTGGGTGTTCACCCCAACCAACCACAGACCGTGGCTCACGGGCTCACCATGACTTTATGAGAGCCTGAACCAGTGCCCCAGTTTGTACGGCCTGCAGAGCGCAGGCCCCGCGACCATGAGCAACCACAAGAAAATCCAGTGAGACAGTGAGGCTGAGGGACACCATGTCACCCGTGGACCTGCTCCTGGGCAATGCATGCCAGGCTGTGTGGGAGTGCCTTGATCACAAGGACCTGCACAAAGATCACAAGGACCTGAACTGGCTCATAGCCCACCGAGCCCTGCCAGCGAGGGCCCAGAGACATAGAGAGGGGCAGTTGGGGAGACCCAGCTGCCCGTGGCCCAACTGCCACAGAGCCACTGAGACAATCAACCACGTCCTCTGGCTCTGCACGTGAGCCAAAGAGGTATGGACAAGGCTGAAGCAGCTCTGCGAAGTGGTGACTGGCATGAGCTGGTTAACCAGAGAAGCGGCGCTGTACGGACACCTCGCCAAACACCAGGTGAACCCGTTGCCCTGTTTCGACCAGTTTGCATCCTGGGTCAGGAGCGCACTGTGGAAGGCCATGAACCTCCTGCTGTGCAGGCACACGGACGTAGGGGTAGTAGGCTGTGTGAAAATGGCTCTGGGCGAACTCCAGACCTACTACCAGAAATCGGTAATGGAGGACGGAGAGGACGCAGCCAAAGCCACCTGGCACAGAGACATGTGGCACAGGATCATCCAACGTCCCCTGAGTGGAGAATTGGGCGGTGACAGAGAGGAAGAGGAAGAGACAAGCGGAACCGAGGACAGCAACAGCAGCAGCAGGTCTTCCAGCAGGAGCTGGAGTGACAACAACATAGACGACAGGTGAACTGAGTATGTTAACCTGCAAGCAGGGTGGGAATGAAAGGAAAGAGTTGCCTGGTCAGAGTGACTAGAAGTTGCTTTTGTGTGTAGCACACAAAGCAGATATTGTAACAGGTTTGAGTGGCCAGCGGGCCTTTGTACAGCTGCACAGGTGTGAGTTTTGTAATGGGTTAAGGTTTTCTTTGTGGAGTGATACTTGAAGTGTAGATATATATAACCTTATATATACAGACATATATTTTTACAAAAAAAAATAATCTCGGCCTCTTGAAGGCTCAGATCTAGTGTAGTGGCTTCTTAACCTGGCAGGAGAAATACCATGTATCTGTGTCCATGAAGGCAGTTTTCCTGAACTGCACTACAGGAGACCTGCTCTTCTGGCATGGTTCAGTACCCTTGGAGGTGTAGTTGCTTTAAGCCCAGTTTAAGGTAGTGGGAGTCTTCTCCTTTGTTTGCTCTGAGGTCCTTATGGCTAAGGGCAAGCAAAACTCGGGGACATCCAAACCCCAAGCCTCTGGGGTTGGGCCTGCATGTAGGATGCCTGCCAAAGGTTTTGGAAACATCTGAAGCACCAGGTATGGTTCTAGACTCTTGGATTTGGAATTCGTTTTGGCTAGTTTGGCCTCAGATACAAATTTATATTACAAAAAATCATCTCAGCCTCTTCTTAGGAGTAGTAGTCAGAGTGTAGATATATATAATCTCTTATATATAGATATATATATAGATATATATTTAAAAAAAAAGATAATCTCGGCCTCTTATCAGCTCAGCTCAAGTGTAGTTCTATGCTTGCCTGTCAGGGGAAATACCATGATCGCCATGGTGGCTTCCTAGACCACTCTGCTGGCATGGGATAGTACACACATAGGTCCTGGTAGTTAACCTTGACTTTATGCCCACTTTATGGAAATGGAAGACTTCTCTAGCTTGCTCCTGGGGCCTTATGGCTAAGGGCAAGCAAAACTCAGGGGCATCTGAACCCCAAGCCTCTGGGCTTTGGCCTCCAAGTAGGATGCCCGCCAAAGGTTTTGGAAACATTTGAAGCCCCAGATAGGGGTGGAAGATGTTTGTCAGTAGTAGGACCACTTATGGTTCTGGACTGACTCACAGATTTGGAATTTGTTTTGGCTGATTTGGCTTGGTATACAGAAACATTTTTTTTTTTTAGATCTCCATCGGGAAAACATTAGACTGCAGCTCAGAAGAGCCTGCTAGAATCCCGGGCTTCTCCCAGCCTCTCAGATCACTTCATGCTGGAGAAAGCTGCAGTCCTCTACTGGCAGGTGTTGCTCTGGGCTTTCCTCAGGGTGGAGAAGGTTCTGCTGCAGCTATTATTACTTTTCTGGTAGACAAACCCAGCAAACTCCACTCCTGTGGATCAAGGGCGGCCCACTGGTCTTTGCCTCATTCCAACCAGCATCTAGATGGCCTCATCCAGTTTGGAACTCAGCATCTTTCCTTCTTTTACCAGCCCTGCTCTTCTCTCCCAGAGAACTGGAGCTCTGTGCTTCCGACGCTCCCCCACATGCCTATACCAGTAGTTTGGAGACCAAAACACCAAACCAAGAAGAGGCTCTCAACCTGCTCTGTTGCACAGCTGTAGGAATCTACAAACCACTCCACTGCTGCTGGAGTCGGAGATG
The DNA here is from genome assembly GCF_052110815.1 of Crocodylus siamensis. Classification (NCBI taxonomy): domain Eukaryota; kingdom Metazoa; phylum Chordata; order Crocodylia; family Crocodylidae; genus Crocodylus; species Crocodylus siamensis. The sequence goes on along the minus strand of NC_143403.1, from coordinate 40,891,945 downwards.
GCTAGACCTGGACCTTAGCACCTCTCTACTGGAGGTCTCCTGACCCCACTCCCTAGGTTCCCCAACTGGAAAACATCTCTCATCTGTAGCTCTTTGGGAGTTGCAGCATACACAGGGGCTGTTGAACCACAGGCGAGACTGTGGTGCTTCATGGGAGATGCTGTCAAGCCAAGGCACTCAGCCTCCAGGGAGGAATGAGACCATGAGGCACTCAAACTACAGTCATAACCCTTAGGCCTGGGGCCAGAGTTCCTAGGCAAGTTCCGATCTGAAGTTTCCCCACTGAGCCAAAGGACTCTGCATGTGACATTCCTGATTCATTCAGGACAAGAAAACACATCAACAGGTCAACGTCCCCCCAGGCCAGTCTAAAGAAACATTCCAGAGAAATCAGCTGTCACACAGGCTCGGGGGTCACCTTTCAAGTGCTGCCACAAACTTGCTTAGCGTGTCTCAGTGGGAGAACAAGAGGCCATGAGCTTAGTAGCAGATGTCTTAGCAGCACTGAACCTTGGGCATCTGTCTCATTTGGGAAGAGTGTCCAGTGTTAAATAACCTTTCAGTTGTCCCTGACCTGACTGCAACTTAATGCAGTCAGGTCTGGTTTACAAGTAGCTGGCTTATGAGAAGACTGCTTATGAAAAGGCTGCCACTTGGGGTAGGCCTCTGCTGCTTGTCTTTGGCAGAGACAATGCCCACTCTCCTCCCTGAGGGTGACAGCTCAGGGGCTATAAGGCCAGGGTAGGCTCCTATAGGAAGTGGTACTAGCAGTCCTCTTTCCTTGCAAAAGTCATCTCTGTGGAGGGTCAGCAAATTCAAAAGCAGGTCTCTGGAAGATGAGCATTTCCTGACAACAAAGAGGATGTCTGTATCTGTCTCTGTCATTTTTCTTGGGACTCCTCCAGTGGGCTCATCCAGAGAAAAAAACGAACCTGTTAACTCTGGTATCTGCTAGGAAGCAAATCCATTGGCACATAAATGCTCTGGATGGTCTTGATGCTTTTCCATACCTCATGTGACAACAGGCTCACATGAATTACCTGTATATTCAGTCCTTTTTTATAGACCTCCATGCTGAAGAGAGGTCAACCTCAACACCAACCCCCCCCTCCCCCCGCCCAGACCAATATTTTGGTGTTTATATGGGCTATATGCAGTTTGGGGCATGGTCTCATTTTATGTTCATGTCCACCACAAAGGGGCAGGGAGCAAGGGCTGATCCTGACACTGGACCATTATATTTGGAGCTAGACCAAAGGTAGCAAGCATGGGAAGTTTCTGCAAGTGTTCCTAGTAGTACAAGCCTGGATGTGTTGAATGAATGTGGAAGAGCAGCAAAGTGGAATCTGGCCCGGTTGTTGGGAAAAATCCTGACTCACATAAGCCCACATTTTGAATGCTGACAGGTGCTCAAGGCTGTCAGTTAGCCAAGACAGCCCTGGGGCAAGCTAGTGCATTAGGAGGAAGCTTGGCACCTGCTCAATCAGTGCCAGAGGCTACCACACCCCAGCTGGTGCCCAGCCTGAGCTCGGGCCAAGGTGGGACAGAGACAACTTATTGGATACCAGGGCCCGGACAGCTGGTAAAACTCTTGTAAGGTCTGCACACAGAGGAGGAGTCCGCTGGTAGCTGAGGGAGTAAGGATCCCTGAACCCTCTGGTTTTAACTTTGCCCTGTCCCAGCTTCTACCTCCCCCTGCTCTTCCCACACAGACCGGGAAAGGGGGAAAAAAGACGAGCCTGCATTGGCCGGGAATCGAACCCGGGCCTCCCGCGTGGCAGGCGAGAATTCTACCACTGAACCACCAATGCTCCCGGCGGCCAAGCTTCGCCGCGCCTGGCTAAGTGGTGAATAACATTCGTCTTCGCGCTCCGCGCAGGACCTGCTTGTTCACGCCCTCCCTCTCCCAAGCAGCTGGAAGAGGAACAGCTGTGCAGCCACATCAGCTCTGGGGTGAGGCACCCACGGGAGGGGATCCAGCTGCTGGCAGGGCAACAGAGGGCAGCAGCACCGTCATCTGCTACCGCTTGATAGGAGGAGGATGTCGGGGGGACGGGGATTACTAGTGAGTTTTAAGGTGTCAGAGGAGTCCAATCTTGCTCTGCAAGTTTTTCCACAGACATGACAAGTGGTGCCTAGTGGAGGAGCACAGCTGTTGGCCAGGGTGCTGGGCACTTTCCTTCCTCCTCTGCCGTTTCTTGGCTTCCTGAGCAAAACGGTTCTCTTCGAAGTGGGCTGTGGCTTGATGTGTGGTGCAGTGCCATTGAGACCTGATACCAGCCAGCACTTCCCAATGGGTAGGGTTGGTGCCATCCTTTTTAAAGTATGCTTTCAGGGTGTCCTTGCAGCGCTTCCTCTGTCCTCTGCAGGTCCTCTTGCCATGACTGAGTTGAGAAAAGAGGATTTGCTTAAGGAGACAAGTGCCAGCCATGCGCACACAGTGGCCAGCTCAGTGGAGTTGATGTTTCATGTTCTTTGCCTCAGTGCTGGTTATGTTAGCTGCAGAGAGGATGCTGGCACTGGTGTAGTGGTCTTCCCATCTAATGCAAAGGATCTTTCTAAGGCAATACCGATGAAACCATTCCAGGCGCTTAAGTTGGCTTTGATACATCACCTACATCTCACACCTGTAGAGGAGCAGGGGGATAGCCACTGCATTGTAGACCAGGATCTTAGTTTCCATGTACAGATTACAGTCAGCAAAGACATGGTGAAGCAGTTTTCTGAAGGATGCACTGGCACAGTGGATCCTATATTTGACTTTTACATCAAGACTGACTGACTGGGAGAGGTGACTGCCAACGTAAGGGAAATGCTCAGCATTTTCCAGAGGTTCTCCACCAATGGTAATTTGTGGGGGTAGGGGAACAGCTTGTGCTGGAGCAGGCTGATGCAGCGCCTTGGTCTTCCCAATGTTAAGGGAGAGTCCCAGGCTGTGGTAGACACATGAGAAAAGGCCAAGGACAGACTGCAGATTGGTCTCAGTGTGGGTGAGGATAATGCAGTCATTATTGTACTGAAGGCCAGTGATGCCAGTCTTGGTAACTTTCATTTTGCGGTGAAGGTGCTGCAGGTTGAAAAGCCTTTTTTTAAGGAAAAATTTCTGTGTCCCAAGTCAAATTAGCCAAATCAATTCCAAATCCATGAGTCATTCATCCAAGAACCATATGTGGCCCTGCTACCAGCAAGCATCCTCTACCCCTGCCTGGGGCTTCAGATGCACTCCTTTGGCAGGCATCCTACATGCAGGCCCAGGTTTGGATGCCCCCAGGTTTTGCTTGCCTGTAGCTGTATGGCCACAGGAGCAAGCTAGGGAGGAGTCTCCCATTTCCATAAAGTCAGTGTATAGTCAAAATCTTCCCACTGGAAGTAAAAGTGGGAGATGAACTATGCATTATCTCAGTCGGGGTACTACCCCCTGCCATGTTCATGGTTTTCCCCAGCCGGTAGGAAAATGCCCTTGGTGGTCATGTTATTTCCCCTGCCAGGTAAGTATGGTCTACACTTGAACTGAGCTAAACTGACCATCCATTTGTTATTCAACCCAGGCACTGGCAGCTCTGCTCCCACCTGTGGCTGCCTGCTGCCTTGTGGGCCCTTTCACCCCCCGGGAACCTGCTGCTTTCTTGCCCTGAGCAGGACCTGATGGGAACCCACCCTGCTGTGTCATGAGTGACTGATTGTGCTTTGTCCCTCCTGACACAGGCCAAGCACCCAGGCAGAGGGGGCTGAGCAGCCAGCGTCTGATGCCAAAACCACATCACCTGTTCCAGGCAGCACCTCCAGGTACTTGGCTTCTCTGGAGGGTGCTGGCTGCAGCCTGCCTGCCCCTCCTGCCTCCAACCCAAGAGCTGGCTGCCTGGGAAGGGCTGCACTATACAGCATCTACCAGGCAGTGCAGGGTCAGGCCTCCTTGACACTGCACAGCCATCAGAGGGCACCCCAGTGTGGTGCACAGCAGAGGAACCCCACGTTGCTTGGTAAGGCTGGACCTTCAGCCTCAGCTCCTGATGAAGCCAGAGCCCTTGCTCTGAGCCTGCCAGACCGGACACTACAGCCTTGTGTCCGTCTCTCTTTGTCACTGATTTCCCAGCTGCCGCTCCCCACCCCTAACTCTGCCATCACTCCACAAATGCTGTCTTCCCGGCCAGGTACGCAGCACCTGCCGTCCTGTCCCCTGGGTCTACTGCACAGACCCACTGAGTAGAGCTGAGGGAGGCAGTACTCACCCCCTGCACGGCTGTGCTACAGCAGGGCTCCCCAGGTAACTCATCCACAGCATAGGGTCTGCCAGGGTCAGCTCTGTTCTCCCTTTACTTCCCTGGCCCCTGGAGAGTGTTTGATGCCCGAGGTGCCTCCCAGCCACAGCCAGTGCCATGCCTCCTCTGTTGCATCTGCTAACATCTATTCTTCCAGCCAGTGCCTCAGGGCCATAGGTCCAGACCCCGGCACTACCTGGGTTCAGTGTCCTGCTTTCCAGCTTGTCCACCTGACTCATGTTCAGGCCCTCTACTCCAGAAGAACCCAGTTTCAGCTTTTGGAGCTGCCCACAGTCCTCAGGTGCTTCAGAAAAATCATAACTGGATCAGACAATCCCTACGGTTCAGTTAATGCAGGATCAAACCTTTGCTAACCCAGCTCTGGTACTTCCAAGGTGCTTCTTGCCCTGTGTCAGCTTTGGAAGTTGGCTCCCCAGTATGAAATGAGGACAACCACCCCTTTGCAAACAGTGCAAAGACAGAAAAAGCCTCCGAGCACCTCTTCATACTGCAAGGTCATGGTGTATTGGAGGGGGGAACCAAGCATCTGGGAAAACAAAGACCCAGACCTAGCAGCAGAGATTGCAGCTCTCCCCTCCCTGACCCACATGGGCTGGGCCAGTCAACCTGGTGATGGTCTTCCCTGCAAGGTGCTGGAGAGTATGCTTGCTGCCAAGCCATGGCTTTTACCTACTTCTGTTTAAAAATAAAATGCAAACTTCCAGCTGCCAAGTCACATGCCAGGTATCCCTGTGCTGCACCTGGAGCTCAGGGGGAGCTTCATGGTGATGGCCAGGAGAGAACTCAGCTCAGCCAGTGCCTGCCCCCACATGGGGGTGGCAGGGGATAAACCAAGGGGAAAGGAGCAGCAGGTGCCAACAGCCAAAGGCCTGTGACACCCAGTAGGGCAGTTCTGGCTCCAGCCAGGAGATGGCTGTGCTCACTGCTGGAGAGTGAACGCCACAACACCAGCTTTGGGATGCACATGCAGGTACCCCGAACCGGCCTTGAAAAATGAACAAGCCACCATAGATTCATAGATTCCAGGGTCGGAAGGGACTTCAGTGGGCCATCTAGCCTGACCCCCTGCCCCTGGCAGGCAAGAAAAGGGTCACCAAACCTGGGATCATGTTATCCCAGCCAGGTGCCTGTCCAGTCTCCTCCTGAAGATCCCCAAGGATGTGGCAAGCACCACCTCCCTTGGGAGCCCATTCCAGATCCCTACAACCCTTACTGTGAAGAACCTTTTTCTAATGTCCAGTCTAAACCTACTCTCCAATAGCTTATGACCATTGTTGCTTGTTATTCCAGGGGGTGCCCTGGTAAACAGATCATCGCCTACTTCATGTTGCTCCCCACCCATGAATTTGTACGCCACCACAAGGTCCCCTCTCAACCTTCTCTTGGAGAGGCTGAAGAAGTTAAGGTCCCTTAGCCTTTCCTCATAGGGCTTTCCCTGAAGGACTCCAATCAGACAAGTGGCTCTTCTTTGGACCCTCTCCAGGTTGTCTGCATCTCACTTGAACTGTGCTGTCCAGAACTGGACACAGTACTCCAGCTGCGGCCTGACCAGTGCCACATACAGAGGGAGAATCACCTCCCTGCACCTGTTTGTGAAGCACCTACGGATGCACGACAAGGTGCGATTGGCTCTGCCGACTACTTCATCACATTGACGACTCATGTTCATCCTGGAGTCAATAGTGACTCCAAGATCTCTTTCTGCCTCAGTGGTGCTGAGAAGGCAGCCCCACAGCCTATAGGTATGATGGCAGTTTTTCCTCCCTAGATGCAGCACCTTGCACTCGTCCTTATTGAATTGCTTCCTGTTGTTCTCTGCCCACTTCCCCAACCTATCAAGGTCAGCCTGGATCTGGTTCCTCCTCTCCAGGGTGTTAGCTTCACCTTATATTTTAGTGTCATCCGTGAATTTGGACAGGTTGCTTCCCACCCCCTTGTCCAGATCACTGATGAAGATGTTGAACAGCACCAGCCCCAGAACTGAGCCGTGAGGGACTCCACTGCCCACATCTTTCCAGGTTGACACTGACCCATCCACCACCACCCTCTGAGTGCAACCCCTAAGCCAGTTTGCTACCCATTCTACTGTATAATTATCCATGGCAAATCTCAGTTTATTAATAAGGATGGTATGGGATACCATGTCAAAGGCCTTCTTGAAGTCCAGATAGATAACATCCACCTCGACTCCTGCATCTAAACTTTTGGTGGCCTTGTCATAAAAAGAAACTAGGTTAGTCAAGCAGGACCTACCCGCTATAAACCCATGTTGGTTACCCTCTGCATCACATTAGCCAGCAGGCTCCCACAGATGCGTTCCTTAATAATTTTTTCTAGGATTTTCCCCAAGATAGAGGTAAGTCTGATTGGTCTATAGTTCCCCAGATCCTCCTTCCTCCCTTTCTTAAAGATTGGGATGACAGTGGTGCTCTTCCAATCCTCTGGGACCTGACCCGAGCACCATGTATCCTTGCTAGTGGTTCAGCTATGACACTCGCTAATTCCTTCATTACCCATGGGTGAAGTTCCTCCGGTCCCGGTGATTTGAACACATCCAGTCCCTCCAAGCGTCCTTTTACTGTATTGCACTGACCATTGGTCGGCTGATGTTCCTCTTGTTGATGTCCATGATGCATATTGAGGGTTCATCTAGATTCCTATTTAAGAAGACAGAAGCAAAAAACTCATTGAAGAGCTCTGCCACTCACCCTGGGACTAAACCCACCTGCCGGGTGGGTGTCAGGGGAACTGCTGGGTGCGGAGCACTTCAGAAAGCAGGACATGTACGTAGACCAAACTATGATTTCAGAGGTGAGCACCAGGTTCCAACACTCATGGCCCCTGTGTTTACTAGAGTGCAAAACACCCAGTAACAGCTCTGGCGACAGGCCAGGGTCCCCAGCAGCTGGCAAGGGTTCAGGCACAAGCCACAAACAGGGCCCCGACCAGGAGAGGCAGAAATGGGGTGACAAAGGTGCATACCCAATACCCACTGCAGTGTGACTCTCAGGGAAAGACTGACTGGAGCCATTCCTTGTGCTTCAGCTTGTCCTGGAGAATCCCTATGATCTCACTGCTGCGTTGCGGCCTCCATCCCCGAGACAGCCAGGACACCTGCCCAGCAGCCCCAAGGGAAAACGAGAGGTGTCAGTCCCTGCATTGGCCCAGTCCACAGTGCTCCTTGGCACAGCCTGGGGCAGGAGAAGCTGATCGGTTAGTTGTTACACTGCAGCAGGGGCCGTGTGAGGGAAACGAGGAGGAGGAAGAAGCTGCAATTTGTAGGTGCCGCAAAGCAGCAGCAATTCCTGCTGCCTCTGAACTTTACCCAGAATCCAGGGGAGTGGCTGGGAGGAATGAAAGCATTCAGGGGTAACTCAGTGGGGCTCTGCTACCTGCCAGCCCCTGACTTCAGGACGCTTGCACACCCTGGCTGTGCAATAGGCTGCCAGCACCCCCCCGTGAAACTGCTGTGCACTGGTCACAACATCATGCTGGGAGCTGGGACAGCCGGGCCCAAGCCCTGCTCTGATGCTGATTTGCCCCTGGGCCACTCACTTTCCAAGACACTCACTGATTTGGGTGCTTCCTCATCTGGGGCCCAGCCTGGTGCCCCTGGCAGGTCCCTGCAGCTCCGGCTGCCATCCGAAGGACTGTCTGAGGGGGCTTCTGCACCCAGGAGAGGCAAGCATGTGAAAACAGAGGCACCTGCTGTCAGAGGCCACTTCCCAAAATGTCACCCTGGGCCTTATCTCTGCCTCAGTGTCCCCATTTCTAACATAGCACAGCTATCCAGAGAGGTCGTCCCAAGGGCTCCATGAGGGGTTGGGAGGTCAGCTGCTGTGAAGTCCTTGAGATCCTCTGAAGGAATGTGATGGTTTCCCCGTGCCTGGTAGGGAGAGGGGGATGTAGCATACATTAGCCCGAGGATGTGGAATCAGCAGCCACCTCTAGCAGTGGTAAAATTGTCCTTTTCTATAGGATTTGCTGTGACCAGGAGCATCCACTGAAGGGTCCAGCAGAGTGCACTCATGTACCCTCACCCAGCGCTGAGGGCCTTGTCATGTCCCTGTATAGATGAGCACAGCCGCTGCCCCAGCCTCCCATGGCTGTTACTGCAGCTGCATTTCAGACCTGCCCTCCTCCCCCCACAACCCTGAAGACGATCTCCACCTCTTGGCACTAGCTCCACACCCCCACTCCTGCCCATTTGTAGGTCAGGAAGCTCACACCAAACCAGAGGCCACAGCGATCAGCTGGAGCACAAGGGTTTGCCTGTATGAGGGACTCCACCCAGCTTGCAATGCCCCCTTTTCCTTATACAGCAAGGATGTACATGGCAGGTGCATGGTGAAGCTTGTACCCAGCAGTGAGCAGAGTGAGGCAATGACTGCACCTTGTCTGGGGGTAGACAGCAGCTCCCCTGAAGCACAGGAGCCTCTCCCATCTCCTCTGCAGGCAACTAAGTTGGGGGAGGCCAGTGTGAGTCCCAGAGATACCAAGGACTCCCCTGCTGCCTCACTGGAGGCTTGCAAAGCCAGTTCCAAAGTATGTTTCTCCTTGCTGCTTAGGGTTTTGTGTGTGTTCACCACAGCAGGGAACAGAGAGGTGGCAGCAGCTTGGTCCACCCCAAGGGGCCCAGAGGACAGGCCCAAGCCACAGCACTACATCTGGGGACCTGCTGGAAGGAGGGAGGCTCTAGAGGTTGAAGGCTGCATGTGGAGTCTATTGCCACCATTGCTGTCCCTCCAGACCACATTCAGTTTAACTTGGGATCTGTAATAAGACACGCATGGACCCAGTGTTACCCAAGAGACAGGAGGAAGAGGGTATGGGGGAAAGCAGCTCAAAGTAACAAGGTAAGAGGCAAGAGGATTACAGCTAAGAGTCAACTGTTCCCTAGTAGATAAAAGCCCTGGGAACCAGGCCCCAGGCTAGCTATCTCCCCCCTACCCACTCAAAACCCCAGCAGTTGGATTACAAAGCCACTGTTCATTTCCAAGTCAGTTTCTTTCACTTGTATTTAAATACATTCATTTACTGATCAAACTGTTCTTGCAGTTCCATTGAGTGGGTTACACCAAATTTCATTTTGTGTCAAGTGAAGACTGTGGTGAGCTCAAAATACATGCATGAGTATGCAGACAGACATGTGTGCTTGAGTGCACCCTCCCTCCCCCCCCAACACAGCATTGTAGAATGACAGCTTGGGACCACTGCTGTGGTCTGTAGCTTCCTGATCATTCCCAAAACATGCACTGTGTGTTTTACCACTCTCCTAATGTCTGCACCAAGGGTGGAAATGCCCTTTTCCAATACACTAGCTCCAAATTCTGCACTGCTTCCTCCTGGTCCTGTATCAGCCCTGGCACCGTGGGTGGGATAGTCAATGCTTAAACTGTGGGGCTCTGTACTGAAGAGTAACACTGACTGCAGAGAAGAATCTTGACCTGGGAGGTGCCAGCACAAGCCCCGATTTAGTGCCTTAATGCCCTGTCTGGCTAGGCATGTTTTCTAGGCAGGCAGGATTCAGGCATCAGTATCACAAAATTCACAGAAAAGACGGCATAAGAGAGATGACAAGAATATCACAATTCTGTGCACCTTGGTCCCAGTACAAAGCAAGTGGACATCTGAGGTCATTGTAAGCTAATCAGAAGGCTTCCCTGAGCAGCCTGAGGTTTTCTTGTGTTTGAACAACAGATTTAATATCAAGGCCAACAGGTTTCAAGAACTGTTCCCAGGTGCATGGGAGCAGTCCCTGAGCAGTGATCCTGAGATACTGAAACTCATTGCCAAGCACTGGAACATGCTGCCTACAGATGTTGTAGAATTGCCATCTCTGGACATTTTCAAGAGCAAGTTAGATCAACGTTTGGCTGGGGTGGGTAAGTCAGGAATGATCCTACCCTGAGCAAGGGGCTGAACTAGATGACCTCATGGGGGCCCTTCCAGCCCAACTTTCCTATGATACCATTAGATGACAGTGGGAGCAACTCAGTATCTTTTTGCAGCTCATTACTGGGTAAACAGGAAACTGTTGCCTTTGTGCCAAGTGGATGATCTGGGAACACCAGCGAGGCAGAAAAGACTCAAAGGGTTAAGTGTTTCAAAGGTGTGATGTCTCTGTCATGAGGCCAGAGGAAAGACAAGCAGTGACTTGCGTTCAGTCCCAATTCAGCACGGTCCTAAGGCAAGTGCTGGACTTGAGCAGCAGTGAATAGTTCCAGGGGAGCCAATGATACTGATCACATACTTCAAGTCTGGCCCAAGATAAAGTAGTCTGCTGAATCAGGACCTAAAATGAACTAGTCCTGATCTTTGACTTCAATGAGCTTTGAGTCAGAGCCTTGAGGGCTAGACACAGGTCCTGCAAACTCCCTGTCTCAGGCTTCACTTTCAAACAGGCGTCATCCCATTACCTTTCCTGAAGCTGTTCCCAAGAGCAAAGCCTGCATGTGCCTAAGTGTCTTGTGACTCAGTAAAACACACGAGTACGGTCAGCCGGAAGGAGACGACCTGTGAATAGGGCACCTGTGCCACGGACCACAGGGGAGCTGCAGGAGAAGTGAGAGAGCATCTGGACAGCATGTGGCTGAGGGGTGGGTTTGCACTTGTCACTTCCCCGCCTGCAAGTGCCTCTGGACACACTTGGTGTGTGTCCCTCCCTATTAACAGCTGGGGAAAGAGCAGGTGACAATGAGATTAACCACCCCAGCTCCATTGACTGCCTGTAAGGGACCAGGCAGAGGCACTGCCCCCCCCCAGCATTCTGTAAGTGTGCAAAAGGGGCGTGACTTACACATAGAGCCAGAAATGTCACTTGCTGGAGCACCTGACATGACTCAGGGGAGACCAAGTGCATTCTGCAGCCTCCTCCAAGTCACTTTCCTGCTACCTCACCTGGACCCTCAGCCCAACTCTGAGCAGTTCCCCCTGACTGCAGCAGCACCACCAGCCCAAGGGTGTGTTTTCACTTCCTCCCACCTCCCCAAGACGAGTCCCCACACCAATGAACCAGATACAAGACAGAAAGGTAAGTCTGGGGAGACCCAAGCCTGGGAAATATGTGCTCACACCTGCCCCCTGCCAGCACTTCCAGACAGGGAATTGCTGGAAGCCATGGCTGCTGAGGGTCTGGACCCAAAACTATTAGTCACTGGGATGTAAGTTTAGGTGTGAACTTTTCGTCCCTGTACAGACTCTGACTGGCTCCCCTTCTCCCCACCCCCTGGAAATGCAAGGGAGCTCCTTTATCAAAGGCATCTCCTTTCCTGCCACTGCTTTTTAAGTGTTCCTGATGTATCCAGACAGGGACATACTGCTGCATCAGACTCCAGGCAGAACAGAAGACCACCACTACCAATGGCTGGTGCTGCTTTCCCTCAGAAGGGCTTTGCCAGGGCTCTGAGTCACTAACACCTACAGCCACTCAGCTCATGCTAGAGCTGGGCTCTTGCACTGCAAATCCTGCCCTGAGTTTGGCCCCTGCTGCTCTGCAACCAGCCAGGGAAGTCAAGGGATCTGCTGCTAGTTTTACACTGAAGAAGCTCTCTAAATAAGCTTGCCTCTTCTATCCCTCCAGGTGAGGTCCAGACCTAGGGTGACCACCTTTTCAAAATGGAAAGGCAGCACACATGACAGCCTCCCCACTCCCGCCAGGGGTACAGCCAAAGCAGAGCTGAGCCAAGCAGGGTGGATACAGGCTGCCCGCTGTGGACTTGGAGCATCCTGCCCTGCTGCCTTTCCCCTGGGACCTCTGTGCTACCCCCCCTTCCCCCCGCCTGCTAGTGGGTGGGCAGGAGGCATCTCACAATGGCAGTGCAGCCAGTGTGGGGGCCCCCAGGGGGAGGGCAGCAGAGCAGGGAGCCCCAAAGCTGCAGTTGGCAGCCCGCATCTGACCCCACTCCACACACAAATCTGGGGGAAATGTGCTTCTCCATGTCCCCCTGGAAGTGTGTGAAGTTCTGGGTAGTCACGCCCGCCCCCACAAAGATAAGCCATCCGTGGCCCTGGTCCCATGCATAGTCTTGTCTGGGCAGTGCCCCCCACCCTTGCCACACTCCCTCCCTCACCATGAGGGCCTCAATCTGTTCCCTATGTTCCCTTTCCCCCGCCACAGACTTACCTGCAGGAAGCTTCTCTCCATGCTACCTGGGTGTATTCCCAGCTACATGCATGTGAGCAGGAGCACACATGCACATGGCACCCCCTGCATCCCACTCCCAGTAGCCTCATACAGCCCGCAAGAGGAAACCCACCACTTCCCAAACACAGATCCCTGCAGGATACGATGAATCCAGGACAGATGCTGTCCCAGTCATGCAGTTTGGGATTGGGACTTGATGTCCCCATTCTGGAACTGTCTGGCCCAATTAGGGAAGGTGGTCACCCTACCCAGACCAAACTAGCAGTAGTCCCTGCCTGCCCCTCAACATGCATTCAGGGAATCCTGCAGCCAAGAAGAGCAGCATAAAGGACTTTCAATAGATAAGGAGGTAACTTCTAACTTATGCGCACGTGCACATAGGACCTGGGGTCTGGTACTATGGGTGCTGTAACAGGTTATGCCTCCCTATACTTTGTGCTCTTGCCATGCTTAGTCCTAGGCCTCCCTTTTCGCATCCTCCACCCAGGAAAGCAGGAAGCTGGGGAGGGAAGCCACAGCCTCCACCTCCCCCCCAAACCCTCCTGGCTAGAGAACAGAGGCCGGGATGTGGAGCAGTGGAAAGCACAAGCCTCATGCACAGCACCTGCAGGGCAGAGTACAGAAAATTCTCCCCATCTCACCTCCTCTCTGTCATCGAATCTCAGAACACATTTCCTTAATGCTGGACTTGACCCAGTGGTCATGACTGACTGGCTATTAGTGCACCCCCCAGCACAGGTGCCCTGGGTTTGGCTAGAGGCTACTTCCCAATACAACTAAGGCGCTTTTAGACTGGAGTCGCTTCTGATCTGTATCATGAGCAGAAACAATCTTTTTCATGTTCCATCATCCCCTCCATTCTACGAAGGAACTGTGCTACTAAACACACTCAACAAACAAGTGCACAACCAACATTTCAATAGGAATGTAATGCTCATGTGCATAAATATGGGGATCTACTTGATCACCCCATAGAGTCAAGATGTTTTGAAAACAGATTGTTTCCATTACGGGGATCCAAGTAACTGATCAAGCTGGGATTATGACATATGTTACAGGACAGTTTAGGAGCCTCTCAGAAAACCTTGCAAGTATTACTGGTAAGTGGAACACGTAGCAATTTGTTTAACACTTAGCACAAAATAAGGCAAGTCAGGGATCCTTGACCCATAGTGAGAAAGTTGGTTGGAGGAACAATAGCTTTTTGGCCAATAAAATCATCTTTTCTTTCTTCCACAGCAGTGATGGGCACCAGCAGCTGATCATTAACGAAGATTCTATTCAGTATGAGAGGCTGGAGGGGCACGTGCCAGGAGGAGGAGGAGAAGGAACAGTTACAGATTTTATTGTGTACAGTAAAGCATAAAATAAACCCCATTGTAACACATGAAAGGAAAAAAACCAAGACAAACTAAAACCCAGAAACCCAAATACAATAAAAGTGCACGTAATAATTGAAGAGCAGGGAGGAGGAGTGGGGAAGAAGGCATAGCACCAGCAGGGACCTGACAACAAAAGGAAGTAATACAACATCTCTGATGCATGTTTAAATTAGCCAATGTAAAATTGGATTAAGACAGCCATCGTGTACAGAGGTAGCAAAGCACAGAGACAATGGGAAAGGCTGGCACACAGATGTTAGATCAGCAGACAAAAGCTGGGCCAGGAGTCCCTTCCAAGGCATTTGGTAAATAACCATAAGTTCAGTAGGATCCTAAGGACTTATGGAAGCACCACGAAGAAACTCTCCACTTCAGCAGCTCATGACAAGCTGGGTTCCAATTCAGCAGAGATGCTCATGAAGGATCCTACTGCACTGCGTGAGCCTGCTCACCTCCGTGCAGTTAAGGAGAGACCAGAGTCATCTTTGCAGAACTGGAACCATCCTTTTCTTCCAAAGTTCATTGGGACAGAACCACTAGAGACCAACCAGACTGCAGCAACAGCTGTGCAACATGGACTGTACTTATGAAAGGTTGTTTGGGGGTGGAGAATGCCAATAATGAACTGGGGCAGTCCCCATCAACTCCAAGCCAAATTTGTCTGTGTTGTCAGATGGAAGGAGATAGCACACCTTGCCCACTGCCTCTGTTTCTGCCTCCTGTTTCCTCCATGGTCAGTACAGTGGTACTTGTAGACACTGCACCCCACAGTCCTGTTTCCATGGGGCTTGCTCACAGCATACCAATGCAGGCATCCATTGGCCAGTCTGCCAAGGAGACACAAGTATTAGCAAATCCTTGTGACACAATGTGCTAGAGACTGTTTGCAAAAAGAGAGAGGAACTAGCTGAAAAAGGAAAGTTTTAATAACCTGCTGTGGCTGGGGAGCACACACCAAGCAGTGGGGAGGGAGGGCACAATTCTACTTGGCCCACTAGATGTCTGAGATAGCTGCCAGCCAAGTCCTGAACAGGGGTCTTCTGCTTCCCCAGTGTATACGTGCAGTTCTCCTGAAGTCTCATGGGGGAGCTCGGGGCTTCCAGAGGAGCATTCTACTTTGCCCTGCAGAACTGCATAGCTCTGCCATGCCCTTCACTAGGAAGCACTCAAACACTTCCAGAGCTGGACCTTCCATTGCCCAGGAGATGCTCAGCTCTCCATTTATCTCATTAATATGTGGTGGGATTCTCCTTTATGTTGACTACATAAGACCGGGGTTTTCAACCTTTTTTGGGTCGGTGTACCTCCTGGTGGCCAGTTGAGAAGGCAGGAGTCCCCCCGCAGCCAGATGAGCTGCGGGGGTGAGGCTCCTCCAGCAGCCAGTCGATTGAGGGGGAATGAAGTTCCCTGCAGCTGATCGACAACTGCGTAGCGGCAAAAGTACAGCAGAAGAAGTGCTGCCTGTTGCCAATTACCCCTTGAGGCGATCTCAAGTACCACCCCCCCACCCACCCCGATTAAAAACCCCTGGCATAAGACATAGCCATCTTAGCAGCACTCATGACCTGAGCAGGGAAACCTGTCTGCAGACAACTGCACTGACCTCAGTATAAAGACTCTTCTCATATACCCTAGTGGTTAGGATGTTTGCCCAGGACATGGGAGACTTAAAATCCAAAACTTCCTCATCTCCGGTTTGTGCCCATCTCTCATATATCAGAGTGCTCTAAACACTAAAGGTATAGGGCAGTTGTGGCAGGCACCATCATCACCATGAACTCCAAAACCAGTCCCCAGTCAGAATGTTTGGTCATCTACAGCCTCGGGATTCTGCGCTGTATTTATGTGCATCTTGGTGAAACTGACTTGGAAAGGAGCACCGCTGGCTTTACAAACTCCCTGGTCATGCTCAATTGCTTCCAGGCACCTACCATAGAACAGGTTTAGTTGTGCAGGGCAAAATGCAGAATTGTAGGCAAACAGGCCTGGAAGGATGGAGGTCAGCTAATCCAACCCCCTGCTCAAGGCAAGATAACTTCCATTTAAACTGTCCCAGATAAAGGTTTGCCTAACCTGCAGTTTAAAAAGTTCCAACGATAGAGTTTCCAAAGCCTCTCCAGGTAATTTGTCACACTGTCTGATCACCTTCAGAGCTCAAAAATTCTTCCTTATATCTA
Organism: Crocodylus siamensis; assembly: GCF_052110815.1. NCBI lineage: Eukaryota > Metazoa > Chordata > Crocodylia > Crocodylidae > Crocodylus > Crocodylus siamensis. Next base: position 40,875,960 of record NC_143403.1, on the reverse strand, counting down.
ACCTAAAACGTGCCCTGTTGCTATTTAAGAACATTTAATCTTGCCCTGCCTGCTGTGGACAGAAAATCATCTAGCGCCATCCTCTTTATAACCACCCTTCATATATTTGCAGAGTCTTCAGATCCCTCCTTGGTCTTCTCTTCTCCAGACTAAATCATCTCAGTACTTCCATCTTTTCCTTGTAAGTCATGTTTTTTAGGTCACAAACCATGTTTGTTGGTTTCTCCTGGACACAAAACTGACGTCTTAGTGGGATCCAGGCTATCACACAGGGCAAAGATGCCATTTTATGAATCAGTCACTTTAAAAAGGCTGCCTCCATACCCCTGAGACATCTTAGCAGCAAAGCAAAATTTTGCCCGGAGCATGCTCTGCAGGAAGTCAGAGCACCAGAAGCCTGGAGAGATCCTATGTTTGGTGGGACAGCTCCTGGGACTCAGTTGTCAAGCTAGTACCTCCTTCCACTTGACAGGAGCCAGATCACTTTTACCAAAACCAGCAACTGGAGATTTTAACCAAGTGCAGCTCTCTCTCCTTACTTTGCCCACCACTGAGAGCAGGAAGAGGTTGGAATGTCAGCGGCATCTCCATGAAAGGAAGCAGCTGGCAACCTCTCTGCCTTCCCCATTATAATAACTATTTTTCAGCTAACCCCAGCATCAAGCTCCGATTTGTCATAAACACAGAAGCATGGAAGTAATGAAGGAAGCAGCTAAGACCACTGGTGAAAGCAGGCAACATTAACAAACTGTGTTCGCAGACAGCGCGGGGAGCAACTGGCATCCAGTTTAACAGATGGTAGATGATTCAAGGCACTCTTTGTTGCTAAGTTTTTAATTTTTTATTTCTTCTAAAAACAGAGTTGAAACCAGGGCTTGAAATAAATCCCTCCTCCTTCCTCTGTCTCCCAGGAAGAAAGGGGTGAGGAAAGAATTCAGGTTTCACTGTCCTGTCAAAACTCCAGCATGCAATTCATAGAATGACCTGCTGATTTTTGGTTTCCAAGTTATCGTTACAAGCCCCGGTGGGGCACTACAATGGAGGAGTTGCTGTTTTGCCTGGACTTTCCCAAGTGGCTGCATGATATCACAAGCTGAACTTTTAGATTTAAGGTCTCAGACCTTCATCCAGCCTGCTTATTTAGAGCCCTGTAGACCCAACAACAAGAGCCATCACTTGGCTGCTGTAGCAGGTCCTAAGACTTGAGTTTCACCACTGCAGAAAGAAAAAAGTCAAAACAAAAACAAACCTAGGAGTGACTGCTGTACAGGAGTCACAGATACAAGAGGGAAAAAAAACCACTATCAACGTTTAAATAGCTATTGCAACAAGGAGATCTGAGGCACTACTGGGCCCCTTTTCTCCCAATATCACACATTTCAGCTATGGCTGTCTACTCCATGAGCCCTTCACTACTGCAGCAATACTGGTATACAATGCCATGCTGCACTCCCAAGAGTGGATACAGCTAACCTGGCAAAACTGACCTTTGTACTAAGTTAAATAAATGATCAACCACATGTGAAATGAGCTGCCTTGGTGAAAGTTCAGTTTTGCCACTATAACTGCTTCTACGCTAGGGGCTTTGGTCACCATGGGTATGTCAGACTGGGATCCTTCTTCTTTACAGCCACTAGCATAGACATGTCCTAAGATACAAGCAGGAATAATAAGTTATTCCATTCAGTACTGTTTGGCATGACTGTATGCTTTCAGTCCTTCCAGCACCAACTGGCTAAGAAAGAGGCAGGCATTCTCCTTTGATCTCCCAAACTCATACATCCCTTTACACACACCATGTCTAGCTCTGGGATTTATTCCCTAATGGAACACAGCCCAGCTCACAGGGAAGCCACCTCCAATTTCTTTACTTGCATCCTGCCTTCAGGGAAGCTGCTCTCACCTGAATACCTGCACACTTAAGGCCAAACACAGGGAAAAGATACAATGGTTCCCAGAGCCATGCACGGACTTGGCTTGGATGACTCAGCCTGGGCTCTATTCCAGCAGTAGGACCCAATTTGAGCAAAAAAAGATACAGGGGAAAGGCATGACATCCTTCAGGGTTTGCAAAGAGTCAAAGGTCTACAAAGAGCTTCTGCTTTGTCAAAGGCAGCCAGTAAAACCAGTACGCATCAGGTACTCCTTTCAGTGGTTATTACATAGAAGCCTTTCCCACTACCCTTTAACTCCATGCCCTGACCAAAAACATATATATTCATGAGCCAAACCCTGCAGTTCTCTCATGAATATAAATGGAGGGAGGACTTCAGGCTTTTGACTGGAAGATGTACTTGAAAACCAACAGCCATATTTCACTTCAAGGTTATTTTGAATTGTTCCTTCATCCCAAATTTAAAATGAAATCCAACATTTTTCTCCACATACCACCACTGCAGCCGAGACTGTTCTGGCTGACAGTGCACACTGCCTCAACCAGTTTGTATGGCATCTGATGGGGATTTCCCTAGAACATTCTCCCCCAAACCGCCTCTCCCCAGCACCTTTCTTTGCAAGCCCACCAGACAACGCTTGCTAGCTGTTACGACTGTCCCTGCAGGGGCCAATAAGCAACACTATTGAGAAGCAGCCATCTAAAGAGAAAAGAGCCTCTGTCTATAACCAGCTGTAACTAGATTAGCTCATTGGGACAGTCCCTTTCCTATAGATGGAGCTTGCCCGACTGCAATACAGCTTAGATATTAGTGTTTTTGTGATGGTAAGCCTTGCTATTTACAGTGAACACAGCAAAGTGGCACCTTAGTCAACCACAAGCAACAGGCTGCCACCATCTCCACTTTCATTACAACCTTGCAAGAAACCAGTATATTTTCAACTGGACCCCTTGTTGTGAGGACATTCTCTTCTGGGAGACACAATGGGCTTTCAAGTGGAGGAAGTGCCAGGGGATGCTGGTGGAGGAAAAGAGTTTTAAAAAAAGAGGCCTTGTGGATTAAGATTAGGAAGAGGTAACTGGTGTATGAAGGGAATTCTCCCTACCCGCTCTAAAGCTCAGCTGGAAATTAGTAGAATGGGGGACAAGGTGTCTAGGCCACAGGTTCTGCCTTTGGCATGGTTTCCTCCTCAGTCCACCACACAACTAGTTAATCCTAGAACAAGGATGAAAGGAAAGAAGGACACCAGGCTTCACCTGAGATTTCCCCTCCTTTCCTCCTATGCCCTAGAAATAGCTTCCAGGTAGCTCTAAACACTGGCCAATTTCAGACTTCCAGTCTACACCCAACCCAGTTCCCCGAGCAGCCTGATCCTGCCTCACTGCTGTGACAGGGGCTTTCCTTTGAATACTTCCACAAGCTCTAAAATCTTCAACTTGGTGAGAAGTCTCCTCAGCAGGCTCATACCTAACAGTTTGGGTACAGTACCCACCCAAAAACTGAGCCCTTCCCACACCCCATCCTTTGCCAAGTTAGACCTTTTGAGTCAAAATGATTGTGACCACACACAGTAACCAACAGTCTGTTCAGCATTTTGAACCTGATTGTACAAAAAATAATACTAATAATGATAATTATAATAACAATGCAGGAAACCTCCTCCAGGAGAACGATTGCCATTATCAAAGGGAAAGAAAGGAAGAAAATTGCCCAGATGCCCCAAGCTTGTTCCAAACTGTTCTAGTTAGAGCTTAGAATGTGGGAGATTGGGCAAAAATCCCACCCTGTTCTATAGGGCGAGTCAGTGCTGAAGCTCCCAGAAGACTGCCGTTGCACAGGAGAATGGTCCAAACATGCAGCTTCTCCCTGGGCCTGGGAATGTGATTGTTAGGGCTTTCTTCTGACATGATTATTTTTAAAAAGAGCAGCATTTGGTTTGACCACGAGGAGATTGGGTCAGAAGCATACGACTTAAATCCGCAACAGATTTTTGCTTGTGAATCCTTTTTATCCCAAACAGGATGTTTTGTTTTTAAAGAAAAAAAAGAGAGAGTCTCCTTTTCTCTCCAAACCTGATTGGTTGAAGGAACCAAGTATCCTGTTTAGCCAAACCATCACAAGTGGTCATGAGGGACCATGGACTGAACCCAATAGCTCATCTTGATTGATCCGGGATCTGTCACAGCAAGATTTGCCCACCCATCCTTAGGGCAGGAGGCCATGACAGTCATCCCATTTCTTGAAACCTGATTCTGAAATAACAGCTGAGTCTTCTGGCACATCAGTTGCCACGATAAACCTCAATCTTGCTGGTCTTTGCCAGCATGTCAATGATGTGAGCTTCAAAGTCAGCATCATGCACCCTGGTTTTCCGGAACTCTCCAGCATAACGATTGTTCTCCCAGTAGTGGTGCCAGTCGCCTCGGCTGTCTGCACCAAATCCAAAGACATTCACCTGTAGCAAGAGAAAGAGGGATACCAGTAACGTTAGTGGTACTTACTGCAAGGTGGCCTGGGAAACCATGATCCTGGGCATGAAGCCCATTGTGGAAAAGCACAAGAAGGTGCATTATAGCATTTTCTGTCTTCCTCTAAAGTAGCAGGCATGAGCTCCTGCAGAACATGGGATACTGGATCGATGGCTGATGGTAGACTGGGAAAGCCTACATTCCACCCCCCACTAACATAATGCACAACAGATACAAAGATAGGTTTCCTGAGCATTACAAGGCACGTTCATTCAAGACATTTCCAGGACATCCCATCAGCACAGATTTTGCTGCCCAAGTCCAAACTGAAAAGCAGAAGCCATTATGATGCTACACAAAGCTTGAGGGAATGGGGGATACCAGGACTCTCACAGGAAATACATGCCCTTCAACTGGAGGGAATCCTGCTAATCCAGTGAATGACTTGGGATTAGTTTTAGAAGGCTGCTTCAGCAAAAAGTGGATACAAAGAAAGACAACAACCTGCAGCTGGGAAACAGGTCACCACTGGGAACTGTGGCAGATTTCAGCTATACTGTGCTAAGAACTTGATGGCCAGGACTAGATACTTTTCCTTTTGAAGATGAAGGCAGCAGGAGGTTGGATTTCACATAGGAAACCAACTCCCATGCTCCATGCCAATGGCATCATCAACCCCTTCAAACCCTTACCTCATCGCAAACATGAAGTGCAAAAAATAGCACTAGCATCCCCGTGGATGGGTAGCGACCATGGTGCTCTGTCCATCGGTCATGGATGTATTTGAAGAAAGCCGGATTGTAGATCTGCACCTACAAGGAAGTCAAACTTTAGAGTTCAGATTACAGAAATTCTCCTAAAAACGGAAAAAGGACGAGAAGCACGGGCCCAAATTGTTCATGAATGAACAAGTGTATACAAGCTGAAAAGGACTGCCATAACTCAGCTACACAACAAGCACATTAGCTGCTTCACCACACTTTCCAGGTACCAAGAAACCCCCTACTTTCACATGCCTGACAGGTACCAAGTCAGTCTAACATTTTCTTGGCTCCTGCAGTTTGTTGGCACACTCTACTAAAACCAGCCAAATTCCATTCAATCCTTCTCTAAGAGACAGTGCTGAATGCAAGATCAGCTCTGAGATGACATAAAATGATGCAGTCTTTGGGAAAAAGTGATCTATGAAACTCAAATGAACTATGAGTCAGGAAAATGTGTAGTACCCTTGTTGTGAAGTACAGCAACTTCTGCTGAAATCTAACTACCTCAGGATCCTGCTTGGCCTTTTTCACATTAGAGGCAAAGTCATAAAGGTGGCTGAGTTGTGTTCCAAGCCTGACTAGATGGGCTAGCCAAGTTCTCCATGGAGAAGGGCCACAAGCAGACTTTAAGGAAATGTTCTTGAGAAGACAAGGAGGATGGATTTCTTGGGCAAAGAAGAAAGTGAACAGGTGTTCTGGATCATCCTCTCCCCGCCCACAAGTCAGGACAGTATATGCCAAGGGGGCCCAGCACCAGCCTTACCTTTTCTTTGTCCACCCGAAGGAAAGGCTTCACAGGTGCGTATGTGCTGAAACAGCAAAAAGGCAAATTATTTCCTGTGTCCTCAGTGCTCCCTGAGCTCGCACAGGGGTTATGATGAGAAGGTGCATTCGAAGTAGAGCAGTATTAAATGGGGAAGTCACTCACTTGGGTCCAGATTCAGGAAGTTGCCCAAGCAATGAATATTCCTATGAACTTCAAAAGACCCAGCGCCTGCTAATGTATCCCCCGAGTCAGGCTTTAGGAGGCAGGTACCAGCCCTTTCATAACCCCCTTTCATACTGTGGCAAGGGAGAGGTCTGGCCGATGTGCAGCCTATACACTACATGGCAGATGGATCATGCTGATGCAGACGGTACCAATTCCTGCTGTAAAACAGGGAGATCCCGGAGACAGAAAAACAAACCTCTTCCTGACCCTTTGTGCTGACCAGCCTCTGCCATGAAGCATGAGAGCGGCCAGCCCTTATCTCCCAACACAGAGCGATCACACTGTATTGCAAACTCCAGGTTTCACAGACACTGCACAGTAGGCAACTGAACCTCACCGGACAATGAGAAGCTACTTCAGACTCCGAGCAGAGATCTCTGGGTGCTGGACAGAGGGCAGGTATCCTTACCCTCTTTGGGAGCTGGTGACAGAGACATCAAGCATTTCCTGTTGCTCCTTCCTAAAGTTACTTTCCATTCACTTTGCCTTTTAGTCTTGCTTTGTGGGAAATGTTCAAAAGGAGGCTGGTGTAGTTTAACTGTGCCCATCAGAACACTTGAACACCTCACAGCATCCTACCTACACCCTGATGGGCAGCCCAAGGACATCTTTGCTGTAAACAATCCCTGCCCTCTAACCGATAGGGCTGGTCCCCAGTCACTGAGGTTTAAGAGTGAGCCAATCACCAGCCTGAGAGCACATTTGCAGGTAGACAAGAGACTCCAATTACACACAGTGCCTTCAGCTGCAAGCTCTGGCCTTAACAAGGACTTTACAAACAAGCTTGAGGTGGAGACAAGAGACCCATCAATGGAACAAGATTCCACAGAGTGTCATAGCAAGGCTCCCAGCAGCAAGACACATGGGTCATTCCCTTCCATCCCCTCCTCTCCTCACCCACAGCGGACTGCATACTTCCATTTCCAATTTCATGGTTGCTTCTGGAAAAGTATCCAAGCACCTGTTGGGTGTACTGGCTTTGGCCAGCCAGCCACACTCTGCCTGGCAGGGGAAACACCATGCATCTGGGTCCAAGAAGGCAGTTGATCTTAAGCTCTCTCAGGGGTAACTGTTCTTCTGGACTGGTTTAGTACCTGCTGAGATGTTGGGGCTTAATGCCCATTTTATGGAAATGGGAGGCTCCTCCTTAGCTTGTTCCTGCAGCCATATGGCTGAGGGCAGGTGAAACTTGAGGGCATCTGAACCCCAAGCCTCTGGGCTTGGGCCTGCCCGTAGGATGCCTGCCAGAAGACTTTGGAAATATCTGAAGCCCCTGGTGAGGGTGGAGGATGTTTGCCGGTAGTAGGGCCACTTATGGTTCTGAACTGACTCATGGATTTGGACTTGATTTAGCTGATTTGGGTTGGAACATGAAACATTTCTTTAAAAAGCCAAACTGTGCCTGGGGCATAGCTGCATGTCAACCGCAGGAACAAAATGTAGATGCTTTAATTAGGCCCCATCAGGCTGTGGCTCCCTGCAGTCTTCATGCAGTCTGCTCCTATGCCTTCCAAGGCAGTACAATGCTGCAGAGTGCAACCAGCCCAACAACCCTAAGAAATAAATACCCTGTTTCACACATGGAGCTATGAAAGGGGGAGAGGACAATGAGGGCAGCAGAGGGAAGCTTGCTTTGTAATTCTGTTCTCTTACCAAAAGTCCCCTTTCTGACCCTGAGCAGCAGCTTCTAGGGGAGCTCATTAGAGGTCTCAGAACACTAGGGAGTACTGGAATGAAACACACTCATTTGAGTCTCAATCTTTTATCTAAGGAAGCCACTGGCAATGTTCCCCATTGCATTTCAGTGGAACAGGATCATGTCCTTAACAGAAGCAAATGAACAGCCACCAAAGAGAACATTTGTTCACTGCTTCCTTGCCAGTGGCATTGGGGTAAAAAGCCGCAAATCCCACAGACAATGCCACTTTTGCCTTCTGACCCACGTGATGCAGAGCTGGGTACACATTGCCATGATGTGCTAGTCAACTGCCTTTCAGAAGGAAGGCTTCTTTCACCCACCAGCATGACTGTCCAATTGGGTACTTACAATCTGATCTGTCCAGTTGATAGGGCACTAGCAATCCACAGCAAGTCCAAGGTTTTGAAGGGCACTAGCACAAAGCTCACATTAGCAGGCAAATTCTTGGCACTCTCTGGGTACATGAAGTGGTGGGTGGTCCTGCTCCCGACATCTGCTTCAAAACCTACTGTTGGGGCCTGGTTCATTCTGCAGAGAGAGTTGGGACTTAGAAAGGCAGCATTTCATAATTTCCTTGTCACTTGCACAGAACAAGCTAATTAGTGAAAGAGACAGAAACTGAAAACCTGCTCATCAATAAGGAACATCTGCACAACTAGAGATGAGATGAGTAATTATTAACGCCAGGAATCTTGTAGTCTCTCACTGCGCGCTCAATTTCCAGACCTGGCATTACATTAACATTGTGACCATACCTCTTTAAAAAACGTGGGGAAAAACTTTAAAAGGAAAAACCTAAACTTTGCACCCAGGGAGATGAAGATTGATGTACTTCCTAAAAAGGAACAAAGTTGTATCCACTGATTCAGAGTAAGGGGTTCTAAATGACTGCTGCAGCCCTTAAGTTTCAGATGAAGTTCTGGGTGCCCAACACTTCTGAATTTCAGCTGTGATACTTCACAGTGTTACCATAGCCGTGTTCCAAGCAAGAAACTTGACTAACATCCAGAGATGCACAAACATATTATAGCTCAGTTATTCAAAACACATCTTTCCAACCATGCAGCAGTTAATCACACAGAAGAAGCAGACAGTGCTAGACAGACTCTGGAGAGCCGACTTCTATTATCTATGCCATTGAACTGCTGGGTGATCTGGGACAAATCACTCCAGTTCTTCACCTCATTCCCATCCCAGCCTTCTTCTCAACTATTTCAGCTATAAGGTCCTGGGGGCAAGAACTGTTTTGCATTAGGTGTTTAGAAAGAGTTTGATTGGCAAAATGTGGCTGCAATTTTAGGTAGCGATTCTAGCTGCTAAAGTGTGACATGTTATGGGCACATGGGAACTGCTAAGCCAGGGAGCTATCCAAATCAGTATCCTGTTTTACAGTATCCAGCACTAGATGCTTCAGAAGTAGCACAAGCAATAATAAAGCAGCAATTATGGGGGGAAAAAACCATTTTTTCCACCCAGGGGAACAGAGTTCCTAGCTCCCAATATTCCTCAGTGAGGACAAGTCACATTGCCACTTGAACTACCGTGAGAATGAGGGAAAAACCACCCTACTTGCCAATCACTAAACATTCATGCAGTGATATTTAGAAATCCCTACTGCCTTGGGTCATTCTTGACTTTTCAGTGGAGGACAGAGCACACATCTTGACTTGTATTTTGAGATGCACCTCAATTAAACAGAACTTCTCCAGTCCTGCAATGACTTAGAAATATAATTCAAAAGAAACCCTAGAAGTGGTATAGGTCCATTACTAGACAGAAATGGTAAAATTGTTAATAAAGCAGGAAAAGAAAAAGATTTTAAAAAGAGTTCAATAAATATTTGTGTTACTCGTTTGGAAAGCAGTACGATGACGTACTCATAGCATGAAGCAAGGATGAGGGAGTACTTTTCAGTCCATTTGAAATGAAGGAGGAAATTTTAAAAAATAAAATCTACTAAAGAGAAATATTTTAAAGAAGAATCAGCAGGCCTGGATAACTTTTCCCCAAGAGATCTCAGGCCTGCTCATGTGAATTTGTAATAAATCTTGAAACAATGAGGAGCTTCCAGAAGGTCACACATGAGCTAATATTGTCCCTATTTTCAAAACAGGCAGCTGGGATGACCTGAAAATACTATAAGTCAGTTAGTATGATGTCAATCCTGGGCAACAAGAGGGAGTCACAGAAGTAGAAAGCTATCTGTAAGACATTTGACTAAGTACCATGCAATATTTTAATTGAAAATAAATCAAGTATAACTGGTAGCACACATTAAACAGATTGAGAACTGGCTCACAATTCTTAAAGAACAGAGTCAATAGGGAATCCTCATGGAACGGAAGCATTTCTAGTGCAGATCCACAGGGAGAGTTACTAGGCCTGATGCTATTCAACATTTTCATCAAAGATTTGGAAGTAAAAATGAAAGTCACTACAGATAAAATCTGTGGATAACAAAAAAAAATCATCAGCAGTGTGGTAAATAAGAAGGGCAGGAGCAATCTGGATGCATTTTAATACAACATGAAAGCAGATCATGCCTACAGAATACAGAATCTAGGAAAACAGGAACTCTGAAGCTAATTCAACCAGAGTTTTCAGTATGATGATGTGGCAAAAAGGGGTTGCAGTGATCGATCCTTGGATGTACAAATGGGAGGTTGTTGTTAGATGTAACAAATTGGAGCTGCTTTTACTGCTGTGTCTAGGGAGAAAGATACTAGAATGTAGCATGCAGACAGATAACTAGAATGCTCCTACAGAGCGAGACTTGAAGAACTCAGTTCTGCTTAACTTGGAGACTCCATTACAGCACAAGTACTTTTATGAAGAAGTATGTGCCAAAAGGACTCTCAACAAGCAGAGAAAAGCAGCTTCCAATCATCAGTGCTTGTTCTGAAGCCAGACAAATTCAAATAAAAAAATGAAGATACGCATGTCTAACAGCAAGGTTTTTAACTACTGGAACAGGCTACTTAGGGAGTGGTAGATTCGTTATCTCCAAGTGTTCAAATTAAAGGGCTTCTCCAAGAAAAGCACTCAAGTTCAACCTATAGACACTGTAAAGTGGAAAGGCCAGAGGTCTCTAGATGGTCTTTTCTGGCCTTAAACTGTATTAATTTAAGAATTAAATGGCTCTCTCCATGAAGCACCTTGGGATCTCGATCTTTTTCATCATCTCAGCCCTGTACTAAGCTGTCCAAAGTCCAAATTGCATTTTCCTATGGGTGCCACTATGTGGCAGCAAAGTGAAAGGAACTGGACGAAGAGGCCGCTTTTAAGGGAAGCTTGGCTGCATACATTGCTGAATGCGTTAGTGACCTCAAGACTAAGCAGTCTACCTACATTGCACACGAACAAAGAGAGGGCAACTAACTCAGTGAATGATGCTGCTCTCACTACACCTAGATCAGAAAATCATTAAGTGTTGTCAATGCATATTAACATCTGATGAAGTGAACTTGTTTTCATGAAAGCTTATGCATCTCTGATGTATTTAGTCTATAAAGATGCATCTCTGCCCTGCCCAATTTTACCCCATCATACCTAACTACCTCTCTAAGCACTGAATTGTCAGGAAATCCAATTTGAAATCCGTATCGTGACTCAGGCCAGCACTTCATGATTCCCATGATATTCTTCCTATAGAACCCCTGCCACATTCACTACACAGGATAGGTTGTGTTTACACAGTCTGAAGCTGTTTAATAACAGTCTCCCCCTCGTTAGTCCCTGTGTGACCCTAGACCTCGTTTACTGCAGTCTGTTCTTGACCTTGTGCTGAAGACAGAATTACTAGTTTCGACCTGGGCTTTATGGCATGTACAGCTATAGCAAGCAAGGGCTTCACAAACAAAACACCAACCTCTCTCTCTTCTCACAGTACCCCCAGGAGCACTAACATTGACCATTTCTGCTATTTTTGGGTGTCTAGTAAGAGATGCCTACTACCACCTGATATTTCATAATACTTCGCATTTACAGATCTCATTATTTTTAAAGCACAGCTCCTGCTATTTCACTTGCAACTGAGTGGTCAGGCTTTCTGCAGACCAGCCCCTCAGGTATCAAGTTGAACACTCAAGATGAGGAAAATGCAATGAGTGATTAAATGTGAAGAGTCTAGGTTAAGCTACTTGAGTAGCATCTTGAAGGATCCCTCTGGCACAGGCAGGGGCAGAATCTAGTTCTCCTGACTATCCTCTCTCCCTCGTTCACTCAACACCTTCCAACTTCTGCAACTAAATGTGGCAGAAGACTCTCTGGCTACTATGTCCTTTACTACACAGACCTGATTCATTCCCAGAGGAAGTCCATCCTGAACAATGAATGAAGCAGGGGTCCAAAGAGAAAACAGAGTATGATTATTACATAGCCCTTAATTACATAATGCACATGTGCGTGCACACACATGGATAAAACATAGCTTACCTAGGCACTCTTAATTTCACCATTTCCTAAGTTTTGAACACTTCACTTTACAATCTGGACAACATTCGCTTAAGATATATATATGAAGCTTTAAAAAATTCTCTCTCTCAAGCGAATGTTCTCTCTCATATATATCTATATATCGAGTGAGAGGAAAAAAAACATTCATTTGATAAACAGATAGATATGAAGCTTTAAAAAATTATACACATCTCAAACAAATGTTATGCAATATAAATATATATATATTTTTTTTGCTTAAAAAAATTCAGAGGAATGCCATCATATTGGCATCCCCATAGGTGTGCAGCAGTGTTGGAACCCTTAGGTTCACCACACAGATGGCTACCACTTGAACTAATAGAGGAACTGAGAGTAGTAGTAGGTTGTCATTCTCTCTGAGTCAGCAATAGGAGGTGGGACATTTTGCCAGCTTCTTCCATAGCTGGCAGAGGAACTGTGACTCTCTGGAATGGCAAGTTTTACTTCAGGAGCTGAAGGGGAATGGACTCTAACAAAGAGAATGACCCTAGTGTTCTGTCTCCTCCAACCTGTCCTAAGCCCATCTCTTTTCCACTTCTGGCTCATCCTTGTCCCAGTCAATCCCAGACCCGTTGGGTTGGCCCCTCCTCATTTGATTTTTACAACTTGCCCCACTCCTTTTCCTTTTTGAGGTCCCTATTCTCCTGACCCCCAGGTCTCAGTCTTCCTTGTTCATTCCACTACTTTCCTCCCACACCAGGCCAGCTCTCATTCCCTCTGCATATGAATTAAGTGGCTTGCTCCTCCACACTGGCCCTTGCTGGTGCCTGGGCATCGAGAGCACAGGACAGAAAGGCTCCTTGGCGTCAGTGCCAATGTTGGGTTCATTTGCCTGGGGCAGTAGGCACTCTCTGAAAGAATACCTTTCAGAGAAATGTCTCCATGAGAATGGTGACATAATCTGACCAGGGTCACCAAAAACAAAATCTCTGGCCATTTTTAGCTACTTGATGGTAAGAAGTCTCTACTGCTATAGGGGTAGAAGGTGGTACCATACCCCTTAACTGTCCCTCCCAATAAGCTAATGTATGTATGGACCCATCAGTGGAACACCAGGCCATCCCAGGGAACAGCAGTCTCTATAACCTCCCTTGAAGAGGAGCAGTTAAGGCCAGGATAACAGCCAAAAAAGCTTGTCAGCCCTAGGAGATAGCTTTCTCTTGGCCTTCACTATGCTTTTGCTCCTGGTGGAATTTTATTGATCCTGCTGATACTGCAAAGGAAACTTTCTGCCTGCTGCAGGAATGCGATTTACACGTGAAGCTAGGAGGACAGCTGGATTCTCAGACACCAAGCTGAGCTGGCAGTTGGAACAAGTTTCGTTCTGGCGTAGATGACAGCACAGCTTCTGGAAGTCGCAGAGAGAGGAAAATAACAGCCTGACACGTCTATCGTGCCTTCCATCCCAAAGGCTCCCCAAGTGCCTCAAAGTTGTGTGTACAGCACCATGGAAGGGTTGCCGAGAGCTGGAGGGAGAGTGGTCAGCGGGCAATGAAGACAGTAGGAAGTGAGGATGAAGGACAACATACTGTGGGGGCGCACCTAGAGAAAACCTCTGCTATTACTGAGGTCCACGGTCCCCATGATCCAGGCAGAACCTCTGTTTGAGATCTAACAGGCAAGGCAGGGCAGACATTGTGGCGAGAAGGACGTATTTCTGATCAGTCACACATTAGAAAGACTAGAATTTTCTCCTGTCATTCTCTCAGCTGCCTTTGGCAAGGTCTGCTGCACTAATTGCAGCTCCTAGCACCTGACTCAAGAGATCTCAGCATAAGCACATGTTCTCACAGGGCTGCCTTCCCAGGAATTCAGGCAGCTTAGATAGGCAGAGCCTTTCTGTCCATTCTCAAAGAGTCTCTGGAGGTGCAAGTCCACCACAGAGACCAAGGCTGGGTCAGCACTGGACCCACTTCTCCACTTGCCTGAACCTTCATGCTGCTAGTAAGGGTATCCTAGAACCAGGGAGATAATCACCTCTTTCCTTTGAAAATCAAATTAAATAGAGGGGAAACTCTCGCCCTTCTGCCCTCTATGGACAACTGTGAAAATGCAAACATCCTGGGTGCTGGAGACCACAGGACCCAATTTTGCTGGACCTCAGGGTCTTGGCACAAGTTGCAGCAGAATTCTGAAGCAGGAGAGAGACCAAAGCAGTGAGACAGCAAATACAGCTTAGCCAAATTGCAAACCAACCTCTCACTGGCTTAACACAAAAAGGAGGGTCTTATTTCTTTTAGCTGCTAAGATAGAGAACACACACAGCTCACTCCAGAGCCTCAGCCTCATGGGCTGAGTTCCAACCCCAGCATCATTTAGTTATATATTTTCAGAGCAAACTTCTCTGCTCTCCCAGAAGCGGTGTAACAGAAATGCCAATGCAACCCAAACAGTGGCACAAGCTGGCAACCTAAGAAGGAACTGCCCAGGAAGGCAACTAAGAAGGAGCCTGAGAAGGGCAGAAAGGTAGCCAGGCACTCCACTTGATGATCTGTGCCTGAGAGACCCATAAAGAGAACAGACCTGAATGAATGGTGACCAGCTGATCCAGTTGCAATAAGCAGATAGAGGTACTGGTGTGATATCAGTAAGAGATTCCATAGGGAGAAATGAGCAGGGGGCGTTCCCAAGAGACGGATTTTCAAACAGAACTGAGAGATTCTGGAACACAAGCCTCTCCTGTCACCAGTGAGCTTTAGGCTGCCTGGTGACTATGGAATATCCAAAATGCCCATGCAGAGAAAGGGAAGCCTCCAGATGGTGTGGCATTCCACAACAGGTTTGTCACTTCTGGGACAGGTCTTCCCAACACAACATGTAAAACTGAGGAGCCAGCGGTATCCAGAAGCAACTGCTGGTAAGAGATGGGTTGACTAGGTAGAGATCCCACAGGCAGAAAGTTTTTTCTCCCTCACTAAGCCTGTTGGATCCCATCATCCCAGTTGCCTGACAAATGGATAAGCCACACAAACTGTGCTGCCTTCGACGGAGCACAATCCTAGAACCTTATCCCTACCTTGCAACTTAGGGGCAGGAGAATTTTTAACCTCCTATCAAGCAAAGGCTCAGGGAGGAAGGCAGGCAGGGTCACACTTGTCTGAGATACGAACACTAGAGGAATAGCACGAGTGAGGGCTCTCCATAGAGAGGCCATTGCCTTTGAGAGAGCACAGCTGGGGACCATGACACCCAGAGAGTGATCCACAGCCATAGTGCATACTCCCATGAGGTGGCTACCCCAGAAGTTACAACAGACAGGGGCTTGCATTAGTAGAAAATCCCACTGCCAACATTAGTCACCACAGGGCTAAGAAATCACCACTGCCAAGTCTTTCCCCCTTCAATATCAAGCATGAAATGAAACAAGCAGCTTTTGCGCTCAACAGGTTCTTGAAGCCTGCCATTTGACTCAGTTGACACAAGCCAAGTGGCTAGCAGAGAGCCCCAACAGAGTTATGGCAGGTCTATGCTAGAGGATTTAGCAGTACAGCAGTAGTGGCCACTCATGCTGGCCAAGCATGCCTGGTGTAAATACAGGTACGCTAGCCCAGCCAACCCACCCTCTACTCTCGGGATTCTTGCCAGGTGCAACTCTTACCCAACTGCAGGCCTGTCCTCCAAACTTGGCCTTGGCACCAAGAGGTAGGAGGTGGCTGTAATCCCACAGAAGCAGCCATGCCAAAATGCCATAGAAAGTACAGAGGAGCAAGACTGTCATGAGGCTGCACATTTGAAACTCCAAAGGGTACTGCTGCAATACAGACATGAAGAACCTTCTAATTCTGGACTAGAGCAACTTAAAGCCTGATCAGTCACATTGTCCAGGTAGCTGGAGCTCCACATTTGCCTCATGCATTGAGTCATCAGTTGTTATAGGTGTGATCTAAATGGGATTCAGCATCGGACCGGGTATCAGCACACCCGTGCTCTAATCCCAGCTCCAGCCCACTCCCTCCAGGGCATGGGCGTGTGAAAGAACTCCATTCCAGCCTACTCTTTTCTGTTTTATTCCTTTTTCATTTCTCTTTGTCTTCTCACTTGTCTGTCAGTCTCGATGCCCTGAGTTACTGCATTCATGACTGACCACAGGCACTGAGGGAGGGAATCTGACCTCCCTATGGCTTGAGCTCTGACCTCATGACTTGGGGGCAGGGGCTCAAGTCTAGGTCAAGGTGTGATGCTTTTCAAATTGGTTGGTTAACATAAAACACCTGGCCTTGATTAGAGCTAGCAGGTGAGGTCAGATAGGGCTATTTAAAGTGAGAGGCTCTCCAGGGACAAGAAGAGCCATGTTGGGACTTTTACACAGCAGACTGAACCTCTGCAATCCTCACCCACTTCTGGAACGCTGAAGTGAGTAAATTACCAGAAACTTAACTAGAAAGGTAGCTTATAGTAATTTAGAAGTGTATTAAATGTCTATCAGGCCAGTTCTGTTTGCTCAGGGTATTCTTTTGATGCTTCTCCGACTTGTACCCCTCCCCAAGCCTACCCTCTCTACCCAATAAAGCTATCCATTAACAAGCTTTGTGGTACATGCTTGAGAGGGAATGGACAAGCCTTTGCATTCCCTTGGCTCGAATGACTAAGGGAGGCTACTTTCTGTGCTTCAGGTTAAAGGAAGCACTCCAAGATCTTGCAGGGGGTCAAATGCCTTTAAGGTCTACAAGCCCTGTGCACCTTAGGGAGCACAGGGCCTAGGCAATAACCAAGCCCCGGGTAGTGGCAGTGGTTACCCCAGGCTTGCAAGTGCTTCAGGAAGGGGGTCGGCTAGTCACAGGCGCCCCAGGGCAGACACTCGGGCTTGGTAGGTGTATGGGTGCAGTAAGGTGGGTGGCTCAGTGCAGAAGCGCCCCTTACTGGCCCACTACAAGCAGTCACTGCCTCTCTGTGCCTTGGTTTCCCAGTGTAAGACTAAGACCACTTCACATTCATAGAGCAGCTCTCATTGGAGGACAACAGAATGCACTTCCGAATAAATCCCCTAATCTCTGTGGCACTGGGAAGAGACTATTCTTCTCGACTCCCTATTGCTCCAAAGCCTTGCAGCTCAGGAGAAAGCCAGTGCTGCTCCCCTGGTTGGAAAGAGCTGGGTGAGTGTGACCAGAGACCACAATTCCCCCATCCCTGGCATGAAAGAGTGATCCCTGCAGCACTACTGGTGCCCCATTCTGCTCTGGAGCAAAAGAGTTGCATTAAAACCATCCAAGCATACTGCAACGTCAGTGCAATGTGCCTTCCCTTGTTCATGGTGGGAGTTCAGCTCCACAGCAGAGTCCTATAATCAGGCTATATAAGTGACTGGCAGATGCTCCAGATTCCAGTAGAAATCTCCTAACAGAGATGCTCTGGGAGGGCTATGTGGGAGAAGAGTAGCTCATCAGGCCAACTGAAAGGAAATACTCACATTCTATCCATTGCTTTTATCTGGCAACTTCTTGCTTCAACAGGAGAGAATCTCACCCAGTTAATGCTACTTGGCCCCTTAAGGCAAGTGAGCCCGCACTCAGCAGTTTATGCTAATGCTGTCTTAAGGAGCCAGCAGTGATGACTGAGGAACATTAAGACATCACTGTTCCATGGGAGAAGCTCCCTTTAAGCAGCATGCACAGTTGTGTGCATGTCTGCATCTCTTGCCATTAGCATCAGTGCTGTCTCTGCTCAAGCATCTATCTCTTCACTGCAGAATGAGTGGGCTACAGCACTCTCAAAAGGAGGAGAGAGCAGTCCAGTACTCGGACTGGAGGGGTGGCTCTCAGCCAAAGTAGGTTGCTGACATCTGGTTCAAATGTGTTTCACTAAGAGCAATGATTGTAATGGTGGTGCAAGGCAGCCCTCCCAGGCCAAAAAACAGAATTGGCATAGACGATGTCTATTGTTCTCTTTCCCTCCTCCTCCTCCCTTCAGAATGGCACATTGGGGGAGGGGTTCCTTTATTAAAGGAACTGCTCTGTGAGCAGATTTGCAAGGCTGGGCCATGGGTGTTACAGATGCACCCCTGTTCCCACCTGGCCTCAGAGATGGGAGGATTTTAACATCATGAGTTACAAGACTCCTGTCTTAGGTCAGGTCCAGTGTTCCCTCTGCAGCTGCTCTCAGCTTTTCTAGGTTAAGTCCAAGTCAGGCTCTCTGTACTCCATATCCTGCCATTTCCTCTGTAACTGGATTAAAAGCTGCTCCCCCAAGTGACAGGCTACAGCCCAGTGCACACGGTTGTGTCCCCTCTCCCCCCGAGCCTCAGGGAAGCTTAAATTAATGAGAAGACAAAGAGCTGATTGACAAGGAAACCAGCAGAGGTGGAAAGAGAGCTCAACCAGCCAGAGCCAGGCCAGACATAAACTGGAAAGATGGGTGGGGGAGGGGAAAAACTAGCCCTCTGCCTGGAGGATAGAAACTTGCTTTAAAATGCATGGAGGAGGGGAGTGAGTGCTAGCTAGTTGAACCAGCAGCTTGAGAGGAAGGGGGTCGAGTCTGCCTCCTCTACTCAGGCATTATCTGAAGTGACAGCCAGCCCAGTGCGGAGGCTGGGGTGTGGCACCTCCTGACTCAGCTCGCTGACCTGGATGAACTGTGCCAGTGGCTCCCTTCCCCACTCTGCTACAGACAGCTTTAGAGCATCAGCTACTCGCCTCATGATGAAGTCATGCCCATCAATCTCTCGCCCGTAACCAGAGCCGCGCAGGTTGCCTGAATTGCCCACAACAGCACAGCGCCGACACTTCTGGGGGTCCCGGTAGCTGTATGGGTTTTCACCAGGCACAATCTGGAAGAGCTTGCTCAGGACCTCATTAGTGTTATGGGACTTGAACTGTGGCTGCAGCATCTGTGGAAAGAAATGAGGGGAAGCAAAACCTTAGACGAGGATAGTAGCAGGTGTACCTACCTCTGGCACCTGTGACCAACGAACCCCACATCCAGACTTCCCGCATTTACCAGACAGTCTCACAATCCCTCCAGCTGTCATGAAATAGGGAGAGCAGTGCCCAGATTGCTGCTATGGGCCTGACTGGCCAAGATCTCCTGGGTAGAACAGGAGACTATGCCTTGTCAGGCCTCCGAGATGTGGCTCTGTGGGAAGGGAAACAGAGTGAGCAGGAACCCAGAATAAGATGGGAGAACCAGAAGAGGCTGAGGAAGGGGCAGTGAAGTCAGAGAAGGAAAAAGTAAGGTGTGAAAACCAACAGCAACATGCACTTTCAGTCTGGGAGTAAGACTGCCCCTGCACACATATGAGTCCGTGCTTTTTGATGTAGGTTCAAAGACCTTGGGGCAACTTTGACCCCATTTATCCCATCAGAGGCTCAGCAGCTCCCAGCCAAACAGATGGCATGTTTTGAAATACACTTGAGCATTAAGTGGGATTTACTGCAGCATCCCAGAGAGCACAGACTAAAAATATCCAGGAGGACACAGCTCACATCCAAAGGTCTGTGTTCAAGCTTTTGCTAGCTTAACAAGCAAAGGGTGTCAGCATGTGGCTAAGACACATTATCAGTTGCCTCACACATTCAGAGTCTAGTATATACAAGGTGGGCTAGGGAGATGAAGTTTCTGGCTGTGACTAGATACCTTTAAGAGCATACACATTGTGTGCCATCCTAATGCAATTTAGTTCTAGCACATAAACCAGCCTGGGCAACAGAATGAGACTAACAAACCTGCTGTCATTTCTAGGTCACTTCCCGTCCAGGCTCTATCACACTAACCATACATGCATAGGCTGGATGAGAGCTCAGGGGGTCACCTAATCTATGTGTCTTCCCAGAGGCATAATCAGAACTTACCCAGACCATCCCCTGAGAAATAGCCATCTAACCTGTTCTTGCAAACCTCCAACAAAGGAGGTTTCATGGCTCCATAGACCGTCAGCCTCTTTTAGTGCCTCACCTGCCTAACGAAGTCCTACATTTAACCCATGACATCTTCGCTGCATGTTGAGCTGATTTTCCTTGCCTGCTTGATGGCTGTTCTCCATGACTCTTTAATACAACCTTTTCTGTACTGGAAGACTTGAGTTCTCTCCTTAGTCATCTCCTTCCTAAAACTAGCCCAATTTCATCAGCCTTTTCTCATAGCAATGAGTGGATAAGAGTGCACTAGGCCTGTGTGAAGCGGCAAATATTCAATCTGGATTCAGATTCGGCTGATTCGGAGGACACTGATTCAATTTGGTGATTTGAGTCACTGTCCCAGTTTGATGTGGCTGAATTGGATTTGAAGATTTGGCACTGATTTGGAGATTTGGCCATACACTAAACAGGCAGTAGTCCTTAAGCACATTGGACACAGCTGCCTCCAGCTAGTAAATCTGTTGTGGTGGGTGGAGGGGGGAGGGAAGGGGCTGGGACAAGCTGCCCAGCTGGGGCAGAGGGGTGCGGGACTTGGGGAGGGGGGCTCCTGCCATTGTGTGCTGCTGGTCCGGGTGGGCATGGGGGCAGGCATACCCCTGGATCTGCACAGGGCAGGATGGACCAGGCTGTGCTCCAGGAGGCTAGCCCCAGCCACCCACCACTGGGCTGCACTCCGCGGTGCAGGAGAAGCCAGGGCTGTGCTCCACGTGACTACCCCAGCCCAGATCCAGCAAAGCCCTGGCTCTACCTGCCCTGCAGAGTGCAGTCAAGTGGAGGCCATGGAGGGCCTGCAACCAACCACTCTAAAATACCCTGCCATTGGCCCCACTCCAATCTGGGTTCATGTGCCCACCCCCATGCCCTGCTGCTGCTTGCCCTGCCGTGTCCCAGCTCAGCAAAGCTGCAGCTTGTTCGGGAGGTGCAGGGAGGCTGGAGTGGCTTCCACCGCTGTGCGCCACTTGTCCAAGTCAGTGCAGCAGCACCATCCCACGCCTGGCGACTGGCAGGAGGGCACAGCGTTGATCTGCTCCCTCCTTCCCTCCTGCCTCCACCCACCACAACAGACTTACCAGCTTGAGGCAGCTGTGTGCAGCATGGTCGAGGTATACTGACTGTCTATTGCTGAATCTTCAAATTAGTGCCAAATCAATTCAAAGGCTTTCAATTCGATTTGGACCTTTTAATGGGTCTCCCAATTCAATTCGGATTTGGAGAGACAGCCTCCGAATTGGGCCAAATCTCCTCCCAATTGAAATTGTCTACCGAAGCTTTGCACAGCCCCTAGAGTGCACACAAGGGCATTAACTGCAAAGTAGCTCATGCATGACAAACAACCTGCCTCTTCTGCCTCCTGGAAACTTGTTCATGCACTATAGCCTAGCTCAGTGGTTGGCAGCCTACAGCCCATGGGCTGAATTTGAGACAAAGTGATTGTATCTGTCCTGCATCACACCACCAATCCCCTCTGCAGCCCTCCCTGGCTGCCTCTTCCCTTTCCACACTCCTAACAGCAGGTGCTGCTTCCTGTCATCACCCTTGCCAAATTCAGCCCTCCTCACTGCTGCTGAGGATGGGAATCAGCAGCACATGCCAGAGGCAGCACTGAATTGGGTGCTAGAGGAGAGCAGTGGTTTGTGGTGGCCCATGGAGACAGGTAAGTCACAAGTGGGCAGCCTGCTAATCTAAAGTTTGCCAGTCCTTAGCTTAGCCAGATATTCCTAATTTCACACCCAAGCTTTTCAATTTCTCCTTCCTTAAGGTAGTACTTTGCACTTATCTATACTGCCTTTCGTCTTACTGATTTCATGCCATCTCTCCAATTTGTCAAGCTCATTTTGAATTGTGATCTTGTCCTCTAAAGCACTTGCAATCCCACCTTACATGTGGTCTCCTGGAAAAACATATAAAAGTATGTTTTCTGTTTCACCAGCCAACTGATTCACAGCACCATTGAAAACAAACTGGATCCAGAGCCAGAGGCTTGTGGGACACCGCTTTAAATGTCTCTCAGTCAGTCAGCAAACCACTGATACCTGTCTGCAGCTTTCAACCAGCTGCGTATGCACCTTAGGGTGATTCTATCTAGATCATATTTCCTTAGTCTGCTTACGATACAGCAACAGACTAGTCTGCCAGACATGACAGAAGGAGGTTTTAAGGGATCCTCTGGCAACCGCATAGAAGGGTGTCTACTGCCTGTTCTTTTGAGCATTAGCAGGAAAATGAAGGATCCCCTGTTCTCTACTCACACTGGTTTAAATCTTCTGGGTTTCATTAGTCGAGTTAAACCAGTATGAAGGGAGACCTGGGCCCAAGCTTCTTAAGAAAGATCATGATGAAGAACAGCCTACTAGAAAAGGTACCAAACTAGGACTTTGACATTTAGGCTCAGTTCCAAGCTTTCTGGCTTCAACTTCCTGTGACTACAGACATGTCACTCAGTGCAGACAACAGTCCTTTATACAGGGTGTTGAGAGATGCATGTTGTGTGGGTTGGGCTCTGGTAATGTGAGGATGCGAGTCTCTCAACCCTTCAGTCAACACGGACATTGTTGTCTGCCAGAGCATAACAGCCTGACCACATCTTGAAGGACTCTGCTGCCCAGCTCTGCAGTCAGAGACATTCAAATGCAGAAAGAGCTGGGCAGAGGGGTAGGCAGGCAGTGGGAGGCTGCTAGTTTGGTTTGGGGGCTTTTATAATCAAATAATAAAATTTCCTGAAACTATATTTTCAGGATGACTAAAATGATGCCGCTGAAGTCAGTGGGTAGCTCCCATCCAAGTAAAAGCCAAAAGTTTAAGAAGAGTCAATATTTTGTTTTGACATTTTCCAAATGACTCATTTTCATAACTGATGTTGAAATGGACCTAAACTTTAAAGAAATGTCTTAAAAGCATTAACAACTTCCAAAACTAACACAAGACATTTTGAAACAAACAAAATATTTCAGGAGCTCCAAAAGAAAATGGAGATCCTGTCCCCAGCCTTTCCTTTTTTTTTTTTTTTTTTTTAAATTCAGCCCTCAAAATCTGTTATTCCTGCAGCTTTACAGATTGGAAGATGAATGGGAGGCAGGCCCCATGGGGAAGGCAGTTCTGTGGTAGTTTCACTGAGCTGTTGCCTGCAGTTTGCCCAGGTTAGAAGTCCAGGTGCCCCTGGATGCCACCTCTCTCTCCCAGAGTAAGACTCAGCACTGGCCAAAGGTTCCAGATCAACTCTCTCCTGTCCATCTGCAAGCTGACCTCTTCCAATTGGGCTAGCTGGAGCGTACCGATGTGTTTTATACCAGTTACTGAAGAACCCTTGTGATCAATTCCCCACCCCTTAAAATTTGCACTTCAAAAGCCACTCTCATGGGCACAAAGTCCCAGCATGGCTCCTCCCAAGGAGTAATTTGGTACCAGGGCATTCATTAATTTCTGAGCAGCCTGGATGCTCCAGTTTCTTGGCAAGATTCAACCTTCTAAAGGAAACTAGGCCATTCTATTAAGTCAGCTGCTGCATGGTCTGCAACTCCCCCTCCAGCTTGTGCTTCAGTGCTGCTCAAGTGCTTCAGGAAGACGGCTGCAGCACTGGGGACACTGACAGGTCCAGAGGCAAGTTCTGTACAGGAATTATCTTGCACTGCTTTTGCCCGATAAGTGGAGCTCTCCTGCCCTGCCTGGCATTGCTTAAGCCTAAAGCATGACAGAGATGGTTGGGCCATAGCTTATAAAACCCAAGTCTTCTCAGCATGGTCAGGCAGGCTGGAGTGAGAAGGGACAGTTCTAACCCTGGTTAACAATGAACTCCCGGGCTGTGCAGTGGGCTCCCGATTTCTTGCCAAACTCTCCAAGAAGCCCCAAACCATATCCCCTGCCCACTGCTTGCCAGACAGAACCCCTCACCTCAGTTCAGGTCATCCACAATGCCACAGTTGCATAAGCCCCTAGCAACAGCCCATCCCCAACATCCCCAGTCCAACATACTCAAAGAGTTTGTGGTGCCAAGAACTGTAAATGTTCGGGATGGCATGGATTCCTCCTGGCATGGGCAGGAGATGCCCAGTGGCTGGAATGACAGCCAGCAGTCATTAAAGGAGACATAACTTAAACAGGAGAGCAGGTAGTCCAAACTGTTCACCTCCTTAACAACACAAACCAAGTGATTCCAAGTCTGCATGCTGAGCGGTGAGATGGGAAGGACAGCCACAAAGAGAATGCACACAGGCATCTCCCATTACTTCTCTATATCATTCGTTCAATGGCCCCTGCTGGCCTGAGTACTGCATTTACTGATGCCCCAGCTATGAGGCAGGGCTTGACTGTGTTCCTACAATCACTAGGGGGGAGCTGAGGCACTAGTAACTTAGCTGAGATCCCATAGGAAGGCTGTGGCAGAGCAGTGGACTGAACACCAGTTTCCATAGCAGGCCAGTAGCCTGGCTATGAAACCATTTTCATGCTCCAAGAACATGCCACAAACATTCTTCAAGAGTCCTCCTCTCCTGTAACAGTGGCCTCCCATAAGGATGGAGGTTGCCTGGTGTATCTGTTGATCCTGAGTGGCTAAGAATTGTAGTCATCCTGTTGTCATCTCAGCTCCCCTGAACTGCTTTATGCTTGGTCTTTTAAAGCATGTGTGCACTTTGTCCCCATTGCTCCCAAGCACACTCCAGTCACCGGCTCCCACATGCTGGCACTGAACCCAAAGAGGCAGCAGTAAAGCAGCTCTGGGGTGCCCCATGCAATTGCTCAAAAGCATGTCATGTCTTTGGAATGTATGAGTGGACAAGTGAGTGGGCACTGGGCATGGCTGTCTGGGAGATTAGGCACACCCTTTGACTGTGATCTTTTGGGGCAAAGGGATGTCTTTTTGGCATAAACAGCACCTGCCAGAATGGGGCCCTGGCCACAGTCAAAATGGAAGTTATCCATCCCAGCATTCTCTCTGGCTGAGAATCACACACTCACACTCACACTCAAACGATTAACTAAATGATTGGATTGCTTGAACATCCCACAACTATGTACCAATGTGAACATTATGTACCAGGGTCCTGTTTCCCTTAAAACCATTACATAGTAGGATAGAGTTATAAATTTAACATTTCCTTAATAAAGTGTTTTTGTAAAGCAAATGTTAAATGGTCATAGGCCTCAGCCAAGATATGAGTCTGCTGTCAGGCCCAATCCAAAATGTGAGAGTCCCTTCCCTAAAATGTTTAAGTGATGAGACCTTACAAAGCATGCAGTTGAGACCCTTGCCTCCTCCCATTCTCCAAACAGGCTGATCTTCCTGCAGGGCAAAAGGCTTGCAGCAGCCTCCTGACCCACGTTCCTCCATTCCACACTGACCAAGACAGAACTCTTAACTATTATCAGCATTGCAAGACAGAATGATCCACCTGGAAGCATCCCTCAGGTATGTGGGGTTATCACACCCAATGGTGTAGGGCAGCAGTTCCCAAACTGTGGGTCGTAACCCCAAATGGGGCTGCAACATCAGCAGATGGGTTGGGGGGAGGAAATTGTGCGGTGGGAGTGAGAGGCTATGCTGAGGAAATAGGGCCATAAATGGGGTCATACCAAGGGGAAAAAAAGTTTGGGAAGCACTGGCATAGGGCTACGATTCTCAACAAGAGTGCTGTGGCACCCTGGGATGCCTTGAGATCTTTTCAAGGGTGCTTCAGGGTGTCACACAAGTGTTAACACTGTTAGATGTGCAAACGTGATTCACAAGATAAATCAGAGATTACAAATGGACTGCACAGTGTTAAAAATATTTTGACTTGCTTTGGGCTTTGAATTCTTTGCAGCAGAATTGCTTCTAGTATTTTTCTGTAGTCAAAAAAGAGTGAAAATTAAGAGCTGGCATTTTATGGGAGAGGGAGAGGGGTCCCTCCTGTTGTAAAGGAATACTTTGCCATCCGATAGCAAGGCTGGTGGGCATCCTTGCTTGTATATGAACACTTCTAAGCTTCTTACCTGTCTTTCCCTTCAGGGATTAGAACCTCCAGCAAGTGTCCCTCAGTGTCTGACAGCACAATGCTTGCGCTTGCTTTCAGGAGGGGTCACAGCCAGGCTTTTTTGGAAGGTTATTTTAAACTTTGAGAGGCTCAAGCACTCTTCCAGAAGAATGAGCCTATGAGGACAGTAAAGAACCAGCCCCCAGACAGGACATGCTTGCTAAAAGGGCACAGAGAAGCTGTTTCCAGCCCACCCTCACAGCCTGGATCAGAGTCCTAAGTGTGGCTCTTCTCACTATCCTCCAGTCACTCAAGTGCACTTGGACCTTACCTGCTCTGTGAGCAAGGATGGAGTCCAGCCCAGTTTCTTCCTTAATTGACTTAGCTCTGCAGAGCTCAAGTCTGGAGTAAACACCTGGTTTGTCAGGGGAGCAGAAGGTTTGAACCCCAGGACACTCAAGGAACAGACTGATGGAGTGAAAAGGGGCTGGGGTCTTACATGGCACAATGCAGCACTGTGCAAAGATGCCCAAGCTCATGCCAACAGTGCCACAGCAAGCACTGTACCAGGCAGATATACCCATGACATTAAAGCTGTTTTCAAATTGGGTAGCAGAAGCAAGATTTCTGTTGCTCAGAAAAGCAATCATCCCTCAGGCCTCTCTCCTCAGGTTACCAAGGAGGAGCTGGGCAAACAGCTCATTGCCCTGAAGCAGCTCCAGGGCTTGGGTCAGAAACAGGGCTCGAGGGATCTGGCAGGAACCTAGGGCTGCAGAGACCCAGTGTGAATGAACTGTGGCACAAAAGCACATGAACCATTGCAGTGGTCTCCTGACACCTAATAGAGGGACTGTGTGACTCCACAAGAAGCTGCAGGAGAGCTCAAGGTTGGGAGCAAAGAACAACTCTTTCTACTGGGTCTATACAAGCCCGCTTTTGGAAGCAGTGTCAGATACGAGGCTATGCCAGGGTGATAGTAGCCTCTTCATCCAGCAAGCCCATTCATCTCCCAGACACATCCAACAAGACGCAATACAGGCTTAAAAACATATGGCTAGGGCTGAGAACGCAAGCTGGGTGTCCCACCAAGGATGCATTAGAAAGCTGCTACAGCAGCTCCAGCTGGCCAGCTGCAGCAGCGAGCTGGCAAAGAGCTATAGTCTCCAGCCTGCATCTCCATCGCTAATCACAGAGCATCACTTAATGGACTCTCAGGAGCAGCAAGTTGGACTCGGACAGATTTGCGGGCCAATATTGCAGAAGGAGCTAAGAGATCCATCTAATTAAAGGAGAGAGCAGGAAAACAGGCCCCCAGGGCCTTGTACATCATGGGAGCCAGGGATGAGAAGAGGAGGAGAAGGCGTTACTGCTTAGAGAGCCTATTGCTCTAATAAAGATCACCAGCTGGATTCCGGCAGACACTCAGGGATGGAGGCAGGAGGCTGCATCATATTTACAATTGCTTCCTGCCTCCAGATGCTTCCAGTCCCTTTACTGCATTCATACAGCTCCTAGCACAAGGACATGCTGGTTTAATTGCCATTCCTTTCTGGACTGGGAGGTGCACGTGTCATCAGCATGTGCTTCCATCATTTGCTGCAAGCAGGACAGGCCATGCAGCTCTGGGATAGATAGCTTTGCCTAGGCTCTATGTGCCCCACCTCCTCAACTCCAAGCCACCCAGGACCTCTAGACAATAAAACCAAGCCTAACAAGGCCATTAGCAGCTCCCCTCCCCCACGCACACTGGTCCCAGGCAGATTGTCTGGAATGGCACACTCCTCTCCACCCATATGCACACATACACCCTCCTTGGCACCAAGTGTAACTGTCCTCCAAACTCCTGTGGCATGTGCCGCTTCAGTGCTAGGCTGGCTGCTTGCAGCAGCATGGAATTTAAATTAAATTCTTTGTTTTCAGTGCATCGCTGTTTCCCTGGGAAACCCTCCTGCTGCGTAAAGGGAGACGCTCCAGAGGCAGAACACTGTGCAGGTTGCCAGTGGATCAAGTGGCAGCACCTTGAGCACAGGGGCCACCCAACAAAGGATGAGGCAATGGCATCTGGCTCAAAGACTTGCCCCCCAGCCCTGCTCTGTGTTCTCACTGCTGACCTGTGTTGCTTCTCCACTCGGGCTAGAAGCTGAAACCTACCCACTTGTTCCACAGGCTGCAGTATTTGGGGGAGATTATGGGGGGAAGAGGGGAGAGGTATTCTCTGTTCTATAGCAGTGACATAAGCTCTACAAGATTAGCTTTTCTACATGTTCAGCCAACTCAGCTCCTCTTCTAGAAGGGGATGTTTGCACACAGCTGCTCCTCACAGCCCTGCCACACATGTAGGTGGTCTCTGATCAGACAGCAGCATTGCCACACTAGAATTTATTATTGCCACCTCCACAGACCCATTTTAGGGGACTCCTTGTTCCAACTGCAGGGCTGCCCCTACCTCTCAGTATCCCCACATCACTCCCAGCATTAATACAGGGCCCTCATGAAGGCAGTGGATTACACCCACAGTGGAGAAGCTGGCTCATTAGTGCCCTACGGGTGAGGAGTAGCTTTGGTTGGCTCTCAGTGCCTGGGTGGGCTGAGAGGGGGTGATGATGAGAAAGAGATCTCATTTTGATCTGGGGTCACAGACACAATAGCCAGGAACTTCCAGAGCCCCTCTGTACAGAGACAGGTGGCAGAGTGAGTCTCCTACAGTAGATGGGGTTCAGACTAGACCACACAGGCTCCCCTAGCACTGGGGAGCCTCTGAAACAGCACACTCCTGACCTATGGGTTAGACAAGCTGCAGAGAGGATCTGGGAGCCACATCCACTGCTCACCCAGGGCCATCCCCTGTGTCCCAGGAGCATTAGCAGGGAGTAGGGGTGAAGTATTAGGGTACCACTTCTGGTCTCTCTCCATGGGCCACAAGTTTGGATGCCTCTTCCTAGTAAGGTACAAAGGTGGTAAAGGGGACACTAATCCCAAGCCTGCTAGCAGAACTCACTCACCATCCACCATCTCTGGACATCCAATGGGAGGTCCATGTTCTCCTTTGTCCACACTGGGGAGATGTTACCGTCATAGTGGCTGTTGAACCAGTCTGAGGCCCTGGCATCCTCCATGCACTGCTGGCAAGCACAGCTCTTCATGAAGACCCCACCCTTGCTGACACGCTGCATACCAGCATAGCCAGGCACCAGCTTGACCCGGTGGATGCCACTGAGGCTGCTGGGGTCCAGGTAGGTGATGCTGTGGTGCGAGTAGGTGAAGAGAAGAGACATGACGAAGACAAGCAGGGAGGCAGTAGACAGGAACCAGAACCGCAGGGAGCACTTCATGGTGGGTAGGGTTGAGGGGAAGAGGCCACCCTGCTGGGCCAGAGGAGAGGTCACTGCAGGCTGTTGCCTGCTGGCCTCTTGGCCAGCCTGTGCCAATGGTTCACTGCCCACCTTCTCTGTTGCAGCAGATGAAGGGCATAGAACACATGGGGGGTGGGGAATGTATAAAGTAGGAGGGAACTGCAATGAAGACTGGCTCAGCAACAAATCTAGTGCCCTGGGGACTCTTCAATCACTGCATATGTCCTCACAGCTCCCTGGATGCCACAGAGGACTTGCTGGGCTACAGGGACTCTTCTACTGTCCAAGGGGAGAGCATATGCTGCTGGGGCTACACAACTGCAGGAATCCAGAGGCCAGTCCTTCTGCAGAAGCTGCCTTCGGAGACCCCAGATCTTTCACTGCTAAGCAACTGAAGTGCTCATCTCTTGTGAGAAAATGGATTGTCCTGGGCTTGGACCTTGATTGGGCTCATCATCTCCTCTTTCCCTGAAGGGCCATCACAATCTTTGCTTGCCAGAAAAAATAAGGGATGTCTTTGTGCCCCTAGGCCCAAGATCTGGCCTGATGTTCTGGAGAAGTGACCTGCTAAGCCAAACCCTTGCTCTGAAACTCCATCCACGAGGGGGAAGAAAAGTTCACTGCATCTTAGGGTAACTCCATGCAGGGAACTGGAGATCTGTGTTCCCGCAGCACATCACCCACACCTGGCTTGCTACTGCTTCCCATCCGCATCTGCTCTCCTTGGAGAAGGCCCCCTACTTCCTGTTGCCAAGGAGACAGTCGAGCTCTTGAGCGC
The DNA here is from genome assembly GCF_052110815.1 of Crocodylus siamensis. Taxonomy (NCBI): domain Eukaryota; kingdom Metazoa; phylum Chordata; order Crocodylia; family Crocodylidae; genus Crocodylus; species Crocodylus siamensis. The sequence continues at coordinate 40,845,738 of NC_143403.1, read as the reverse complement.
CACATCTGTAACCAGGCCTAGGAACAGCTGTAGCCCTGGTGCATACACTTGCTCACCTGCTCCAACCACAACACGGTGCCAATCACTCCTGCCACCTGCTGCTGGGGGCAGGCCCTGGCTGACCTTCAGCTGCAGCCTCATTCATCCTCTTTGGGAGCCATCCTGCTCTGCCGCTTAGGCATTTAAATAATCCCATGGCAATCTTCTCTCTGTTGCTCACCTGGAGAAGCTGTTGCTGTAATAACATCCTAAAATGGAAAGGAGGGAGGGGGAAGAAACAGATTTCAGCATCAAGAATTACTAGCATCATATTTAAAAAAAAAAAAAGAGCTAAAAGCTCAAACCTACACAGACAGCCACTCCCAAAGACAATTTTAAACCCAGCCAGTGCAGGCTCCTGCCTGCAGCTCCCTAGCACCAGGTGAAGCTAAGTAGAGACTGGATCAAGGCATAAATACCACTATAAGGGGTTAGGGTGACCCTGAGGCAGAGTCTTTCCTGTGAACTGTCTGAGCAGGCATGTTAGCAGAAGGCCTGTCCAGTGGGGAGGCTAGAAAAGAGCCTTTCTGTTCAGGAGATTTCTGGTCAACACAGCATGGACCATCAGTGTAATGAGTCTGAGGGCCTCAGTTCGCAGCCCCTCCCAGGAGATGCTTTCTGACATAGAAAACACGGCTTAATTTCAGCTACGAAAGGCCAAAGGTGCAAACAGGAGAGGGCTAAGCAAGTCAGGCCCAAGTTCCTTAAGGAACCTGCAAATAAAACAATGGGGTGCTGAAAGTCAGGGCCAAGATTTGCAACCAAAATACTTAGGAAAGAACCCCATGTCGTCCCCAGTGCCAGTGAATGACATGCATATCTCCTTTTTGCAAGCAGTTGTACTGTGCACTTGGGCAGAAGGCTATAAAGGAAGCTTGTGCACACCATGAACCTCCTTGCCAAGGGCCAACATTGCTGCTCAAGTTTCCCTTCCCCAAGCTGAGACAGCACACACGCCAGAAAGCTTAGGTTAGGCAAGCAGTGTAGCCCTGTACACGTACAGGACCTCACTGTCACCAGGTAACAAAGAGCTTAGATGTGAAGGAGGAAGTCGATGTCATCTTCTTGGACTTCCAGAAGGCCTTCGACACAGTGTCCCACCCAATTCTGGTGGGCAAGCTGAGGGACTGTGGCATTGACAAATGCACAGTCACGTGGGTGGCAAACTGGCTCCAGGGGCGCACCCAGAGGGTGGTGGTGGATGGGTCGATGTCGACCTGGGAGGGTGTGGGCAGCGGAGTCCACCAGGGCTCGGTCCTTGGGCTGGTGCTGTTCAACATCTTCATTAGCGACCTGGACGAGGGTGTGGAGAGCACCCTGTTCAAGTTCGCTGATGACACCAAGCTGTGGGGTAAAGGGAATACACTGGCAGGTAGGGACTGTATCCAGGCAGACCTGGATAGGTTAGAGAAGCAGGCAGATCTGAACAGGATGCAGTTCAACAAGGACAAGTGCAGGGTGCTGCACCTGGGGAGAGGGAACCAGAATTCTGGTTATAGGTGAGGGGCTGACCCTCTCAGCAACACAGAGGCAGAGAGGGATCTTGGAGTCGGGATTGACTCCAGGATGAATATGAGTCGCCAATGCGATGAAGCAATAGACAGAGCCAACCGCACCCTGTCATGCATCAACAGGGGCATCACTAACCGGTCCAGAGAGGTCTTGCTCCCCCTCTATGCGGTGCTGGTCAGGCCACAGCTGGAGTCCTGTGTCCAGTTCTGGGCGCCACACTTCAAGGACACAGAGAACCTGGAGAGGGTCCAGAGGAGGCCACTCCTATGGTTGGGGGCTTCCGTGGCCAGCCCTATGAGGAGAGGCTGAGGGACCTGAACTCTTCAGTCTCCGCAAGAGAAGACTGAGGGGGGATCTTGTGGCTGCCTACAACCTTATCAGGGGCCACCAGCAGGGACTTGGAGAAAGTCTGTTCACCAGGGCCCCCTTTGGAGTCACCAGGAACAATGGCCACAAGCTGAGGAAGGATAGGTTTAGGTTAGATATTAGGAAGAACTACTTCACTGTAAGGGTGGCCAGAGCCTGAAATAGGCTTCCCAGAGAGGTGGTGCTCTCACCTTCCCTGGAAATCTTCAAGAGGAGACTGGATAGGCACCTGGCTGGGGTCTTATGACCCCTCCCACCCCCAGTGCTCCTTCCTGCCCATGGCGGGGGGTCGGACTAGATGATCTGTCTAGGTCCCTTCCCACTCATTGATTCTATGTACAGACAAAGCTATTTTTTGGCCTGGGACCCATGCAAAGACTGGAAAAATAACTGAAGCAGTCTAAGACAGAGGCTGCTTGTGGACTCATGTGGCTTTTGCTGCTTCCTACCCCTGAAGGCACAAGTGCTGGCAGTCTGAGGAGGTGGGACAAGGGGACACACTAAAGCCACACAGTTCCATGTTTGTGGGCTCTCTTTGCCACCCACATCAAACATGGAAGAATATGTCCCAGAAAACCTCCTCCATCCCTGCCCACCCTTACCATGTAGGAGCGACCAGCATCTAAAAAACAGACTTCCCAAAGTGATGCAGTCCCCCACCATGGAAATCTTCAAAAGGAGACTGGACAGACACCTTGGTGAGATCATTTGATCTCAACAGTATTCCTGCCCAGAGCAAACGGGTTGGGCTCAGTGATCTTCCAAGGTCCCTTCCAACCTTTAATTTCTATGTTTCTATGAAGCGGAGTGCCCCAGGGATTTATCCTAGGGCTGGTTTTATTCAATGTCTTCATTAATGACTTGGAAGATGGGATGGAGTGCACCCTCAGCAAGTTCATGGATGACACAAAGCTGGGGGAAGTCATAGATATTCTGAAGGATAGGGTTAGGATTCAGACAGATCTAGACAAATTGGAGGATTGGGCCCAAAAATAAAATAAAATAAAATATCATGAGATTTAATAAGGACAAGTGCAAAGTCCTGCACTTCAGACAGAAGAATCCCATGCACTATTACGGGTGTTGGACTGACTGGCTAAGCATCAGCTCTGTGGAAAAGGACCTGGGGGTTACAGTGGACAAGAAGCTGAATAAGAGCCGACAGTGTGCCTTTGCTGCAAGGAAGGTTAATGGTGTACTGGGCTGCATTAGTAGAAGTGTTGCCGCAGATTGAAGGAAGAGATTCTTCTGCTCTGGTGATTATTCTGCACTAGTGAGGCCATACCTGCAGCACTGTGTCCAGTTTTGGGCCCCCCACCACAGAAAGGATGTGGACAAACTGGAGAGAGAGTCCAGTGGAGAGCAACAAAATGGTTAGGGGGCTGAGGCACATGACTTCAGAGAAGAGGATGTGGGAACTGGGCTCATTTAGTCTGCAGAAGAGAAGACTAAGAGGAGATTACATAGCAGCCTTCAACTCCCTGAAGAGTATTTACAAAGAGGATGGAGCTAGACGGTTCTCAGTGGTGGCAGATGACAGAACAAGGAGCAATGGTCTCAAGTTGCAGCAAGGGAAGTTTAGGTTGGATATTAGGATACTTGGAGATTGGTGAAGCACTGGAATGGGTTAACTAGAGAAGTGGGGGAAATCTCCATCCTTGGAGGTTTTTAAGGCCCAGCTTGACAAATCCATGGCTAGAATCATCTAGTTGGCAACAGTCTTGCTTTGACCACAGGGTTGGACTACATGACCTCCTGAGGTTCCTTCCAACCTTAATTTTCTATGATTCTGTGATTCAGTCTTCAGCCCTTCCACTGCCAGGGACAAGACATTCTTAGAAGCAAGATACATTAAGACAATTCACAAATCTTTTGTATGACTACCCCATCTGACTCAGAAACAGAAAACCCAGTGAGACCCAACTTTGTCCCCCAGCCTCTGGGTCTGCACAGACTTGCAGCTGAAGCATTTCATGTGAACAATCCCCACTAAAGACCATCCCCTCTGCTGGTCCTAAAGACCAAGTCCTGTCATTTGGAGGCTACTAATAAAATGGGGCATTCTCTCCCCAAGAGCTCCAATACCCACAAAGCTCTTTCAAGATCATTTGATGATAGGTGCTACATGTGCAGAGCAGTTCAGGAATTGCTGTAGGAGGGGGCGAAATGCTCAGCATCTCCAAAACCAGGATTAGCAATGAACTAGTGCACCTTTCCCTGCCAGGCTGGAGGTTCATATCTAGTTCAGGTCAAGTGTCCCCATTCATTATCACTTCAGAGCTATCTGTGAGATCTCGGTCCAGTTCCTACAGCAGAAAGACTCAGCTTAAAGGTGTTAGCTCAAATGGCCCCCTTACTGGCAGGCTATGCAGAGAAGCAAGACCACCATAGTTTAAAATGAACCCCAGTTTGTTTGCATTTGGCAGCTGCTCCTTCTCTTGCCATTTTCACCCCTACTTCAAGGCTTTAGCACCAGAGTGGGATGGAAGGGGGCATTGCCTAGCTTAGGATTGAAAGGCAAGTAGTACAACCATGGTGTACTCAATGTACCTCTCCTCCATCTTACAAACACAGGTCTGGAAAAAGGACACTTTTTTTAGCTCATGCTAAATTGGTCACACTGAGGATTCAGCTGCCTGTTCAGCTGAACAGTTTAGCAGAAGCTCAAATCACAAACTTTCTTCATCTGGGCTAGCAATTAAGGTATTGAATGTAGTAGACTTCTGCTGCCTAGAATAGATGATGACCAGTGTCTTGTACAGGTTCAGGGGCCCATCCACAGCCATGACAGGAAATACAGCTTTCCAGATACTTGGTTTAAATTAAAAAAAAAAAAATCATGTATTGGTATGACCCAAAAGTTTCACAGACCATTGCTGATATATTCATTATATCCAACATACAAGAACTTTAGGCCATTAACTTAATGGTCTAAAGCAGTCAAACAAACAAATTTTACTATACAATGCTCCAGTCACCAGAAATTCAGTCTACTTTTACTATTAGAAATTAATGTGCACTCCTAAAATGCTTTTCACTAGAAACTGGATGGCATTAGTACATGTAGCATGTACCCCCTGAAGGTGATCAGCAATACATTTGGTATTGCAAGAGTCAGGCCTCTACAATATCGATCAGCCATAGTAAGGTACTCAAAACGTAAATTTATAACCAATTATTAAAATATTTGTCTGGCTGATATAAAAAATAATAATAATACTGTTTTAGCAAAGGGTAAGCAAGGCATAATGATGTTTTGGAAAAAAGGGCGTTGAAGAAAGAATAGTCCTACTAAGCTATTTAGCTATTAAATTTTCAGTATTTCTTCCTACTTCATGGAGACAAATCTTCACCCAAAAGTAGGCACTTGCTCCAACAAGTGCTCTGGTTGTCTCTATCTTGAACGTCACTGGATCTAAAGAAAAACCCACAAGTGGAGACTGCAAGCTCTCTGGGGCACAGATGGTTTCCTGCCATACAGAAAACATGTAAAGATGCCTTCCCTCCCCCAGCACAAACAAGCCTTCCCTCCACCCCATCCCACTTAAGTGCCTCCTAGTATAGGGTTCATAACTGGGAGAAAGTTCCTGCTAAACTAGGAAACTCTATAGTGCATTGCACATGTAGTAGATGGATTCTGTGGGCCTAATCCAGCTAGCTGGCAGGCACCTGCCTCCCCTGTGACTACATAGGAGAGGTTACCAAGAATGTTGCAGGATTGGGCCTCTCTGCTCTCCCATTCAACCATCCCTTCTTGACATATATCTTAAAGTCAACACTAGACTGTCTTGGGGTAACATTTAAGCTCCAGTAGCAGACCAGGCCCTCCCTGTCCAAGGTGATGTATGAACACAGCATGAGCAAATTGAAGGCCTCACTTACAGAAAATACCAGAACTGGAGAGGGGTCGTGCTGGGCAGGTTGTATGCACCATGTAGAGCACAGGCAAGGAATGTCCTGCTTCAGCACATTTTCATGAAGGAAAGTGGGTTTTCATAGATTTCTAGGGTCAGAACAGACCTTGTAGATTGAATCTAACCCCCTGCTCTAGGCAGGAAAGAGTGCTGGGGTCAAATAACTCCAGCTAGGTGGTGGTCCAATCTTTTCTTGAACACCTCCAAGGTAGGGGAAAGCACTACCTTCCCTGGAAGCTCATTCCATATTTTGGTAACCTTCACCATAAAGAATTTCTTCCTGATATCCAATCCAAATCTACTCTCCTTTAGTTTGTGGCCATTATTCGTAATAACCCCAAGGGGTACCCTGGTAAACAAAGTATCCCCTATTCCCTGCTGACCCCCCATGATGAGTCTGTAGACAGTCACAAGATCACCTCTCAGCCTTCTCTTTTGAAGGCTGATTCAGGTCCCTCAGCCTGTCTTCATAGGATCTTACCCACAGGCCCTCAACCTGCCCTTCTCTGAACCTTCTCAAGGTTATCCACATCCCTCCTGAAGTGCAGCACCCAAAACTGGATGCAGTACTTCAGCTGCGACCTGACCAATGCCACATAGAGAGGAAGCATCACCTCCCTAGACCTGCTCGTGATGCACCTGCTAATGCAAGAAAGTGTGGTTAGCCTTACTTATTACCTCATCACACTGGCGACTCGTGTTCATTTGTGTCTCAGCCAAGACTCCAAGATGCCTTTCCATTGCCATGGTACTCAGAATGGTATCCCCCAGTCTATAGGTGTATTGGAGATTCTCTCTCCCCAGATGTAGCACCTTGCACTTATCCTTGTTAAATTGCATCCTATTCTGATCCACCCGCTTCTCCAGTCTATCCAAATCCACCCGGATTCACTCCCTGCCCTCCAGTGTGTTTACCGAGTCCTATAGTTTAGTGTTGTCTGAGAATTTGGACAGAGTGCTTTCAATCCCCTCATCCAAATCACTGATGAAAATATTGAACACCAGTGGTCCACGGACAGAGCCTTGGGGAATGCCACTGCCCACATCTCTCTAGGGAGAAACCTCCCCATCCACCACCACTCTCTGGGTGCGTCCCATAAGCCAGTTTTTCACCCACCTTCCTGTAAGAAAAATCCACATCACAGCTACTCGGTTTGTTTCTGAGAACTGGGTGTGACACTGGTGTCAAAAGCCTTTTTAAAGTCCGCATAGATAATACCCATCTCCACCCCTGAATCTAAGCACTTTGTGACCTGATCATAAAGAGAGACCAGGCTAGTCAGGTAGGATCTGCCTGCTATAAACTCATGGTGGTTTCCCCTTAACATTGTATTACCTGCTGGCCCCCCACAAATGTGATCCTTTATGATCTTTTCTAAGGTCTTGCCAAGAATAGAGGTGAGGCTAACTGGCCTATAATTATCCAGGTCCTCCTTCCTCCCCTTCTTGAAAATAGGGACCACACTGGCACTTTTTCAGTCTTCTGGGACCTGCCATGAGTGCTCAAACAGTTGCACCAGTGGTTTCACTAGGACACTGCCCAATTCCTTTAGTACCCCTGGGTGAAGGATGATCGGGGCCCACCAGCTTAAAACATGTCCAACCCCTCCAAGTGCCCCTTCACTAGGTCACCACTAACCGTAGGTAGATTGGTATTTCTTTCATGCCTGACTAAAGTCTCATGGGGAAGCATGTTTGTATCAGTGTCAAAGAACACAGATGCAAAGAAGTCATTTAAAAGCTCCGCTTTATCCATCCTGTCTGTTACAAGTGCCCTAGACCAGGGGTGTCCAAACTTTTTGAATGTGGGGCCGGATCACAAACTTTTTTATCGCCCAGTGGGCCAGCAAGCCATATTCAAAGACCTCACAGGAAGTGGTATCACATCAGGAAGTGATGTCACGTGACCCTTGACACCAATGAAGTTACAGGAAATGACAATGAAATGGGTCTGGAAATGTGGTTTAAAATACAAAATAAAAACAATATAAAAAGCAACAAAGAAATAATACCAAAACACTTTCGCTTCTACTCATTTCTCACTGAATGAAAGAAGCATAATGCAAGTTGACAGATCAGTGTGGAAAAGATATCAGCCAGAGTGGAAGCTAATCAAAGCAACAAAATATGGGCATTTTTGGGAATATTAATTCAATAAAAGTAAATCTTGAAGATTAACTTGTTAGTAACACATCTTTAACAAGTAGTAACAAGTTGAACCCCCAATCCTACACAAAGAGAAACAGAAGCAAACACAATCCAAACATTGGACAGTGTTTTTAAAAAGATTTTTACCTGCTTCAAATTTACGTTGAAGCCCAGATCGTTCATGCTCCATTCTTGAGCATATTGTTCAGTCTTAAAGACGCTTACAGCACAGCTGAAGGGGGCTCAGCCACAGCTTTCCCTCCCTGGTGCAGCCTGGCCAGCCCATCCCGTCCCCTATCAAAGATGGCTTCCCCACGTACTGATGCACTTTCTCCCTACCTGTGCCAGCTGGTCCTAAAAGGCAGGAAGCTTCACTGCTGGGAGGAGGCCAATCAGGTCGGCACCACAGATTTCATAGACATTTGGGCTGGAAGGGACCTCAGAAGATCATCGAGTCCAGCCCCCCGCCCAAAGGGCAGGAAGTCAGCAGGGGTCATAGGATCTCAACAAGCGAAGCATCCAATTTACTCTTGAAGGTGTTCAATGTAGGTGCTTGAACCACCTCTGATGGCAGGCTGTTCCAGCCCTTGGGGGCTCGGACAGTAAAGAAGTTCCTCCTTATGTCCAGCCTGAAACGGTCTCGCGGTAGTTTATGACCGCTCGACCTCGTCGTCCCTTGGGTCACTGTGGTGAAGAAAGGTTCCCCCAAATCCTGGTGGTCACCCGTGAGAAACTTATAGGTGGGCATGAGCTCAGGCCCGAGCCTGCGCCTTTGCAGGCTAAAGAGCCCCGTGGCTCTCAGCCTGCCGTCGTCAGGTCCGTTTTCCTGACCTGTGCTGATGCGCGTGGCTCTTCTCTGGACCCTCTCAAGCTTCTCCACGTGCTCTTTGAATTGCGGAACCCAAAAGCGGAGGCAGGACTCCAGTTGCGGCCGCAGCAAGGCCGAGCAGAAGGGGAGAAGGACGTCCCGGGATTTGCTTGAGAAGCATGTATGGTTAACCCCCTCCCACTACAGGCCCCGCTTACCTCTGGCTGTGCTGGGGATCAGCGGGGGGGCTCCGTGGCTGCTGGAGGTCTCTGGGGGGCTTCGAGGGAGCGGGGGCGGAGTGGGCTTTCACCCACGCGTCTCTTGCTGCTCTCAGAGCCTGAGCTGAGCAGCTGAGCCCTGCCGCTACGGTTGGTGCAGACCTGGCCGGGTTCCTCCTGTCCCCAGCAGCAGGTGAGAAGCCAGTTTCAGCTGCATGCCACTTTTCCTAGCCAGTGCTGACCCGGCTGGCTCCATCCCATCCGGAGCAGCATGCGGCTGCAGCCGGCTTCCCACATGGTGCTGGGGACAGGGGGAGCCCGGCCGGGTCTGCGCTGGCCAGAAGTGGCGGTGGAGTCGTGTGCCGCTCGTGATGGCACAAGCCCAGCCGGAGCGGCAGGGGCTCAGCTGCATTTTCCCCCTGCCTGCACCGGTCAGTCCCAAGTGGCACATGGCACCGCTGCCACCTCTGGCTGGTGCAGACCTGGCTGGGCTCCTCCCATCCCCTGCACCGCGTGGGAAGCCGGTGCAGGTAGGGCAAAGTGCAGCTGAGCCCCCTGCTGCTCCGGCTGGGCTCATCCTGTCTCAAGTGGCACATGGCTACTCCTCTTCCCACATACACCACATCAGCAACGTCAGGCTGACGCAGTACATGTGGGAACCTTGTCCCTTTCCCAGCCCTTCAGCAGCTATTACAAAGCTGCTGAGGGGTTGGGGGAGGGACAAGGGTTGCAGCACCGCAGGCCATAGAAAGTGCCTTGGAGGGCCGCATGTTGGACAAGCCTGCCCTAGACCATTCTGTAGAGGCCCTGTGTTACCCTGCACATTCTTCTTGCTCCCTATGTACTTAAAGAAGGACTTTTTATTACTCTTAATCTTTGTTACCAACTTGAGCTTTGCAACTGCTTTGGCCTTCCTCACTGCTTCCCTGCAAGCACAAGCCAAGCTGGTATACTCTTCCTTGGTGGCCGTCCCCTGCTTCCACAGCCTGTAAGCCTCTCTCTTTCTCTGAAGGCTCCCCTGGATTTCCGTGTTCAGCCAAGAAGGTTTTTTGGCTTTTTTGCCTTCCTTTTGTGTGCACTGGGATGGTGCCCATCTGTGCCTGCAGAATCAGTCCCTTGAGGAACTCCCATTCTTCTTGAACTCCCATCCTTCTTGGACTCCCAGATCACAGATGTGGTTACCCCTCAGTCCCACTCCAACTAATCTCCTGAGCTCGTTGAAGTTGGCTTTCCAGAAGAATAGCACTTTTGCCCTACAAGCTGTCTTTCCCACTTTTTGTCAGATAGCGAATCCTATCAACTGGTGGTCACTATCCCCTACGTGACCTTGTACCTGTAGGTGTCCCACCAAGTCCTCCCCTGTGGCCAGCACCAAGTCAAGTACGGCATTTCCCCTAGTGGGCCTGCATACCTGACAATTGTTTGTAACCATTACAGAGTTGGAAGAGACTCTAAAGAAAATGTTTTAAATTTATCAAGTGAAGCAGTGCATTTCCATCTACAGGCAGGCAGTATTTATCCCCGACAGCTCTCTTGTAACTTGATAGGTAAAAAGAGCCACTTTCACGGTTCCCACCTGCAGGCTATGAAGAACGTGCCTGATAAGAACAAACCTGACATGCAGCCTCGACAGTCCACTTAGCACGCAGGTGTCTCTTGATCTCCTTCCCATATAATGTGCAGGTTTGTGTTGTGTCAGGGATGGGTGAGGGGAGCACAGGCCCGAGGCACTGCTTGGAGTCACAAGCTTGCAGTCAACTGACCTCACCTACAGCCCCAGCAGCAAGGAGAAGCTTTTTCCATTGCCCCTCTGTGCTTGGCAGCAGTGCCTCTCTGGGTCTCTCCTCTAACATGAGCCTTTAAAGCTAATGCACTGGCAGTCCGGGCAGTTTACTGGCAAGCGGAACAGGCAGATAGCTTGGATCCGAGTACCAGTTCATTTATTACAGTAAGATGGGAAAGTTCCCAACATGCCGCCCAAATCCCAGGCTGAGCAGGACTGTGCAGGCCCTTCTGCTCTCCAGGATGCTGCGCATCCAGGTGGGAAGATCACAGGCGCTAGCCTCTGCCTCCCACTGCACACAAATACTCGCATGGAAGGGCCCTGGCACAAGGAGTGGGCTGAAGAGACTACAGGGCCACACATGACCACCCAAAGCACAAGAACATCTGCCAGAAATGTGGAGCCTGTCTCACTACCAGGGGCAAGCACTAGAGAGCCCAAATGTTCCTAGTTTCCAGGCCTAGTCCCTGACCAGACTAATGGGACAGAGACCTCACTTTGCAGGGGGATGCAAATTTACTCAGAAGAAAAACCCAGCCTTGGACACCAAGCAGCACCTACAGTCGTTTCAGTGAGTGAATAGAAGAAACTACTTTCCCAGCCAGCAGTTACATTTTTTGGCTGGACACCACATACAGGTAAGACCACTGTCCCCCCAGTTGGAGCATGGACAGACTGGGCAGAAGGATTTTTAAAATAGGAAGTAGGAAGGGAAATAAAAATCCCCTGGGGAACAGGAAAGTGTAGTGGGGTGGTGGGCAGGTGTAGTTAACCAATTTAACCAGGCTTTAATCTGGGCCTTGGATTTTAAGCTGAGAGATGAGCAACCCAATCCTAACTCTGGGCCTCACTCCTAGCCCATTCTCCCCCCCATCAGTTTGTTTGTTTGGCAAAGCAACAACGTGGTGGCACATCAGGTGTGCTCATCCAACCAGGAATCTGGGGAAGAATATAGGAAATAAGAACATAAGAACTGTCATTTACTGGGTCAGACCATAGGTCCATCTTTGCCCAGTATCTTGCATCACACAGTGGCACAGAGTGGATGCTGAGAGAAAAAGTGAACTAGGTTTGACCAGAGTTTTTTTCCACTGTTCCTTTTCTACTTGCAGCTTCTAGAATTTGATAAGGTCTAAGAAGTTCTAATTCAGAGGCCGTATCCCTTCCTCCCAAGCTCAATAGCTACTGATGCCCTTTGGTTTGGGGAGCAGGTGATGTAGCTCTGAAAGAACAGAACGAAGGGGCAAAATCCATCCCTGCCAATAGACAGGATCAAGGAGTATGTCTGGTGACAGACAGCAGGGATCACACCCCAGTTGAACCCTAGAAAAACCAAGGCTCCAAGCCAGAAAGAGGTGCTTAGCCAAGGTCTGAAGAGTCTTCTTCCTCTACTGGCTCTCTACATCCCTGTTCTTGGGCATTTTTGTAAGTTCTAGTGCAGCAGGGAAGCTTTGGCAAGACTAGAAAGGCAAAGGGGGGGGGGTCCTCTGTCTCATCCCAACCCCCACTCTCAGGTCCATCATAAACATGTACTTCTGTAGGCAGCCCTCCACCCTTAGACAACCCTCCCTGCCTGGTCTCATGCACTGCCAGCTCCCAGAGACACCAGTTTATCAGATCCTGTAGTGAGACTCCTTCACAGAACTCAAGACAGTCTTGTAAAAACAGCTCAGCTGAGAGCATGTCTTGAGTACAGCCCAGGCAGAAATGGCATAGGACTGGAGCTGTAGAGAACCTGAAGGGTCAAAAATGACCCAGATCTGAGAGGTCCAAGATGTTCCAGAGAAGAAAGTTCTGAATAACTAGACTAAGAAACTGCAGATGACTGGCTTCTCTCTGGAGCCTACACTCAGCATAGCTTTCTCCCCCATTGCCTCCCTTTATTCTTTCCACAAACAGGCTGCTAGTCTTGGCCTGAAGCACCCACACTAGTCTCTGGGGCTTAATCAATCTTTTGACCTCTAAGCCAACCAGCAGGTGCCAAAAGGATGCCAAGCTGACATGCAGCCAGCTCAGCTCCTGTAAACCACCAGATGGCACAAGTTTTCAGTCATCATTAAACTTCTGACAGTCTGTATTCAGGCCCGAGGGCACGTCTGCCCTACCAGCAGAGACTTGTCCCATGCAATCATTGCTGTTGTGTGCGCTAGAGTCCAGAAAGAGAGCACCACAGCCACTTGAGAGAGACACCAAGTGTGCACCCAGAGCTGCTCTCAGGCTGTCTTGGACATACTTTATCAAGAATGCTCAGGGATTCTCTGAATAGCTACAGTGCCTGGTTTCTGGGATTTGGCATGCAAGGAGCAGAAGCAAGTGGGCAAAGCCTGCTTTGCAGCAACACTCCTAGACTCAGTGCAGAGGCAGCTAGACATGCCCAAGGAGGCTTCGCACCCACAACCAGCTCTCCCCCCCTCCACCCACCCAAAGATAGGCTATAATATGACACTGAAAATATCCAGGCAGAGACCAGCAACATGAAGTAGTCAGCCAAGCTACTCGCACCAAGAACAGAGCATGAAGAACCCTTTGCTGGCCTAAAAATACATCAGCTGAGGGTCACCTCCACATGGTTACACCTGGAATTTCAGGTCATTTCAGTCTCCTGTTCAATAACAAGCAGCAGCTCCTAGGCTGGAGAATGGTGAGAGGTAATGCAGTTCACATGCCATTGTTGTCTGTGAATAAGCAACTGTTCCAGCCTTAAACCTGGAAAGTCAATAATATGCAGAGGGCAGAAGTGGCTAGAACCTCTGGCCTTTAAACATTTCCTTTGGATGGGAGAAGGGAGATGAGGGAAATAGCTCTCCTGGAAAACAAGAGACTAATTGCTTGCTTTGTAACACTGGACATGCTACCTGAGGATCTTTAAAAAAATACAATAAAGAAACAGAGAAAGACTGAACTGGGCTCATGCACCCACAAAAGGAAGATACATTAATTCTGCAAGCTCAAGCCAGAGGAAAAAACCTCTCTCTCTAATATTCTTCAGAAAGCCAGGAACTGGATTAACTCAGCTGAACCTGAATGCCAGCTGCCCAGGCTCCCAAAAAGAGAAGGCACCTGGAAAAATACTCAATTTTTACGAGTTTTCTCTTAACCTTTCAGATACCCAACTCCTTTCCACAATTGCAAAGAGGCACAAATACCATAATTTAGGGAGCACTGAGTGCTGCAATCTAAAGTCTATTTAGGGCTCAACATAGCTCCAAGTTAACTCTACAACATGACTCCTGCCAAGATACCAATTGAAGCCAGTAACACTGTCAGCCCAAGCAAAGGTTTCCAGCATCAAGTCCATCACTGGTGTGGCATTACATATACCAGCAAATTAAATAGGAGAGGGCTGATCTAGTTGCCTTGGCCTCAACTGCATTTCCCAGCACTGAAAAATCCATCCAGTGTAAGGCTATCATGGCCAGTTGCTTCAGTTGTTCTCTCCCCCACAGACCTGACTGCACTTTGCAGTCCAAGTCTGGTTAATTCTGCAGCTGTTTCAGAGAAAGTTAACTGCATGCCTGCCTCACCTACATGACAAGTATTAAATTCCTTCCTGCAGCAGAGAGGGAGGGGGACCAGGTGTTTAGCCTAGCAGAGCACCCCTGATACTGTGTGGTGGTGCAGTAGCGACCAACTGTGCACACCCGTTAAGATGCATCCTGCAGGCTTCTCATAGAGATTAATTGCTGTACAACTCCAATAAACTGTTTGAGTTGAATGGTACCAGTTTGCAAACAGCATGACAAGAATGCCATTTGTCTGCAAGATGCCCTGCCCAATTTGCAAGACAGCAGGTAGCCAGCCTATGCACCAGTGATAGACTGGGATGAAGCAACAGGCAAGGGTCCTTTTTGGAGGAAAAAGGGAAAAGAAGCTGTGCTGTAGGTATGGAGGTGCCTGAACTAGAGGAATATCAGAGTTTCATATGGGCTGGTGCCAGGCTCTGCTCTGCCAGATATCTACAGCAAGTCAGCACTTGGCAGGCAGAAACAGAAAGAGGCAGTAGCCATGTGTCACCCAAGCCGGGCCTCCAAACAAGTGGGTCTTCCAAAATCTAGTACTTTCCAGGGGAATGAAGGAATACCCTGTTACTGTAACAAAGCCTCTGCCTTCCATCAATGCAGCTGAATGCAGTTTCCTTGGCAGGGGGATCCCATGTTGTGGCATGGGCCTAAACAAGGAGCTGGTGAATCAGGGTCAAGTACTGAAGAGAAAAGCAAAAGTCCAGGCTGAATCCTGCCACCACCACTAAGCTTAAACAGGCCCAGCCAGGCCAGCAGCTCCAGCTGCCTCACTCACCTCCTCAGGGGTCCCCCATATCCACTCAGGCAGCTTTCTGCTCACTCCCATGCCAATTCCTTTAGGCAACAAGCTCTTCTGCTAGCTGCAATGGAGAAATAGTCATCAGCATGGGTGACCAGTGCAGTTGAAAGTAAAGATTTATTTCAGGAGGCCGAAAACAATGTCTATATCCCTCCCAAGTATGCAGGTGGCCCAGTAAAATGCATCACCTACAGAAATCCTTGCCCTAAATCCCTTAAGACTGTGTCCACTGTACTATTTCCTCTCCTCTTCCCCATCCCCTGGGCTCTAATCCATCTAGACTGTGGTTGACCAAGGTCTGGATGATTTCCAGATGCACTGTTCCAAGTCCTGTCCTTGGAAAGAGGCCACAGTCACCAGTCCCTAGGGCTACGCTCTTGGGGTGGGATGAGGCAATCTGTGGCTGGTCCCTGGTAAGGAAACAAGCCCCTACCAGAGCCAAGGCCTTGCTACCTTTTGCACATTCCAAGCCAAAACCTCTCTGTCTTTTCCATGGAAAAGGCAAAGTCCAGTTGGCTTAGCCATGGCTTATGTCCAGTATTTAATCTGTTCTCAAGCTATAAGGGGAGGAGCCCCCATTTCTCCTCTTTTTTTTTTTTTTTTTTTTGTATAACAGTGATTCTCAGCCAAGATGTCACAACATCATGGGGCGCCGTGAGATCCTTTTAAGCTTGCCATGGGATGCTATTCAATATTAGCACTGCTAGGTGTGCCAACACCAACATGTGATTCACAAGAGAAACCCAAAGACTTCAAACAGGAATCCATAGCATCAAAGACATTCTGGAACCTGTTGTGTTCTTCTGAGTCCTCTGCAAGAGAAGAATGGCTCTTATTTTTCCACAGTCAAAAAAGGAGACAAAAAAAGGTAAGATCTGGCATTTTCCCAGAGGTGCCTCGAGTCTAATGATGTGGGCACCTGGAATCTAAAAATATTGAGAGCCACTTCCTATAAAAATCACTCTTCCACAATCCCCCTGCTCCTCTGAGAGAAGAAACAGCAGCTACAAGCCCTGGGCATGGAAGTCCAGACTAGAGGGCCCCCCACAAGCACAGATCCTTTAATCCACCCCACAGAAATTCTCTTCCCACCAACCACTGCAGGGATAGCATGAAAGAACCCCCTGTATCAGTGGGGGCTTCTCCTTCCCTCTCTACCTGCTGCTCTGTCCAGATCCCTTGTAGGTATGGCTGAAACAGGGAAGGGGTGAGCAGCAGGCCCCAAAAGCCTGACATTCCTGATCCCATCAGTCTTTACCAACCCTGACTGCCCACTAACAGGGGTAGGCAATGTTTTTTGGCTGGAGTGCCAAAAAACACTACAATATCTACTTTGGAAGGTGCCGGAGTGCCGGCACCGCAGAAAAACAAAATGAGGGCAAAGGGTACATGGCAGGATGCTCTGCTTGTGCCCCTTGCCCCCCACCCAAAGCCCCTGCCCCCCAGCCCGGGTTCTGTGGCTGCCAGCAGCTACCCCAGCTCTGGGTAGCTGCTGGAGCCCAGGATGCTCCCAGCAGGGTTTGCAGTGTCCCAACTGCCTGCTGGAAGCAGCCTGGGCTCCTGGCTGGCAGCAGCTCCCAGAGCCGGGAGACTCCAAACAGCTGTGCTGGGATTGGGGCTCCAGCATCAGCTCTGCATGCCTCGGAGCAGATGGTGAGGGAGGGGCCTGAGGCAGTGCAGCCCCGGTCTCTGGCAGGGAGGTGATGGCAGGGTTCCAGAGCCTGGCACAGCTGTTTGTAACCTGCCTGGGCTCTGGGCAGTTGCAGCAAGAAGCTGGCAGGCTGCAAACAGCTGCACTGGGCTCCATAGCTCCGGCATCAGCTCCGTGCTGGCAGTGACTGCACATGCACCTCAGGGCAGGCTGTGCTGCCCTGCTGTCCGCCCCAAGGTGTGCGTGCACGCGCTGGTGCAGAGCTGATGCTAGAGCCTGGCACAGCTGTTTGGAGTCTCCCAGCGGCAGCCAGCCCTGGCTCTGGGGAGCTGCTGCCAGCCAGGATCCCGAGCTACTCTCAGCAGGCAGCTAGGACACTGCAAGCCCTGCTGGGAGCAGCCCAGGCTCCATTGCTGGCAGCAGCTACCCGGAGCCGGGGCTGGCCACAGCATGCCAAGCAAAATCACCTCGTGTGCCAGGGGTTGCCAACCCCTGCGCTAGCTCAGACTGGCTGGTCTTCCCTGGGAGTCTCAGGTGGGTGTTCCCAAAAACTACCCTCCAGATTTTTAGCATGCAGGGGAACAGATGAGTTTAGCATGAACAAGGCGTATAGGGAGAGAAAAGTGCAGTCACCCAGTAGTCCCACCACACATTACAGCTTCACTATCATCTCTTGACTTGGCCACAAGAGGCTTCCCTCCCCCCCACCCCCAACAATCTGGTCCCTTAGCCCCTGCTCTTAGGGCAGATCATCACAAAGCTAGGTACCTGCTGAGTCCTCCCTTTGCAAATAACAAGTAAGTGGCAGCACAACAGCCTTACACATGAGTGATACCTGATAGGAGAGCAGAAGGCCTCAAAAAACCATGAGCAAAAGCTCACAACATAGAATCGCCCTTCCAATTTCCATTTCTTCTTCTCACCCAAGGGCTAGCCCATGAGGCACCATAACACATGAAGCTTCGAAGAACATCCGCAGGTCACAGCCTGGGAAACTCCAACCCTGCGCATACATCTTCAGATCAACACAAATGCTTGAGTTAGTGCAATGAGACAGTACAGAAAACAGTGCCATGGAGCACTAGTTTGCAATGTGGGACCCAAGCATTGCAATATAATACTAGTGCAGGGGAACTTCAAGGAGAAAGGACTAGTACAGTCTCACTGTTCAAGCAAAGCTAAAAAAGGAAGTGAAGATAGTGCAAATAGCAAACAATCCCTTAGGTCTGTGCTTTCCCAAGGCATTATTTTATTTGTCAGATGAGAAAGAAATTAGTACTCTATGGAGAAACACAGCCTGGCTGCTCGCTTGAAGCCCTTTTCTTAGGGATTCTTTGAGCAGTCCCCCGATGCAGACAGCTGTGCCATAACAGGTGAAATTGCATTGTGTATGCTCATTACCTCCAGGAAGCCTGTAAATCCCTGCCCGAGAGAATCCTCTAGGGAGTTCAGACCTCATGATTCATATCGGGCCACTGACCTTGCAAGATTCATAAGAGCCATTTACAAGGTGGAAGAGTTGCTTTCACCCAAATGTGGCAGTGAGCACCTTGCAATAATCTATGCCAAACTGATAGTGTCCAGAAATTATATGCAGCACACAGATATACCTGCTTAGGTCAGTGCATGCACAGGAAAGGCAAAAAGGCTGTTTCAAGAGCCAAGCATTGTTCAAAATTCAGATGCTTGGGTGCATGCCACCAAAACTCAGTTAGATAAAATAAGGTAGGGAAAAAAAAGTCAGCAAAAATCTCAAGGCTCTGATGGTTTGAGTTTTAAAAGCAGGGACAAGGTTGTTCCCAGACTCAAGTGTCAGCAAGTCGTAGTGCAGCTTCCTGCCAGCCTAGAGCCACCCACACTGCCTTTCAGCCAGCCTGCTCTTAGTTTGTCTGATGAAGCAGTAAGTCTGCAAAGGTCCTGACCTTCTCCCCGCCACAAGGGGTGACTGTGCTGCAACTGAAGTGAAAGGTCAGTTGAAGCTCACACTCCTTTGGCTCCCACACTGAACACTTGGATGATTTGGTGTAGATCCTACATCGCGTGGCTATGCTTTCTGCTTGGATAATTATTTAGATGAAAAATATTTTTCTACCCAAGGACACAATACAAAGCAAGATCCCAACCACCCTGTTTTCATGGACAAGTCCTCAACATTTCTTCCCCCAGCATGGGTGCTAAGGCTGAATATTGCCTTGCTAAAACCATTTTACTGCAGTGACAATAGCAGTCACTACCTGTACTATCATGCTGTGTCCCCAAGCACCAATTGTAGCACTCCTTTCCAGAGATGGCTGCCTTTAAGGGCCAGGGAAAAAGACTGTCATATCCATAAGTGCTGTGGGACTAGGATTCCTCAGCCTCTACCTAACAGAGGTTAAGGACCATTTACCCTCACACATTTGTTTATAACAAGACAAACTAGGTCAGGGCTCTGGCACTCCATTTCTGTCACAGAACTAGACATCCGACTCTGTTCGACTCCCACCATTAGATTTCGAAGCTTCACCCAAACTGTAACTAGGGATCTGTAGCCACTACCATCTGGGAGAGTCTGCTCACCAAGGGAGGCAGAGTGCTGGGTCACCCCATGGATGAATCTCAGGACAAGTGGCACCTTTTCACCATGTGATTGAAAGAGGGTTTTGGCCAATCACAGGCAGAGAGGATCAGCTTAAAGGACTATTTCATAGATTTCATAGGCATCAGGGCTGGAAGGGACCTCGGGACCAGTAGTAGCCACAGTGTGTGCGTCTGCTTCAGTGTGAGGTGTATCTGTTGTTTCTTTCCTAGCCTGGAAACCACCTTGCTGCTGCTGATCTGTCATGTGAAGGGATTTTACCACTATATATAGGGCCTAATTAGGGAAGCCATCTCCTGGCCCTGGCAATGTCTCAGCTTTGGGTTATGTCAGAAGTACTGGTGGAGCCAAAAGAGTATATGAAATGGAACATCTGAGGGGAGAATGAGATCTTTCATAGATTTCATAGACATCAGGACTGGAAGGGACCTTGGGAGATCATCGAGTCCAGCCCCCTGCCCAAAGGGCAGGAAGTCAGCTGGGGTCATAGGATCCCAGCAAGATAAGCATCCAGTTTACTCTTGAAGGTGTTCAATGTAGGTGCTTGAACCACCTCCACTGGCAGACTGTTCCAGACCTTGGGGGCTCGGACAGTAAAGAAATTCTTCCTTATGTCCAGCCTGAAACGGTCTTGCAGGAGTTTGTGACCGTTCGACCTTGTTGTCCCCTTGGGACGCTCTGGTGAAGAAAGGCTCCCCCAGATCCTGGTGGTCACCCCTGAGAAACTTATAGGTGGCCATCAGATCACCCCTGAGCCTAAGCTTTTCCAGGCTAAAGAGTCCCATGGCTCTCAGCCTGTCATCGTAAGATCTGTTTTCCTGACCTCTGTTCATGCGCGTGGCTCTCCTCTGGACTCTCAAGCTTCTCCACATCCGTTTTGAATTGTGGAGCCCAAAACTGGATGCAGTACTCCAGCTGCAGCCTCACCAAGGCCGAGTACAAGGGGAGAATGACGTCCCAGGATTTGCTCGAGAAGCATCTATGGATGCAAGCCAACGTTTTGGTCGCTTTATTAGCCGCAGCATCGCATTGCAGGCTCATGTTCATCTTGTGGTCAATGATGACCCCCAAGTCTCTTTCTTCTGTAGTGCCATCCAACCTAGCACTGCCGAGCCTATAAGGATGCTGCAGGTTTTTCCTCCCAAGGTGGAGAACCTTGCATTTTTCGGTGTTAAACACCATCAGGTTCTCGTCTGCCCATTTGCTGAGCTTGTCCAGGTCAGCCTGGATCACCTGCCTATCTTCTGGCGTGGATGCTTTGCCCCAAAGTTTGGTGTCATCAGCGAACTTGGCCAGTCCACTCCTGACTCCAATGTCCACATCATTAATGAAGATGTTGAACAGGATGGGTCCAAGGACAGAGCCTTGAGGGACCCCATTGGTCATAGGGCACCACGATGAGTGACTGCCATCAATTACAACCCTCTGGGTCCGACCACAGAGCCAATTTCCCAGCCAGCGGATCGTGGTGGAGCCAAGGCCACAACTGGCCAGTTTGGCCAAGAGGTGATCATGGGATACCAGATCAAAAGCTTTTTTGAAGTCAAGATATACGACATCAATCTCTTCTTCCTCATCCAGGTGATAGGTCACCTGGTTGTAGAAGGAAATGAGATTGGTCAAACAAGACCTACCCGCAACAAACCTGTGCTGGCTATCCCTTAGGATGTTAGCCTGGGCCAGTCCATCAAGGATGGCCTCCTTAATAAACTTTTCTAAGATCTTCCCCAGGATAGAAGTCAGGCTAATGGGCCTGTAGTTAGCCGGATCCACTCTCCTCCCTTTCTTGAAGATCGGCACCACATTGGCCTTCTTCCAGTCTTCGGGCACTATACCAGAGCGCCAGGAGTTTTCAAAGATCCGTGCCAGGGGCTGGGCTATGACGCTTACCAGCTCCTTGAGTACCCTGGGGTGCAGATTGTCAGGGCCGGCTGACTTGAAGGTATCCAGCTTCTCAAGATGTTCCTTCACGAGGTCAGCATTTATGGAGGGTAGGGGATCCCCATCACCCGGATCTCCCTGTCCCATAGCAGGCATGGGCGTCCCATGGGACTGATGAAAGACCGACCCAAAGTACCTATTTAATAGGTTGGCTTTTTGCTGGGCGTCAGTTGCCAGTTGACCCATCTGGTTTAGCAGGGGTCCAACGTTGCCCTTGCTTTTCCTCCGGCTCCCCACATATCTGAAAAAGGACTTTTTGTTGTCCTTGATGCTTGGAGCTAGTTGGAGTTCAGTTGCAGCCTTGGCTTTCCTGGTTTGGTCCCTGCAGGACCGGACCAGCGCAGAATAATCCTCCTTGGAGGTGAATCCCGTCCTCCATCCTTTGTAGGCTTTCTTTTTTAGCCGTAGGAGGTCTGCTAGGTCCCTGGAGAGCCAGGAGGGCTGCTGTGCCTTCTTGCTGTCTTTCCTCCGTGTTGGAACAGATTTAGCTTGTGCATTGAGGATTGCTTCCTTGAGAAGCAACCACTCTTCTTGAACTCCCATCTCTCTGGGGTCATGGTCCCTAAGGGCCTGACCGACAAGCCTCTTGAGCTTGTCAAAGTTGGCTTTTCTGAAGTCAAGGACTTCTGTGTTGCTGACTGACTTGCCGGCTTTACGGCAGATGGTGAAGGCGATCAGCTCGTGGTCGCTGTCACCCAGCTTCCCATCGATCACTAGGTCACCAATTAGGTCGTCCCCCATAACCAGTACCAGGTTGAGCAGTGCTTTGCCTCTCGCTGGCCCATAGACTTCTTGAGTCAGGTAGAGGTCATCCACGCATGAGAGAAAGCTTTGCGACCGCTCAGGTTTTGCTGAGTGATCTTCCCACAAGATGTCCAGGTAATTGAAGTCACCCATGACAACCAAGATCCTGGAGCAAGCGGCCTCAGTCAGTTCCCCGGCAAACTCCTGGTCAAACTCAGGACTTTGAGTGGGAGGTCTGTAGTAGACTCCCACCGTTGTGTCCCCTGTGCTGTATTTCCCACAAATTTTTACCCAGAGGGTCTCTAGCTGTCCATGCTGGTCACCAACATCAGCTTGCAGGGACATGTAGCTTTCCTTCACATAGAGAGCTACACCCCTGCCCCTTTTGTCAACACGATCCCTCCTGTACAGGGTATAGCCCTCTATACTCGTGGTCCAGTCATGGGTGGAGTCCCACCAGGTCTCCGTTATCCCAATGACGTCATAATTCTTTGCACTGAGCAGGAGGACGAGCTCCTCCTGCTTGTTGCCCAGGCTCCTGGCATTAGTGTACAGGCAGGCAAGTGTCCCCTTGAGGGCTCTTGCCTTGCTCACAGATTGTGCCAGGGTTGGGGCAGGGGTGGGCTCCCTTAAGTGCCTTGGTCTGCTGGCTTTGCAAGGGTTGCTCAGCGGGCCAGCAGTGGCAGTAGTCCCCCCATCCCCCAGCGGGCTTAGTTTAAAGCCTGGTAGAGCAGGTCAGCCAGCCTGGCTGAGAAGAGCCTCCTCCCCAGGGGAGAGAGGTGGAGGCCATCTCTTCCCAGCAGCTCGCTGCCTCTCTTGCCAAAGAGCGGGCTGTGGTCATGGAAGCCAAAGCCTTCCCGATGGCACCAGCTCCGCAGTCTTTGGTTCACTACGTGGATCCTCCTCTCCCTCCTCAGCCCATAGCCCAAGACTGGGAGGATCGACGAAAACACCACGTGAGCTCCCAGGTCCCTAAGCCCCGCTCCCAAATCCCTGTAGCGCCTCATGACCTGGCTGGGGGTGCTTCGAGCCGTGTCATTGGTGCCCACGTGAATAAGGAGCATGCGGTAGTGGTCTGTGGGCTGGAGGAGCTCTGGGATCCTCTCCGCAATGTCTCGGATGCGGGCCCCCGGGAAGCAGCACACTTCCCGAGCTAAGGGGTCGGGGCGGCGGATTGCCCCCTCAGTCCCCCGCAGGATGGAGTCTCCCACAACAAACACCTTTTGTTTTGTCTTGGGGAGAGCGGGGCCAGTAGCTGTGGTTGAGCCTGGGTTGCCTGTGGGAGCCGGCAACTGAGCAGGCTCTGCTGGGGCTGCAAGAGGTGCGAACCTGTTGCTAAGCTCCGGCGAGGGAGGGGCCTTGGTGCGGCGGGCCTTGGGGCCCTTGACCACCTTGATCCATGCCCCTGACTGGGCAGAGCGGGAGGTCCCAGAGTCCTCCTTAGTCCTGGAGGGAGACGGTGCTCTCCCCTGCGGCTCCCGGGGGAGAAGGGCCTGGCAGTAGGAATCTATCTCCTGCTCGCAGTCCCCGATGGCATGCAGTCTCTGGACTGTGGCCTGGAGCTCCTCCAGCTGGCGTGCCAGAGACCCCAGTAGGGAGCAGACCCCGCAAGGGGAGGTGACCATGCTCCCGGGCCCCAGAGCCTGAAAAAGGGACAGGCAGCCCCCGCAGCCAATAGCCAGGGGTCCGTCTCTGTGGAGCCCGGGACCGTGGGCTCCGTCTGGGTGGCCATCTTTGAGGTGCCCAATGGGGGGGCCGCCGAGCCCGAGGGGACCCTCGGGGTGCAGCACGTGCCCATCCGTGTCTTGCCTCTGATAGGCTGGCTACAACTGGGACTGACTACTCTGGGGGGTTCGCAGGCAGGGTCTCGTGCCCTCCCACGCCCTCTCCTGCGCGAACTCGAGCACCTGTTTACGCAGCCTGTTCCCGTGGCTCCCTGGGGGGCTGGGCCAAGTAGGGGCCTGTGCAGGGGCTTGACCCGGCCCGGCTCCACTCAGCTGCCTCCTCCCAGGGAGCGAGGAGTTAACCCCTTCCCACCATGAGCCCGCTTACCTCCGGCTCTGCTGGGGGTCGGCAGGGGGCTCTGCGGCTGCTGAGGGGGTGCCTGGGGGGCTTCGGGGGAGCGGGGGCGCAGCGGGCTTTCACCTGCGCGTCTCTCACCGCTCCGGAGCCTAACTGAGCTTTTTTTCCCTGTTTGGCGGGCCCTTTTAAACTGCGCGCATGCGCAGTGGGCCTGCCATTGGGGAAAGCTGGTTTCTCAGGCCAGGGGGGGCCTGCCCGGGATTTGGGGGGCCCTGCCCTACAGGAGGGGGACTGGTGAGCACCCGCTCCTTCTCTTCTCTCTCCCTGGGGGGCTGGGCCAAGTAGGGGCCTGGGCAGGGGCTTGACCCTGCCCGGCTCCATGCAGCCGCCTCCTCCCAGGGAGCGAGGAGTTAACCCCTTCCAACCACGAGCCTGTTAGTAAAATCGAGTTAGTTGCCTATACACCGAAGGACAACTTGGTCTTGCGTCATGGGCACTAGCTTTAAGGACTCTGTCCAGGGCCATACAGGCAAGTCACAATAGGGCCATCACACCTTGGATGCAGCCTGTTGGTGCTGGGGAAACAGATGCTGTTGGTCAGATCCTGACCCTCCTCATCTCCAGTCCAGTTCAGTCCTTCAACTGTAGGACTTGAACTGAAGCCATGACCTATCCAACAGAGTCCCCTTTAAAATGGGGACAGGGCTTGATATAAAGGATGAGTTAGCTTGCTCAATTGAGTAGGTCATAAGTTTAAGTACAAGTAGTTCATAAGTTTATAAGTTCATAAGTTTAAATATATGTGTAATACGGAACATAATTTTTTTTAAGTAAGGATACATAAGCGCTGATATGGAAGAAATCTATTCCGGGCCTAGACTGATTCAACTGGAAACAGGAAGGCGCCCTCATGATGACTTCCGTTGCGAGAGATAAATATAACTAACAGAAAACATGTTATAGAACAATGACTAACCTTATTGGGCGCACAACTAACCGTATATTGAGGAACATATAAATATGGAAGTTAAAAATCCCTCAGGGTAGCTCTCGGTCCTTAAGACGGGAGACTACCCTTCTGCAGAAGCAATAAATTTACTACTGGCACTCTTATGTCTCTTGACTTATATTATCACGGCTAGTGCCCACGACGCAAGACCAAGTTGTCCTTCGGTGTATGGGCAACTAACTCGATTTTACTAACAGGCTCTGGGGTAGGCCTTGATCTAGGAAGTACAATTTTTTTTTAAATCATAAGATGGCTTCAAGAAGGTACCCTACAAGGCAGAGGCCTCCTGGATGTTAGATGTTTGTCGGCAGTTCCAGTAACTACAAGGTACAGAGTCCATTTAGGTCTTGGGCGTGATGCATGACACTCTCAGGTAAACACCAACTACTTCCCCTAGGAGTCTGAGTTGGCCAGTTCTGGCCATACATGGGCACCATCTGACTTCACTACTATACCCGCAACATGATAAATGCTTGCCCACAGCTCAAAAGCTATGGGTTTGGACTCTAAGGCTCTTGAGATCCCTTCCAACCTTCTAAAAAGTAAGGGGTCCTTTGTCTTAGCATCAGGATTCCTGGGGTCACCTAAACACTAGATTCCAACAATAGCCCCACGCTGGCCCCAGCAATCTGGATTTACACCAACTCCTTCAGAGAGCACAGGATAGAGGTAGTTGAATAGCTGTAAATTACTCACACAAGCCCACTGGATGTAGCAACTGAACTTAGTAGAATGCAGGTTTGGGTACAGGCTGCTCAGATGCTCTGGATCACCTATTCCTCAGCCACTTCAAGTGTCCCACAGAAATCAAATGTGGCAATGTCCCATTACCCACAATCCCCTATGCCTTGCCCCTCAACCCTACCTCTGGACTCCTCCCTAATTCTCACGCTCTCCTCCACTCTCAGCCTCCCAGTATAGAGGCTTATGCTAATACCACTGATCCCATCAGCTTTCATTTCTGCTGAACAGCTGAAATCTGCCTTCCTCACCCCTACCCCCCAGCCAGCTGGTAAATTCCTGGGATATGCTCACACAGCCTTAATCTGCATTTATTTTAATCACATTAGAAATGATTTATGGATAAAAGAGAATGCCACAGAAACTGCGTGTGGGGGCCATGCTAGGATTGCACTTCAGCTACTGTCGTATCGTGCAAACCACAGAACAAATGCTCCCACTGACTGCCTGGCTGAGTCTTTGCTATGACCTACTGGAACTGTGCAGCACAGACTGGACTTAGTTGCTTGCCACATGACTGATAAGAAACTATGTTTAGAACAGCTGGAATTCTGTGTGGCCTAATACACAGAGCCATCTGCTCCTGGCCCACCCCACCTCCAGCACAGAGGGGCAAAGAGACTCCATGCAACTGCCCAAGCCACAAACTAAGGCTCCAGACAAACACACACTTTAACTGCTTTAAAAAGAAGAGCAGATGCTGTCTGTACCCCTAATGATATTTTTATTCATCAGTATAGGTTGACAGGCCGGAGGCTAGACCCAGAACTCTATGCTCCTTTGGATTTCAGGAGAATGGGGTGGGCAGGACATGCAGAAAGATATTGCTTACAGTCATTCTGAAACATTTCACAAGCATATGGAGGGACACTTGTTTCAGCAACACCTGCCAGCTCTGATAGTTTACCAGTACCTCCAGTACCAACTTCTAAGTCTTCACACTCTTGAACTTGCCAAACCTATTCCCACAGTCCCTCATTAATAATACTGAAATCTACAGGAGCTAAGATCCTAAAACTAAGCTTTATAGTCCTAAGCTATTCCTCCAGACTCAGCAATGGTAGCTGTTGTCAGTATGTATTTTGTATTTGTAACCAAGAAGTAAATGGAGGTACTGTATTCTCTCTCAGAAGAAGCACTCCCACACCTTTGACCTATGGAAAAGTTGCTGGGGTGTAGTGAGAGATGGAGCCTTCTCCTCCAAAAACTGCTTCTGATCTAATGCTCCAAGTCATGCAGTCAAGTTACCTCGGAGCACTTTAAAGAAATGAAGAACTATCTGCATTGACCCCAGTGCTCCCCTGCCTAGCTTCTCAAATATGCTTAATGGATTGATAATCACACGAGAAAGGTCATAGTCTTATCAGAAAATCTCTAATTCTGGCCTACAGCAAGAGGCAATTATTTCCTGTTTTCCAGTAGATTATTGTTATATGCTGTGGCTGACAAGAAATGTTTCACAAATGCTCCAGACTCAAAAGAATTTGGGGCAAAGCCATATCAGCAGTACACATGGAGGTCCAGCCAATTTAAAGCTTCATGGGCAAGAAACCACTTCCCTTCTAATATGTGCTACTGCCTTATGAACAGATTCAGGCTTTCTTTTGCCAAGGAAAATACGCAGTGAAGACACCCACTTCTTAGAAATGACTCAAAGCCTGGGAGATGATTTAGTTTTCCTTCAAGGAACTTGGCTGGTTAAGAATGAGACTCAAGTTGGGATCAATAACTCCTCCTGCATTTGAAAATCTGAGATTTGCTTTTAAAGCCAGCAATATTCCAAGAGAAAAATCTTGATGGAATTAGCTGTAGTCTTAATCACATGCATCTAGTCAGCCCACCTCCTCCTCCAGCACCTTGATTGAAAGATCATCTTGGTAAACAATGCCTCAAGCTTCATAAATTAGACTACTTCCCCAGAAATATAATTATGAACTAGCCTTATGATTAACTCAAGGTCCTGAGCAAAAGTGGTCCAGAATTAGGCCTTCAACTTCACCTGAATGGCAGGCTATAAACCAACAAGATTTACTTTGGAAGGCTGCCTGATCATGTTCTTGTGAAGGGCAGGCATTTTCTCCGGCAGCATGATTTTAGATCATTTCCTTTTCGAACTTTCCTACCAGTGGGCCTCTATAGCAAGAAAGGCCTTTCATACTCTAGATTCTAGCATCCCGAAGTCCACCTCCAGTCTCTTGCAGTCTGACACTAGAAAGTCTTTTAGCCTTGTTTTTTATTTCTGGGTAAATAATAAACCGCAAGCTATAATATGCAAGGAGCTGGGCTGGTGCCTCATGTTTTTTGCTAGAAACGTTAAAAAAAACTGGACCAAGGCCCTAGTTATATGTAGGGTTTCTTAATCTGGAATCTTTTCCCAGCAACCAAACTGAGAGGCTGAAAAAACAAAGACCCCCAAACCTTGTAGGGAGACATGAAGCTACTTTCTCACCTGAGAAATAAGAAAGAGAATAGCAAGAATTGTTTGAATGTTGTCTTTGCCCTTCTGGGGCTCACAGAGCTTGGTTTTATTAGATGTGGGACTGTGGCAAACTGTCCAGCTGTTTCAAAACAGAACAAACACCAAATGCCACTTGGGTTCATCTGAAAGGGAAACCTTAAAGATGAATACCCCTCTTGGGACTTTTGGAAGTCCAACAATAAAATGTGATGGCCAAGAAAAGATTCCCCAATTTTGGAAGTGTCATTCGGAGGCATTTCAATCAACTTCTCTGCATGTGATTTACAGGCACAGCTAGAACAGGCTCTTACAGAGCAGTGGATGCTATTTCTGCACGGTCAGTGAGAAGAGCCATCCTTGGGGTAAAAAATATAGAGGGAAAGTCAGGCCCACTTTTAGCTGCATTGTCATGAAAGAACTGGATGGTCCCTTGGCTTAAAGGATACATTACCCAATCAATTTTTGTTCATTACTGGGGAAGAGAAATGGGCCTGAAAACAGTACTAGTGAATCAGGGAACTCCTCTCTCAGAGGTGAAGGGAGTAATGAGGAGGAATCTACTTGGGTTGGGTCTCTCTTCCAGACCATGCTCTGGCTTGCTCAGTGTGCTACCTGGCTGGGAGAGCAGGCACAACCCAGAGCCTCCTACCATGCTTTTCAGTCCCTTACTCCTCAAAGGCCAGTTTTGCCCTATGGCTATTCAAAGGGACATTTCCCCTTTGAATCGTATATCCCTGTCCTCCAGCTACATGTTTAGGCAGGACCTCTGCTGAAGAAGGGAGTATTGGACAAAACAGGCAATGCCAACTCCTGTCCCTGCCCCCCCGCCCCCAACTCCTCCTCCCACCTTTCACTAGCATGCAATGGGTGCTTCCAGAAGAACACTTCGTTATAATATTTACAAGATGGGTGGGGTGAGCATATGCCAGCAAACCCTCCTGCCTTTGCAGTGCCACCAGATTACAGAGATTGCCCCACCACCCATATGCTACAGGTTTACACACTGGAGATAAACAGACAGGCACATAGAAGCAGGGTGTGCCCACACTGCCTCCCTCTCCCAGGGAGCTCCTGCCTCTGCAGCTCCTAGCATGAGCTGGAACTGGCAGCTCACAGTCCTTGCTGCTCCACATAGGGCCTGATGCAAAAGCAAGAGACCTAAGGGAGCCAAGCAATTCTCCTGACTTCTGTGGTACTTGGCAGCCAGCATACGGCACACAGGAGGCTTCTTCATTTACCATGTGCAAGACATTCTTTGTTTCAAGTCGGAGATCCAGGATTTGTCAGGGAAGACAAAGGAAGCCGAGCCACCACAGCCAGCTGTCTGTGCATGGCCTTGGATGACGGAAGCGTCAACTCCAGGTCCCTCAGTGATAGATTCCTGCACTGCCCTCAGGGCCGAGGGGGGGCACCTTCAAACACACAGGCAGGAAACAGACTGGACTATTCCATATCATGTCTATTTGAAGCTAGTGCTTGGAAGTTACCTACTTAGCTAAGCCACCACAATCCACAAGTCGCCCGTGGGGTGTCACTTCACCTTAAGACTCAGCTTCCTCCCCTGTAAAATGGGGACAGACAAGCCTCTCTCTCTCACCTTGTTCCTCCCCCCAAAATTGTGGTAGGACTTGGAATCCTGGAGAAGCAGGGCTGGAAGGCACATTCAGAGGTCATCGAGTCCAACCCCCTGCAAACCATCCCATGCAAATTCATAATTTAACTTGCTAGTTACTATCCCATGCTGCATTCAGCCTCAGCTCTTTCACAGAGGTACTGAACTGCTGATGTTCCCTAGATGCTTCGGACCTTGCATCTTAAGAGCCATCACCACAGGACAGCCCAGCTCTATCAGGAGCCAGGTACTGCTATGCTGACTGGAAGTTATGCCAAGCAGAGATGTTGCATGTCCCATACCCTGAAGTGTTGTGTTTGGTTCACGCCTGGGGTGTCAGCTGTGCCGGCCTGCAATAGCAAGGTGGAGAGGGGGAGAGGCTGGACTTGATGTTTCAAAAAGGTCCTAGTCTGTCCTATGTTTCTAAAGGCATATATTCACTAAGAGCCCATTCAGAGGATCCTATCTGCTGCAGGCAAGGTTCTGCCTTTATAAACAGCTTCCCACAAAGAAGCAGCTCTAACCATCAGAAGCTTTTTTGAAGAGTACTGGATTAATACATGCAGAGGAAGATCTGCAGTGTCGGTAGTCTCCCAGGGTGGTGGGGTCTCTGGCAGCCAGCCAACCTCAGGGAAAGTCTCATTTCTTTATGCACCTTCCCTTCCTTTTTGCACAAATCAACCATTTCTGGCACTTCTCCATACATAACCCATTCCTCCCAGCTTAGGGGGCAATTAACCAGCAAAAACCCAGCTGCTTCAGAGTAACTTGCACACAGCCTGGATGTTAGCCTGAGTGACAGCTGTCATTCCCTACAGCTACCTCTGTAAACCGCTACCTTCCCTGAGAGATGATAAGAGCTTAACAGAAATGGACCAGAATTCCCAAGGAAGCATTTCTTCCTTATCCCATTGAGGAGTGCCCTTGCATAGGCACGAGTATGCCTCAGAAGAAAGAGGACTGGACTCTTCAGGTCCCTTCTAGCCAAGTTTTCCACCAAAACACCTCCACTGTTCTGCCCACACTGCTCCCCCGAGGCATATGAGGGCATCTCCCAGGGCACTTGATACCTCTCCTGCAAAGTCACATCTGCCACCACACAAACACTACATGGCTGTGAACTGCAAGCACTGCTCACTGCTTCACTTGGAGTGGTCTCACTATCACCTTGTGCCCCATCCTCACATCCGCACCTGGCTTCTGCCTCCTACTACAATCATAAGTTTACTGGGCAGAGACCATCTCTGCAGAGGAAGAAGAAGAGAGGGAGAGGAAGAGGAGTATGCTTGTATGTATATCTGGCACCGTGGGGCCCACGGAGCTACTGCATTGCTGATAAATAATGACCTTATGCCTCTTACTCTATCCCAGGTCACAGGTGCAAAACAGAGTTGAGGGTCTCCT
The DNA here is from genome assembly GCF_052110815.1 of Crocodylus siamensis. Taxonomy (NCBI): domain Eukaryota; kingdom Metazoa; phylum Chordata; order Crocodylia; family Crocodylidae; genus Crocodylus; species Crocodylus siamensis. Next base: position 40,814,470 of record NC_143403.1, on the reverse strand, counting down.
GACACATTAACTTTCCCCTAAGGCCCTGGTAACTCAGTGGTGATCAGAGCACTAACTTCAGACCAAGTTCTCCGTTCTGGCAAGGCCATGCTTAATACAAAGCAGGGATAAGAAAAAAAAAAAAACCATGAAGGTGAATGGCTTTTCTCCCCCTTCCCAGAGATCCATTAGAGTCTCCCATATCAGTCTACCTCCAACAGCAATCAGGTCAGGTTAAGACAGGAACACGTACATTACAACTTCTTTCAGTAAGACCACAGAGAAGTTCAGAGCCTCATGAAATTTTTCACAGGCTGATACAATTCTGTAATTACCCAGTTACAACAGACTGTCTTTATAAACCAGCTTGTTCTCTACTGGAGAAATTCGAAGAGGTACCAGAGGCGAGATGGCCTTATATTGTTTGTTCATAAACCTAAGAAAATAATGTCTTATTTTCTAGATGCTCCCCAATAACAGTTTGGGTGGAAATACTACAGACAGATTGAATTTTATTAGTAGATGTTTAGGATTGTGAATCCAAAAAGATAAAGCCAGTAGAGAAGTACAAATCGCCCAAGCAAGGGACTACATCAGAGGGATGAGGGTGGGGAGGGGAAAACTAGGTTGCAGAAAATATAACGTTAGCCAACCAAGCCTGGGGGTATGACAGGCTTTTAAATTCCCAACAATGCCAAAAATGACTGTGCAGTTAGCCTCAGTACAAAGATGCATTAGTCTCTCAAATGATAATATTATGTAACTGACTTATTAAGGATTGTGGTTTGGAACAATGGAGACAGTGCTTAATTTAAAACCTTCCCATGATCATGGAAGAACACTATACAGAATGTGCACATGTTTAACACAAGACTCTGAGCTTATCCCAGCTGAAGCCTCATTTCATGTAAAAAAAAATTGTGCCACATTGTCATATTTCCACTGACTGTGGGAAAAGTACGTCACTTCACATCAGCTGAGGATCTGGCACATGAAACAAATTTGTTATTAGAATACCCTGAGTTTCCTTTCATGGAAGAGGCAGTTTTCTAGGTAGCTTTTTGCTTCACAGATCTAAATAGGCAGAGACAGATGTTTAGTAGAAAGTAGCTTAAAATATAGCCGTAACCCTTTTACTAAGGAGAATTACACCCTGTTAAAAACATAACTGAACAAGAGTTAAATCTTCTTTTATAACACTTGGGCACAGAAGAAAAAATTATAAATATTTCCCCAAGTGACTAATTTTTATAACCAAATAATTTCATTCCTGAATGGAAAGGGATTAAAGGTAGAATACATAAGAGAATGGTTTGACCAGAGTTAACAAAATAAACTACAAAAGGAAAAAGTACAGAAAGGTGTTGACAGTCTAATGGAAAAAGAAGAGAGTAAAATGAGATTGTAATGTACATCAGAAGCAGTACTACTCCCTTTAACTTGAAAGGCAAGTCTAATATCCCATCAACTGAAAACAATGGCCTTATTGATTTTTTTCCAAGTCTCTAAGGTTGCATGGCAGTGACTCCATGAACAGCACTGAAGTAGCAGCAAAAGGGTAGTAAACTTAATGTATGTGTTTGGTATGGTCTATAGACGACTGGCAGAATGTGGCATTAGTAAAACATCATTGGAAGACTGCTATAAAAATTCTCCAGAGGTGGGGGGAGTGGGAATCAAAACCATATACAGAAATAGCAAAATGCAGAAACACAAGCTTTTCTGGGCATTTGTCATTTGTTTTCTTGCTCGAAACACAGGAATAAGACATGAGGGCTCAGCCATGGGAGCACCTGCCCTGAGGATCCAAGTGCAAAGTGCTGAAACAAGTGCAATTTCATATTAGTCTTACTGACTCTCATGCCTGAAGTTCCATATGTGCTTCAATGCCTGGCTGCATTGGGTTGGTCCTGCCTGGCTCTATTGTGCAGGGCAAGTGACAGGAGAGAGAAATGTGTGGGAGAGTACCCTCTGTCTGAGAAACTTTAAAAGCTGCATGGTCTTCTTGAAGTTGAACAATTTTCCTCCCGCTGGATCCAGAGAGCGACAGACAATTTAAACTGAACTGCCAGTTTCATGATTTGAAGTCATTAAAAGAGAGTTTGCAAGTGTCAGAGAAGCAGAGCGAGGAAATTCTGCTGGTATACAGTGGGAATGACAACCCTGGATGTCGGCGGTGGGGAGCAAGATGGGTCATTTTAACCATCTCTTCCCTTCCTTTATGTGAACTTTGAACTGAAACTCCATTTAGAGCTGAGAAAGCAGGACACTTTAACAAATGCTAATGAAAGGGAGAAGGGCTCCCGATTTAAATAGACCTGGACTGATTTACAATTGCTGAAGACTAGACCAGCACGGACCAAGTCTCTGCAGGAAACAGCAGATTTTGATTTTTATTTTTAAAATGATTTGTACCATGGAAAGGTGAGTTCTGTGACCAGCCTAAATCTATGGTGGTAGGCTCTTCTTTTCTTGGGACAAGCTAAGTAGAGGTGGAGTCTGCCACTGTCAGTGACCTAAGAGCTTGTTCTTCAGCCTAGGCAAATGAAGCTTGTGCTTTCAGGTGCAGGAACACCTAGGTGAAATCCATAAAGGTGACAGAGTCAGAAACAACCTGAGACTCAAGTGAGGATCAGGAGCCCAAGACTAAAAGGGCAGATCACAATACAGAACTGGAAAGGATTGCCTGGTCTTCCCCTGTTATCATACCAGTTAACCCAACTGAAGCACTGCTCCACAAAGGAAAGCAGTTACTGGATCTCTTATGCAACTAGTCCTTGGGTTCCCAACTCTCCAACAAGGAGCTGGATCAAAAAGGATGCAAAGTTAACCAGGCAATTTCATCCAAGAAAGGGTGTAGGGAAGTGTATAACGGGGAAGAGGAGTTGCTGAGTCAATGGCATGGTCCTCAGAAATGCAGTAGTAGATGGATACTCAATTTTAAGCACATGCAAATTTAGCATTGGCAAAATGATCCCGGACTGAGAAAACTAGAGGCCTCCAGCCTCACGCTTAAATCCTGCTGCCCATTACTATTCTGTCCAGGCTCCATGCGCATAAACATACATCAGTGACAGCTAGCTTACCAGAGGTCTTTGTGCCTTTTTCCATTTCAGGTTACAGGCAGCACTGCTTAAGTGTCTTGGGCCAGGAAAAAAGGGTGCTGCAGGGCTAACTGATACTGTGGAGATGCTGAATATTTTCCACCATAATCAGACCAGGACGGTCCAGGCAGGGAGTTTCCCAATAGGCTCCTAAACTGAGAGGCCTGGACCCAGGAGTTCACAGGAGGATCAGGCCCTACATGCAGAGGCCCAATCAAGCCAGCCTGGATGTGAAGAATTCATATTCCAACCCTTCCAGTTTGTACCTGGCAGTTTGTTTCAAGTCTGCAAAACATAAAATCCTTTTCCCATCTCCAACCCTCTGGGGCTTGAAAACCTGCAGCGATGCAGAGAAATCTTAACTTACAACCTTTTCTCCCCTCCAGAGATGCATACTTACTGATCTCAACCTTCTGCAGCACTCTATTCACCACCCTCTCCCCAGTCACCTGCCAGAAGGCAAAAATACTCCTCCACACACATCCCACTCCTGCCATCTACTATCTCCTGTGCAAAAAAATTAGTTAAAAGCCAAGAGATACCAACCCCCCCCAGCACATTTCATTCCTAAAACCAAACATGACTGGATTACAGAGTGATCTTCCCCACATCTTGGCTGTGTCAACATCTACGTCAAATGTTCGTGTTGACACTTAGAGGGTCGTAGTACTCAAAATAAGATGACAGTACTGATCAAGTCTGATACCAAATTAGAATGAATTACTGTATGTTCACTGCATATTTACTGTATATCAAAAGTATCTTATGGTTTTGCTGCTCCTTTTTACATTAGAGTCAACACCTGCATTTATTATTTATAGGCTGCAGAAAGAGTACTGTATAAGACATGTTTAAAAAGAAGAGCAAGGACCTCTGTAGAGCTCAAACAAGAGGATGTGACAATATTTCAAATACCAGACAAGGCATATTCACTAGCAAGCAGGTTACTGGTTGAAATCCTCTCCTCCTAGGAAAGCCAGAGTTACAATAGTTACATCATAGAAGAGGCACATTATAGTTCCACAGTTAGGGTGACTTTGGCTGTTTAAGTGTTAATAGCAATGAGTAAAAAATGTCTATTGCATAAGGAGCAGAGGGAACCATGGCTAGTAATTATGACAACAGTTTGGGGAATGACACTAATCCATCTCTGGAGAGTTGTCATTTAAAATTGATAGAAAAAGCTCCCTTTCATTTGTGCAACATGTTTCATCACCCCGACATTCTTGCTTACAAAAGCTGTAATAAGCAACTCTTCCAAGTCAAGTGTCATCCAGACTCAGAAACACCTTGTATTAGAAGCAGCAGCAGTTGGGAAGTTCACTTGAGGCAGGGCTCCAACCCCTGCTACTAACTAGTTGTTACTATGCCAATTAAACCAGGCTCAGCCAACTGGCAAAAGGGGGGTTCTCCTGCTTGAATACGGGTCACAGCATCTTTCATGGAGTTATGGTGAAGAAAGAGCATGGGGCAAGGTGCTTGAGTAGTGCCTGGGGTCTGCCAATCTCAGTTTGCACAGCTTCAGCGTAACTTTATTATTCTCTCACACTGGTAAATCAGCAAGAAGCCAGGGATGGCAGTGAACAGATACAGGACATCTGAATAGCAGTCCACAAGGTGCTTGCACAAGCCCTTGTATCCAGAGCTTTAATTACTGTCTTTAAGGCCCATGGTAGCTTTTACTGAGCTAGAGTGGAGACGCTTAGAAGGACAAACATCCTTCATGGAATAACTGTAAGGACCTCTGCCAAGTCTTAAAATAGAGCTTGGGATAATAGAAAGGATGGTGTTAAGTGGAGGAATCTCCAAGGCACTTCCTAGGTGCAGCCATTTTTTACTATGGCTGTTGTGGTTTTCAAAGGGCTGCTAGCCTTGGTCTCTAATAGGATAGTGAAAGTTAAGGTCTCTACTTAAATCACTGAGGAAGACTAAAGTTCTTACTTTAGGGACCCATTGTACCAGGCACATTTGGGAAGGAACAGGCTCTTACTAAAGAAAAGAAATTAAAATCAGAGCGGAAAAGACAGAACCAGAGGGTAAAAAGAAGCACAGAGGACAAGCAGTAGCCCAAAAACACCCAGCAGGTCAGGGGAAGGCCTGGTAGTATAAGACCTTCTCTCCAAGATGACCATTTTAGCTTGCTCCAAATGGGTGATGAGCACAGTATAAGAAAACATTATAGAAACAACTAAGAACATATAAGTTTTAGGTAAAAAAAATGACTAGGAGTACAACAGGGAAAAGAGGGCTAAGGTTCTTCCAGCAAGTGATCTTAATGGGAAAGAATTTGGGAACCAAAATCATTCTCCCTACTCCAGCCCCAAAGAACCTCTCACCTCTTTTTGCCTCATTCCAAGAAGTCACCATAAAAAGAAGTGGCAGCCCACAGGGGGTGAGCCCAGCTCCCTGTAGAAGGGGGATCCCCTCTGTGGTTTCTGGGGCTATCCAAGACTTCTCTTGCATCACCTACCAAGACTTTGAGCAACACCCCTTTCTCCTCACTGCCTGAAGCAGATGTAGTGTACACATACAGGCAGTGTTTGAATTCACCACTCAGCCAGTTTGCTTTATCCAAACAGGACTACTATTTGCCTCACATAGCACAGCTGTTTGAAGAAGCGTTGAGAGCTTCCTTTAGCAACACGATGGGTTCAAGAAGGGAAGCTTCCCTCTCAAAAAACTGTTCTAGAGAGATTAGTTGAAGCACAGATTGAGTGCACTGGGCTCCCTTACACAGTCCTGATTGGACAGACCCCTCCTGTGTCTCTCTCAAAATATTACAGATAGAAGAGAAAAGCCAGCTAAGGGGTCCACTAACATGCAGACTACATAGCTTGTACGTTCTAGTCAAAAACGGGATTATCCAGGTGTGCCCCCTCCCCATCCCCCCCCAACATGCACAAACACACTTGGAGAACAAAGGAAACTCCTGGACAATCAGGAATCATTTCCAAGTCAGGACTGAGAACTGCCAGTGGAAAGACAGAGGAGTCCACTGGGGGGTGGGGGGGTGCCAGAGGTCAAGGGTGAGGAACATGGGAAAGCAAGAGCCAAACAACAGCTTGTTGAGAGCAGATCTTGTCAAACAGCTTTGGCTTCTGCAAATTAAGAGCCCAAGACAAAAGAGAGCAGCTTGAAACCAAGCCTCAAACAAACCCAGTAAAACACTAATGGAACAGCTAAGCACCACTGGTCTCTGTGACCTCCTACTTCAATTCAGACAAACAGACATGAAGAAGCCACACTGATTTTCACTCCTTCCCCCTTTGGCACTTTTCTCCACAGTAGGCCTACGGGTGCTTAATTTGCAGCCAGCAAGGGTACAAGCCACCAGCAGCTGCTTCTTGCCAACGGAAGCCTTGAAGCCCAAAATGGCCATGCCGTGCCAGCTGATACCACTCCATAGACTGCATGTTTATCCCATTTCTTTGGGCAAAGTCCTATCAAAAAGCAGCCACATCTAACAATGGCTGCAGAACAGATATATGTCTGTCTTTGCTTACACATTACTTGCAAGACCTTCCAAAGACAACTCACCATAATGTTAGCCATTTACCATTAAGAAACACAGCACAGATCAGCCTTAAACTACCCTCCTCTGCTCATGGCTTCAGAAGCCTGCCTCCATTGCACCCTTCACAGCCAAATTTAGATCCTGATCCTGGACCCCCAGCAAGTGCAGAACACTTGTGGAAGATGGTGCAGAGGGCTTGCAGAAGGGCAACTCCAAGAACAGGAACCCCTGACCAACGGCAGCCATGATGTGGTTCTACAAACTGTTCTGGACTTCATTGCATTAATCCAGAACTTCTCCCCATAACAGATATCAGATGATTGAGAAATATATACAGTAGTCGCATCTTACGTGGGGGTTACGTTCGGACGACAGTGCGTATAGTTGAAATCATATACAGCTGAAATCGCCGGGCTTCAGCTCTGACCAGCCGCCACCGCTGCAGGACCCAGACAACGTGGGCGCGGTGCTGCACTGTACAGCCTGTGCGTGCAGGGCAACAGCTGCACCTTCTGCACACCACTCCTCGCCCACCTTGTCCCACCAGGGCAGCCAGCTGAGTGTGAGCCCCCCAGCTATGCCAGCACACGCAGGCTTGTGCAGGCAGTACCATGCGGCAGCGCCAAACTATGCGCCGTGCCCCGGCCAGCACCTGGCGGCCAGCCCCAGCAGCTGAGTGCATATAGTTGAAATAGCGTAAGTTAAATATGTGTAAGATGCAACTGTGCTGTACCGTTGATTCAGAGCTTGGATTATTTGGTCCTGGTGCATTAAAGTGAATGGTACTGAATGGCTTCCATGACTCCTTAAAATGAAAAGAAGTCCTATGGACTAACAACTTGACAATAACTACAATAGTTTTCAGATTTTTTGCTTCTAAAGCAATGATTAAAGCAAAGTTGGGTACAGTACTGTCAGACCTACACAGCAAGAAAAAGAGCCAGATTGACAGATGTGACTCGCTTGTCCAGTTTACAAGTTAGAGAGAGATTTATAGATTCAGCATTCAGAAGCAAGGTCTGCAGGCATAACATGTTCTCCTTTCCTGGCTCAGTGTTTGATCTGCTTGTCCAGCAGACCTCAGACAATCTGCATGCAAAGGAGGCTTCTAAGTAAGAAACTAAGGTCTAAAGTGGGTGCAGGGATTGGGAACAGGTCTTTCCCCACCCTCAGTAGCAAGTGGGTGACCTTCCCTGGCAAGCATGGGAAACCAAAACCATTTCTGTAGTAAGCTAATGTCAGCCAACATCACAGCTGAGAGAAAGCCTGACAAAGGAACCTGTCACTGATGCAGTGGTGTGCATCAGACAACACTTTAGGTCTGAGAAGCTACTTCCTGTTAGGGTGACTATATTTGGATCTTGGGGAGCACTGGATTTGCAGCTGAATACAAGGCTGTAAGCTGTGGCCTAGCAGAGCTGCCAACCACAAGGCAGCCATTTGCTCATGCTAAGTAACCATCTTAACTGTGTCAACCATTTTCTGAGAAAAAAGCAGCAAGTAAGTCTGTGCAAGTCTGAGTGCTGTAAAGGAGGTGAAGTTTTAGCAATGTGGAAGATGGTGCAACCTGGGATACAAAAAAAAGACCAGAATGTGAAAAAACAGACACGTAATTGGTAGCAGAATCTGAGATGAACATATGCAAAAAGGTGAATGGCAATTGGTGAAGAAGCCTCCAGAAGCTTCCAGGTTTTGGTCAAAGTCCGCCCATTGACGGAAGAGTCAAGGTCTTAGACATGCGCTCATAGCAAAAAGACATGTAAATTAATGAAATGCATAGGCAAGTCCATGCTAATGAAGCAAACAGTAAACAGGCGGAGCTTGAGATTGGAGGAGAAATGGGTGGAACAAAAGGAGGGACAGAGGTGGAATGAATGTTAATGAGTATAAACCAAAGTGTATAAAATGTAGGAAAAAACTATTGTTCAAGGCATGTCCCCAGTTTGTTGTTTTTTTGGGACCTTTGTCCGAAGCCATTCTCCATTCTAAATAAAGCTGTTGCAAGCAATGTGTGCAAGAAGCGTTTGCTCCCTGCTCGCTCTGGCTAACAAGTAACAGGACCCATGAGAAAGTGGATCGTCGTCTCCCTAGTTGTTGGGCGCCGCATGGTGTCAGGGTCTAACACTTGCATCAAGATTGACCTCATCAGGTTGCGAGATAAATCCAAATGGAAACGGGATGCCCAAAGCATGGATATCAAGCCATGCCAGGGGAAATAGGGACTGTAGTGAGAATAAGGACAAGTTAGTTGAGAGACCTAGTATTTTGAGAAGGGGTGCCATATAAAACACGTTTTTCTCCATGCAATATGAAACTAAAAGCTTTATTAATATGTTGGGGGCCTAGGCCTACATTACATTTGTCTTTGCTTTGATCTTAAAACGGAATGACTTTATTAGAATGTGAATTTGCTATATCATAAATAATATATAAAAATACAACAAAATAGGCACACACAAAAAATCAAAAAGTTATTTCTTTACTTCTGTTGTCATTAAAAAAAGTATACATACCCTTTCAAAATTCATGAAACAAAGTCTGTTGGGTTTTTGGTTGTAGCTGTGTTGGTCTTTAAGGATATAGGCAAGCAAGGTTCCTCAAGTAGGTGTGCTATCTTATTTGACTAACTGTGTAGTTGGAAAAAGTTCTTAGCAAGCTTTTGGGTGCAGTCACCCTTCTTCAGGCATAGGGCATCTCTGCTGTTCTGAGACTCCAAGGAATGACAGAAGTTACAAGTGTGACAGGATGTCAGTAAAAATATAAATAGGGAGAAATTTAAAAAAACAAAAAGGAGGTAAAGTGGGGAAGGGAAGGGGAAGAAAACAGAGGAGAAAAAAAAGGCTAAAGGGAAACACACAGAGGAAATAATACAAAGGCAAAAGAGGCATCAATGACAGAGGAAATATACGGAAATCATATATCATAAATGGTCTAATAAAAGATATCACATCTACTCAAAGAACTTGCCTGCCTAAAACAAATTCTAGCCTTCTTGAGCATCTTGACAATACATCCAATGCTTCACTGAAAGTTTTTTCCACATCTATATTGATGCTCAGAGTAAATGTTTCCACACCCGAGTTAACATTTTTAGCTAGAATTAAAAACTCTGCAGGGCTGTAAAACAGGAGCTACATTACCAGGAGCAGCTAACAGACAACAGGATTGCAGAAGAAAGGCTAGCTTGACTGGGGGAACATCAAGACTAGGGGTTCTTGGCCTCCCCATGGGTCTGAAAATTTGGTGGTAGGAAAGCATGGCTCTATGTGTAGCAGCAGTGCAGGGCCCAGGGGTCCAATCCCAGCATGCAGGGAGGGACATGAGGCCCCACTCCTGGCACACAGGGGCAGCAGAGGCTCTGCTCCCCCAATCCTGGCACATGGGGTCAGGCAGGAGTGGTACAGGCCCTGGGGGAGGGGGGAAGAGGAGAACGGGACTGATCCTGTCCAGCAGGGCCAGATCTGGACTACAGACCTGCCCCATGTCACTTGTCTGACCCATGGGGCCAAAAAGGTTGAGCACCACAGACATCAAAACCATTAAAAAAAAGGGGGAGAGGGTCATTAATACCTGTGGAAGGAATCAGGTTAGCCATGAAGTCAAGTGACTCCCTCAGCACTAGCTAACTAGAAATATTGCTGCCACTGCCAGGCAGTTGGCTTTAAATTTTGGGTAGAGCAGGAATCAAAGGGGAGTGCAACTGCATCACTGCACCCCCCAACCCTCGGATCCACCCCACCTTCAAGCATGAAGCAGATCAAGGACTTTATCTGTTTACACAGTGTATGGCTCTCACAGGCCCTCAGAGCATAACAGTCAAGGTCTAAACAAGGGTGAAGGACAGGTTTCTGCATCACCTATGGACCTTGCGTTGCAATGACAGCTAACTGGTGTAGCACTGGGACAGCTTTGGGAAGTGGAGGTAGGGGAGGAGTCAAGGAAGACCTCTACCTCTCCAACCAATTCTCATTGCCAGGTCACCTGAGCAAAAACTCTCATGGGATTCAGAGGCCACAGACTACACTGTCCATGTAGATCATCCTAATTCCACTCATGTCAGAGTTGCACTGATTTTACACCAGCCAGAGATCTGGTCCTGCCTTTATTTTTCCTTAGCACACTCTGCTAAGTACACTGGTGCAGCAGCCAGGCTCTCAGGTCTTGAATATTTTTAGCGCTGCCTCATGCTGACAGGTCAAGCAGGGTGGCCAATGTGGTTTGAAAGCCATCCTGCACATCTGGGAGGACCATGGCAGCAGTTGCTGTAAGATAACTGCTGTCCTCAGACAGTTTGTCATTAGGCAGACTTAACACCAGTGTGTCCACAGCTTGCACTGCTGGTCCCCATGGGCCTGCAAGAGCACAAGCTGAACCACCAGCTGCTGTCTATCTCAGAGTCCTTGGGCTAGGTTGCCAATGGCCAAGCAAGGCAAGAAGTTTGGGAATAGGAAGAGGGAAGCCCCAAGCTTTCCTCCCATGTGAGTAGTGGGGGAAGGAAGAAGGAGCACCTCTTGCTGCAAGCTGTGTACATCCATCAAGTCCAACACAGCCTGAGAATAAGTAGACGCAAGGGCTGTGGTATTCACTGGGGAAGCTGCAAGTCCAACAACCATGTGAGTTCAGCAGGCCAGTGTTTCCAGCTGCCAGAGGCAACTCAACCCGAGTCGTACCAGTCTGGCACTCTGCGCATGTGCCAAGCAGCCAAAGTTTTCTGGAGGTAACATTGGGGGGGGGTTGTTGCTTTTAGTCCAAGATCATCCAGGTGTCTGGCTTTCAAAGCAACCCACCAAAACCTTTGCTCATCTTATACTGAGCAACTGATTAGTCACCTGGCAAACTTGGTCACATGCAGTTGCAACCACTTTCTCCTTCACATCACCAGTCCTGCCCAAGCCAGTCCCTTTACAGCTAGGCTAAATATGGACCTGAAGGTTACCAGGGGAGCCCTAAATTACAGGTCATTACCACCTGATACCTATTCCCTTTCATGCATGCCCCAATGTACCCTTCAACTCCATATGCCCTCCTAGAGGACAGGCAACAGGTTGGGCTCTTAACACAAGGCTTGCTTTGGGCAAGCCAGGAGTGGGGGGTGTACCTTTTCAGTGAACCTTTTCAGCAAATGATCTCCAAGTGCTGAATAACTATGTGATGATTAGCAGCGACTGCAGTGGGAGTGCAAGTAGTGCCACAACATAACAGGAAGCTTATCTTCCTGTCCCAGCATCTGCTAGCTAAGAAATAGCTGGATGTAGGCAACATGTGACTGTGCTGGGAGACTGGTTGCTTTGGAAGTGCTGGATACAGCTGCCACAGCTGGGGAAGATGAGCAGGAACAAGCACACGTTTAGCATCCCTCTACCAGGAGCCCAGAGGGAACCTTAGGGCTCAGCTACCCCAAGCAGTTCACCAAGATGCAGGGGGACCTGTTCAAAGCATTTTCTCACCCAGTGATCAAAGCCAAACCAGCAGAGCTCAGAAGCTCAGATGGGATCCAACAGTTCTTAGAGCTTTCTGTGCATCTGTCCAGCAGCACCTACTGCTAAGAGCAAGTTTATTCAGGAAAGTAACATCACTGCATCAAGCCAGCACATAAGTGGGTCCTGACAAAGCTGCAGGGGTACATGGACAGGCATGTCTTGGCCCCCTAGAAGGCACCATTCTAGTGTCTACCACACCTTGAGCACAGGTGTTGGTCTCAGCTATTGCCAGCAGGTAGCCACACCTCCCTGGGACCACTCCCGGCTAGTCCCCACAGATCCACCAAGAGACCACAAGCTCAGTAGGCTGAACAAGCCAGCTAAGGAAAGCTGCCCTGTGCTGCAGTCACAGTGCTGGGCCCCAACTATGCCATCAAAAGCACTTGCAGTCCTGGTGTGAAAGGGGGGGCACTTTATATGCACAAACCTCATCCCACCTCCTCTTCGAGGCTTCCCTGATCCTGGACTGCAAAGGAAAGAGTCCCTCCCTGCACGCTGCTCCATGGTCCAGGCTTGCTGCCAAGGACATGCTTGTAAATCAAAATGGAGAAGGAGCCTGGGCCTCCTGCCTAGCAGAAAGCTTGGACTACATCCCCCCACCTCAACTCAGAGACGTCCCTTCCAGAGTGGTGGGGTGGGAGCAGCTTCGTATCTCCCAGCCCCAGACAGATTAGAAGAGCACAGCCTTAGTGGCAGGCTCACTACAGTAGGCAGCCAAGACTTTTCCTTCCATTCCACTCCTGCCCTGATCCTGAGATAAGAGGCAGAGCTTGCTACTGGCCACAGCGTTCCTGAGGAGATTGGACATCAGTAAGGGGAATCCCTACAGAAGTAGGTCACTGTACTACCCAGGCACAGCTCCCAGGGACTCTGCCCCTCACTGTGGTGCCAGGTGTCTATTCAAAGCTGAAGCAAAGAGGGGAGCTGGAAGCCCCACCTGAAAACCAGATCACTTCCTCCACTGTGCCCACAGGTGTTCAAATCATCACTGCATTACAGCAACAAAGACCTCCTTCTCTGCCCAGCCACCCTTCCCATCTTGCTGCTAGGATGCTTATGCTTTCTTCATCACTCTTACTGTTTGGGTCATGCCCACCATTTTGCCTCAAGGCCAGGATCAGATGCTCCATGAAGTGCTTGCATAAGGGATACAATAAGAATAGGGTTTGTTTAATGCAAGGAGATAGAACGTACCCAAGGCTCAGGAGCTCTGGATCTTGGCCACTAGGAGACTAGCTCAACGCATGACCACACCACTTCCACCGATGCAAAAGATGCACTTTCAGCAGTAACAGGCTCCATCTGTAACTCTCCACTCCTTCCCCATCTGCCTTTCCCATGATCTCACAGGTCTTTTCATGTGAAGATTTAGAAAGAGTCTCCAGTTGCACTGGACACTGGCAACTCCAGGAAACAGCAACTGTTGCTGGTGTTGCTCACTTAACTTCATCCTCTTACCTGGCTCAGTCAGAAAGCAAGAGTGGGAACATGCAGTGGGTAACAGGATGAGAGGGAAAGCAGGTAAGATATGCTGGCCATATGCTATGAGGAATGTTAAGAGGACCCCCACATCATGGCAAAACCAAACTGGTTCCATTGACGCAGGCAAAGTCAAGCTATTGGAAAATTTGCAGAGTGGCCCTAAACATCAGCCAGGTTAAGGATGGAATTTTCTGAAGTGCTCAACATTGGTCTAACTTGGCTCACAGTGAAGTCAGCCTTAGACCTCCAAGGTTCACCCAACACCCTTAGAAACCACTTTACTGAAGGCCTCCCACTTAGCTGAGCCACCAGGTTTCTGCACACAACCTAGAATCAAATGTGTTTGATTCTGCCTTCTTGTCCTCCCATTATCTGCCATTATCTCCCCTTCCTTCCTTCTCTGAATTTAACTCATGTCATCCCCTCACTCCTCACCCCTGCAAGACCACACATCCCTTCTGCAGAGGTCTCCTAGCACTGCCTTCGAAGAGGAGCCCACTCCACTCAGTTTTGCATCTCACTTACAAGTCTGTTCCCATTGTGATTGTGTTGGCCTGGCAATAAGATGTAGTACTCATGTGAGTATAAAAGTCTACAACATTGCAATAGGAAAAAGAGTGTACATCACTGCTTCTGAGAGGGAAAGAGAGGGAGAAAGGGAAGTGATGTCTGAGTATAAACTTCACTCTTCCTCCCTTTCCCTACATAGAAAAGAAAATGGGGCAGACTGTTAGCATATGCTGCACTGCAAATGCTCAAAGATCAGATCAGACCTATAGGAGAGAGTGTTTGGTGGAGGCCCAGGGGAAGCCGTATCAGATGGCCAGTGATACGTCTGTCTCACAAACAGATGTCTGGGACCACTCTAGGGTTCTGAAGACCAAAAGGCAACCACCCAAGTTGTCCTCACTGCATGGTTAACCCAGACTTTTAGCTAAATTTTAGCCAAGTCATCTACCAGCCACATGGAAAGGGGAAAAAGATAGGGTTGGAGGCACATCCCCATCTCTATTTTTCACCATTGTACTGCTCCCTCCATACCTTTTTTCAGCAATCACATAAGCCAGACATCTACCCTACCTTCCTGTGCCATTCACTTCCTTTTCAAATCTCTCCTTCTGCGACGCCTGAAAACTAACAAGGCCTATAATCCTACCGCATCCATCCATCCCTATGTGCTAGCACTGCTTGCTTCACTATGCTTACTCTTAGGGGCAACTAAAACCCTCACAAGACCGCACTGAGCTTACAGACCACAAGGCACACTGTTGGTACTGGCACCTAGCCACATCCCATGAAGCTGGGAACCCCAGCATGGCACAAGACACCAACCCAACCAGCATACCATTCAGGAAGCCCAGAGACCTAAAGGCAGGGGATCTAAAGTACATTATTCTAAGTTCAGCAATTTGTTGCTGCCCCATTCTGAACTGTGTCCATTTCATACCAACTCCTGCCCCAACAGCCTGTCAGGGGTCAGGTCTCTCCACAGCATGGCAGAGGCAGCATCTGTGACAAGCAGTGGGATGGGCCAAGTGCACTTTTCTGGGCTGCCTCCTTTGCAATTGGGATGGAGACAGAAGTGACAATTTTAATTTGATCTGACCACAAAAAGCAGTGACCAAACAAGTGCGTGGCTGCAAACCACTTCAAAAAGGGCTGATTTGGTGGTGAAAATGTTACAAAATGTAGCATCTTTTGCAACTTGTGTCCACCCAGCTCCCAGCCTGTCACTGTTTTCAGAATGGGAGGGGGGGGGAGGGGAAGGAAGCAGAGGGAGTTCATTTTGTGGGGTTTTCAGCCCCCCACTGGTAAGGGGGGCAAGTGTACTGCAGTTTCCCCCTCCCACTCTGAGGTGGGGGGCTCCAATTCACTCACCCCATCCTTCAGCACCCACTGGGGAATCCCAAGAAGGAGCTACCTACGCTGTCTTTCCCCCCTTGAAAACAGTGAGCACTAGCAGAAAGCCTGGACGTTGCTATGGGAACCTGGCTGCAGGCTCCCAGCACAGCTAGATTCACCTCCCTGCTGGAACCGCAGTGCACTTCTGTTTGGTCTGGGGTAAGGGTGCAACTCCAAACACTGCACAAATTGTTCTGAGTAACAACTGGGAGCTGTGCTTCTGTCTGCACCCGTAATGCTCAAGAGATTTCAGCAAACGTGAAGCAGGGACTGGAGGCTCCTGTCAGAACAGATGCAGCATGGCTCCCCTTGCGCAAACTGGAGGGCTCACAAACCCAGGGCCAGATTTACCCTTCAGTGGGTCCTAGGCAAACAGACTTGTAGGCCCTGGTGTAGAATAAGCAGGGGCAAAAACTGTTTGCTTTTACGCTTAGTCATTCCACAAGAGCATATCTGGAGAAGCACTGGCAACTTGTTTTTCTTACCCTGCCATACCTTAAGAGGCATCCGCTAACTTGTCTTTCTTATCCTGCCATATCTTAAGAGGCATCCGCTATTTGTTTCTCTCCCACCCTGCTGACTCATAGTTAGAAAGTCCCAAGTCTCGTAACTATGTTGGCCTAAAGTACACACGCGCTAAAGGAAGATTCCAGTACTCTGTAACAGGATATATAAGTAATGAAGGACCAGCACTTGGGGTCGGCTTTGATCTGAGTCTCATGACTTCAGGCAAACCTGCTTGCAAGCAATAAAGGCTTTGTCTCTGTGGCTCGTGATGCGACTCACTTCTGGGGACCAAATTGGAACTTAGCCTCCAGGAGCTCGAACAGCCCCTTGTGCAACACTGGGCTGGTTGAGACCTCCCCTGCCAACCCCAGCGATGCTGCACACATGGAGCAGGGCTCAGATCAGTGTTACCGAGTCTGGCCAGAAAAAGTAGTATTGCCTTTAAAAACAAGCCCAACACATTTCAAAGAGAGGGCAGTTGGGATAGGAGGCAGCAGGGTATGTTGGGGTATATGTGGGAGGGCATCTGTGGGGGCAGGATGTAGGTGTGGAGAGTGTGAGGGAGGATGGAGGGTGTGAAGACCCCCTCACACACTACCCCCATGGTGCCACAGCCCCTGCTACCAGCCGTGGCTGCCCTCAGGGCCCATGCAGGCACCAGTGCCCCATGACTCTGGCCAGTGCTACATGGTGGTGGCAGCAAAGAGCGCAGGTTGGCCCAAGGTTACTCTCATTCTGTGCAGAGTACTTCACAGAAGACATCACAAGTCACAGAGATAGAAATACATTAGAAATAACCCAAAAAAGGTGGAGAAAGCCTCAAGGTGGAGGCAAAAATGATATTCTCCATTCCCTCCACTGCCAAACAAACACCCTCCTCAAAAAACTTATCAAATCAGATTTCAGACACAGAGTAGAATATGCATCAGACTTTCCTCCTTGTCTCCCTCCCCTCCCCCCAACCTATAGATACCTCAGCTCGATTTCTTATGCCCAGGGTGAGCTTTCAGCAATAGCACTTGGACAGAAACACAGTGAGATTCACTGGGAGGGATCACGCAAGACTGTATAGGACATTTTAAAGCAGGGCTGTCTGATTTCCAAGTGGCTGAGAGGCTGTACACCCTGTGGGCCACAAGTAGCAAACCATGGGCCCTCAAGCCACATGCTACAAGGATGCTCCCACAACTACACTATGCACCTGTACAGAACCTCCTCCCCACTGCTGCACTATGTGTCCATTTGCCCCCCCCCCAACCTGCCTATGCACCATGCTACTGCACAGTCCTGGACTCACCCTTCACTCCCTATGCCATGTGCCACACTGCCCTGCCCCTAGGGCAAGGGCAAAATGTGGCAGCCAGAGGAGGGAGGGGGATCCTGGAGACTCCAGCTACTTGTAGGCAGCAATAGGAGAGGCAGTAGCTGAGCAGGAGCTTGGGAGCCACAAATTAACTCCTCATGAGCCACATTGCAAACTGTGGGCTGCCAATTTGACAGCCCTACTTTAAAGCAGTGGCCAGCAATGACTAATAAGCAGTGGGGCCAAAAATCCCAGTTCAGGTCCAGTGGGCTGGTGTCACTTCTCCCTGCTACTGAAATGCCCTGAAGCTCCCCAGCTCCATAGGCTGGACCAAGTGGTTTTGCAGGCTGCAGCCAGCCTGCAGACCGTAGGTTGCTAAGGGTGGGCAAAATGCAGCCCGAGGGCCAGATGCAGCCTGCCAGGCCATTCTATCTAGCCTGCAGGGCCCGTAAAAAATTTAGAAAATTAATATTTGTCTACCCCGGCTGCCTGTCACACGGCCCTCAATGGCTTGCCAAAACTCAGTAAAGTGGCCCTACGCCTGAAATAACTGCCCACCCCTGGTATAAGCTAGAGTGTTGAGCGCTTTGCCCTTTAATCACACACACATGCACAACTTCTCTATGAAATGGGAACTTGCATGCTAGGCTCCCAACAGGGGAAGCAAAACAAGCTGCTTTTTGGAGGACTTGTCATGACATCTTTGACACAGTCTCAACCCTTGGTTTTTACACTGAACCATCCAAAGTGGGGACCGTCTTTGTAGAATAAGAGTAGTGGGTAGTTCAGCAAGACAGAGTGCTTCACAAGAGGCCAGAGGGTTTAGAATTCTAGGAAGAAGACGTGAATAGAGGAACAGGAGTAAGCAGGACAAACTGTTTCAGATACCGGAGATTATGTTTCTTGGCCCGTTTGAAGTTTTCAGAATGCTTGCTTGTCTGCATCGGCATGCTCATCTCCTGCTTTCACCTCCATCTTGGGGGAGACTTGCTTCTTTAAACCTGAACTCTTACAGCTGCATTCAACAGTGGATCAGAACCTGTCCTATCAAGCAAGAAATTGAACTCACTGGCACAAACCCAGCACCAAAGCACAAGCTGGTTTCTTCTGGTTTAACTGAAAAGGAGAAAATCCCAAGTGGTTTAACTAGAACCAAATCTACAGCACGCACTGCTACACTGATCATTTAAGGTTCCAGCTAAACCTTCCCACCATCCACATCTTTCTAGGCTGCATGTCTAGGTTCCTGTTAAACTGGCACCTCTTGTGCAGTTGAGTTATGCTCCAACTTCCAAAGGGCTTGCTCAAAAAGGGTGCTTTAAGTGTTATACAAAACTAGGCCTGTGTTATTCAAGAAACACTTAGATACTTATCTTGCTGGGATCCTTTGACCCCAGCTGACTTCCTGCCCCTGGGGCAGGGGGCTGTACTTGATGATCTTCGAGGTCCCTTCCAGCCCTAACGTCTATGAAATTTATGATCTGTTATCTCCAAGGTATGTGAGAAAAGCAGCACTAGTAGTACATTCATGAAAACTACACTTCCAGCCACATCCTCAGTAAGCAAAGATCTTTTGAACCACCTTACACAACCCATAAACCTTAACACCCTGCCCCTACCACCACAAACCTGCAACAAGTGTTTCTACAGAAGAAACAGCAACTGGTAGGAAGGGACCTGGGGAAAGAAAAAAAAAACCCATTCTCAGAGAGCTCCTGGAAGGGCTATTTTGTGCATCCTATAATTTATAAACTGCCTCTCTTTCCCAAGTCACCTCAGCTCAGAGGGCTCCAGCCATTAGAAAAAGGATTCCTGAAGAGTTAAAACTATACTCCGGGGGGGATCCTTCCACCATCTCTTCCTTAAGTACTCCAGATAGGTAGTATGCTGAAACCATCTGATTTCTGCCATTATCCATCCACCTAGAAGTGAGGCAAAAAAAAAAAATGTAGCGAATAATCTTGGAGCAAGAATTGAACAGACTGTGAGCTAAGAGATGTCAGCATGTCTCACCAAGCTGCCATGCCAGGCAGGAGAATCACATGGCAGTGGTTTGCAAAAGACAAGAGGGAAGTGACTTTTAATCCTAGCACAAAAGGATTTTTGCACGAGGGATTTGGATTAGCCGAGTCTGCTTGTATTTACAGTGGCTTTGGACATGGAAGAGATGGGCCATGGAAATGAAGGACAAAAGCATTAGCTTCAGTCAGAACTTTGCTGAAGCAATGATCTGCAGTAAGTGGCATACACTTCCACCCAGATCCCAGAAGAGGAGCCATAAAACTCACAGTACCCACCTGCCCAGGACAGAGGAGCTACAAATATGCAGGATCCTGCATCAGCCACAGAACTAGGTCTACCCACACAAGTGCTGCTTTGGAAGACTGGGCTGAAACTTTCTTGAGCTGGGCTGAAGGGGAAAGAATTCAGCAGGAGCAGAGGCAAAAATCACCATTCACACTTCCAGACAATGCATTGTATGCTTTTGTCCATTTTAATTCCCAGCCCTGCAGCTCTACCTGGGCTGAGGCAGCTGTGAGGAAGCACAAAAGGCTGTGAAGCATGTCGCTCAACACCCTGTTACCACTCACTCCTCTTGACTTGGGCACAAGGGCATATGAGGGTTAGCACTCAGTCATTCCACTGAAGGCAAAAGTAAGTCCGCCTCTGCTGTGAATTAAGAGCCTTCTTCAAATATCCACCAAGAGTGTGAACAACAGGTTTGGCAGAAAGTTTAGTCTAAGCCATTTACCTAGCAAATGGCACAAGCACACCTAACTGCACAGCTTGGATCTTCACTACCATGCCTCCTGCTTTTCATATTCCCCAGCAGTATGTCATGGTTGGCTCCAAGATGAACATGAGCTGGCAGTGTAATGAGGCCATCAACAAAGCCAATCACACTTTGTCATGTATTAGCAGATGCATGACCAACAGATCAAGAGAGATGATGCTCCCCCTCCATGTGGCATTGGTCAGGTTGCAGTTGGAGTGCTGTGGCCGGTTTTGGGCGCCGCACTTCAAGAGGGACACGGAGAGTCTGGGGAGGGTTCAGAGGAGGGCCACTCGCATGATTAGTGACCTCAGTGAAAGACCCTACCAGCGGAGGTTGAGAGATCAGGATCTCTTCAGCCTTCACAAGAGATGCCGGAGAGGAGACCTCGTGGCCGCCTATCAGTTTATCAGCGGAAAACAACAGGAAATTGGCGATGTGCTTTTTACCAGAACACCCCAGGGAGTAACTAGGAATAATGTGTGTAAACTAGTTGAGAGTAGATTTAGGTTAGAAATTAGGAAAAAAAAAAAAATTTTTACAGTAAGGGTGGCTAGAATCTGGAATGTGCTTCCAAGAGACGTGGTGCCATCGCCTAACTTGGAGGTCTTCAAAGAGGAGGCTCGATAGACATCTGGCTGGGGTCATCTGACCTCAGTCCTCTTTCCTGCCAGGGGCAGGGGATCGGACACGATGATCCACTGTGGTCCCTTCTGACTCTACAATCTATTAAATACTTTAACACCTGGTACTCTCTCAAAAGTCATGCCAGGGAAGCAGCCCAGTTGCTTACAGGAGACTCAGACTATCTCTTCACTAGCCTGGAAACTGAAGCCATTTCACAGGGAGGTGCTGTTGCCTCTAGGTCAGTGGACACCAACTAGTAGATCTCAATCCATCGGTAGATCTCAGAGCCTCTTGCAGTAGATCCGAGCCTGGGGGTGGGGGCTGAGTGCCCGCATGCACCCCAACTCAGCAGGTCAGTCCATGGGCAGAGGGAAGTGGGGAGGGCTAGACTGAGACCCTCATGGGGAGGGACAGTGCTGCAGAGGCAGGAGCAGGGGTCAGTTGAGTGGGACCTCAGCTAGGTGGGACTTGCCTGCTGGGGAGGTGTGCCCCCAAATATTTTTTCTTCCTCTACTTTGATCTGTCCCTCTCCCCTCCCAACAGACTTACCTGCTGGGTGGGGGAGGGCAGTGGCAGCACAGAGTTTGGGTTGCTTTTAAATGCCAAAAGTTATCTCCTACTTTAAAAAAAAAAAAAAAAAATGTTGGAGACTGCTGCTCTAGGTAACCTGGAGCTGGAAGAAAATCACCATGCTGCAAAAGTCCTCCTGTAGATTACCCAGCATGTTTCTAGCTTGTTTTTACAAATACGTTTCAGCAAGGAATCCAGAGTGTCATCTCCAAATTTACAGCCAGTTTATAAAGGCAGCAGCAAGGAGAGACCATTTCCTCATCTCTCACTAGGCTGGGTGATAATTTAAATCCCTCCCTTCCTGCTGACATTGGGAGGAAGCCAGATATGATTATATGGAATATACAAACATGAACTTTAGAAAGGGAAAGTCCAGTGTGTGCCTTGTTGATTAGTACAGAATAGACAAAGTATGAAGGAGCCTGTAAGGTGCAGTTTTAAGTATCCCCAGCCAGGAGGCTGTTCTTAGTCCCTTAGAAGACTATTCTACAGTCTCAACAGTTCCTCCCCCTCAAGGATCGCTTAAATATTGTTTACTGAGTATTGTTCTCTTCTTAGTTTGCCTGTGTTACTTGCAATTATATAGCTCCCAAATGACTAATGAGGAGCAGTATCTTATTATTAGCATTTCTCTGTTAAGATCTTTTCCCCTCCTGCACTTGAATCTGCAGCAGGAATTTAGCTCTCGAGTCTTCCTTCATAATGACTTAGTGGCACATGGATATAGGATTGACAGGGTCTTCCTAGTCAACTCCAGATGCCTGCAGTTACAGCACACTACATCATAAACTTTTGTCCAAAAGGGTCCACCCAGGACATTTGTTCTTTCCCCTCTTGCAATGTATGGCCACACAAAATCCAATAAATGTGAACCCTTGCAATGTGCCACAGAAAGAGAAATGGAGGCACTACTAAGGTCTTGGGTCCCTGCAGTGGCAGGAAGCTTGAATGGAAAGGACTGAAAATTGTTGTGTCTGCAGTAGAGGGAAATAGAGGGAACTGGAGCCTTCAGGAATCTGGATTTTCTCCCACTTGCCAACACTGCTTGCAGCATTAGATCTCATAGGCACTGCTAAATGCAGGTGCTAGCATGATTTTTGATGGGCCTCAGCAGAAGTGTTTCTGAACTCCTTCTGCATTAATTGACTTGGACAAACAGATCTGTTCAAATGTATGCAACACCACGAGCATTCAAGTTCAACAGCTGTCAAGTCTGCTAATTTCCTGCTCCAGACAGCACCATACATCAGTTAAACCATGAGGCAAGATATGGTTTTGTAGCATTAAGCTGAGCTATTCAAACTGAAACCAATTTAATCCTACAGCATTGGTCTTGTGCTGTGTTTATTTGCAGGAGTGCTAGAAGGGACACATGGACCCATGACTCCATGCAGAAGTATTACAGACTAGACTGAGGAGTGGAAGAGACCTGGACTTTGTTCATAGTTTCATAGTTTCATAGTAGCTAGAGTCGGAAGGGACCTAGGTAGATCATCTAGTCCGACCCCCTGCCTTAGCAGGAAAGAGCACCGGGGTCAGATGACCCCGGCAAGGTGCTCATCTAACTTCCTTTTAAAAATCCCCAGGCTAGGAGCCTGCACCACTTCCCCTGGAAGCTGGTTCCAGGCCCTAGCCACCCTGACTGTGAAGTAGCGCCTCCTAATATCTAATCTAAACTTACCCTCCGCCAGTTTGTGACCGTTATTCCTGGTCACTCCTGGCAGCGCACGGGGGAACAGGGACTCCCCCAATACCTGCTGATCCCCCCTGACCAGTTTGTAGCAGGCCACAAGGTCCCCCCTTAGCCTTCTCTTGTGGAGGCTAAACAGGTTCAGGTCCCGTAGCCTATCCTCATAAGGCCTGCCCTGCTGACCCCTGATCATACGAGTGGCCCTCCTCTGAACTCTTTCCATATTGTCCACGTCCCTCTTGAAGTGTGGCGCCCAGAACTGGACGCAGTACTCCAGCTGCGGCCTGACCAGTGCCGCATAGAGGGGGAGGATCACCTCCCTGGACCTGCTCGAGATGCATCTGTGGATGCATGATAGGGTACGATTGGCCTTCTTGACTGCCTCCCCACACTGCCGGCCCATGTTCATCGTGGAGTCAATGACGACTCCAAGATCCTTTTCCGTCTCCGTGCTGGCAAGAGGAGAGTTCCCCAACCTGTAAGTGTGGTGCCGGTTCTTCCTCCCCATGTGCAACACCTTGCACTTATCAGTGTTAAACCCCATCCTATTCTCATCCGCCCACCGTTGCAACCTGTCAAGGTCAGCTTGTAGCCTATTGCACCCTTCTAGTGCACCCACATCCCCCCACATCTTAGTGTCATCAGCAAACTTGAACAGGGTGCTTTCTACCCCCTCATCCAAGTCACTGATGAAGATGTTGAACAGTGCAGGCCCGAGGACCGAGCCCTGCGGAACCCCACTGCCCACATCCTTCCAGGTCGAGAAGAACCCATCCACTACCACCCTCTGGGTGCGGCCCTCCAACCAGCTGGCGACCCATTTGACCGTGTGGGCATCGACACCACAGTCTCTCAGCTTTTTGATGAGAACAGGGTGAGAGACAGTGTCGAAAGCCTTCCGGAAGTCCAAAAAGACTACATCCACAGCAACCCCTGCGTCTAATGATTTGGTGACCTGATCGTAAAAGGCCACCAGGTTGGTCTGACAAGACCTGCCACTGATAAACCCATGTTGGTTGCCCCTGAGCATGCATTCCCCCGCAAGGCCCTCCTGGACGTGTGCCAGGATAATTTTTTCAAAGAGCTTCCCCGGGATTGAGGTCAGACTAACTGGCCTGTAATTTCCCGGGTCCTCTTTTTTTCCCTTTTTGAAGATAGGGACCACATTGGCCCTCTTCCAGTCCTCCGGCACCTCGCCAGAGCACCACGAGTGCTCATAGAGCCGTGCCAGGGGTCCCGCAATGACCTCAGCCAGTTCCTGTAGAACCCTAGGGTGAAGATCGTCCGGACCAGCGGACTTGAACACGTCCAGCTTCTCCAGAAGTACCCTAACTAACTCCTCGCTAACCCTTGGCCCAGGCGTGTCTCTCTCGGGGCCCGAGGGGGGCCCAGCAGGGAGGTGGCTGAACTGGTCCCTACTTAGGAAGACAGAGGCAAAGAAATCGTTAAATATGTTAGCTTTGTCATCTGGCGTGATGACTAAGTTGCCCATCGTGTCCTGCAGGGGCCCCACATTACCCGGGACCCTCTTTTTACCCCCTATGTATTTGAAGAAGGACTTCTTATTGTCCTTAATCCGGGAAGCTAGTCCTATCTCCAACTCTGCCTTGGCCCTCCTGACTGCCCCCCTACATCCTCGGGCGACTATAACATAGTCCTTCTTGGCGATGACCCCATCTCTCCATTGGGTATATGCCTCCCTTTTAGCAAGGAGACATTCCCGGATGCTCTTAGTGAGCCATGGGGGTTTATGTGCCCTCCTGCTCCCTTTGACCCTTGTTGGGATTACCTCCCTTTGGGCATGGAGGATCGTCTCCTTAAGGAGCAACCACTCACCTTCAACATCTGATTCCCTTCCCCTCTGGGTCCTCAGCGCTTCCCCAACTATCCTCCTTAGCTTGTTGAAGTCAGCCCTCCTAAAGTCTAGGGCTGTTGCCTTGCTGCAGCCCTTTGCCACCTTACGCTGGATGGTGAATTCCAGCAAGCGATGATCACTGTCTCCCAGGTGGCCCATCACCCGCAGCCCCCTCACCAGGTCCTCACCCGTGGCCAGCACTAGGTCCAACAAGGCGTCTCCCCTGGTGGGACTGTGCACCTCCTGGGTTAGATGGAGGTCCTGCAGTCTGGCTAAGAACCGACGTGAGCGATCAGACTTGGCTGACTGCTCCTCCCAGCAGATGTCTGGGAAGTTTAGGTCCCCCATGATGACCACATCCTTAGCCCTCACTGCCTCTGTAAGCTGACCTAAGAATTCCAGGTCGAGCTCTTCTCCCTGGTTGGGAGGTCTGTAGTAGACTCCCACCGTTAAGTCTCTCTCCCCTGGACTGCCTTTTACTCTAACCCAGAGCACCTCAGAGTGCCCCCCTTCTACCCCCATGCTAATTAACGAGGAAGTATATTCCTCCTTGATGTAGAGTGCTACTCCTCCACCTTTCCTTCCTATCCTGTCCCTCCTGTATAGCCTATAGCCCTTGACACTCACCGCCCAGTCATGCGATGAGTCCCACCACGTTTCTGTGATCCCTACTATGTCAGGGCTGGTGACAGCTAGGAGGAGGGCGAGTTCCTCCTGCTTCTTCCCCATACTTCGAGCATGTTTTCAGCAGAGAAGATATTCAGACATGGAAAAGCCAACTGGCTGTGTGGCTAAGGAAGATAAGAGAAAGCGTGGCTCCTTTACTAAAAGAGGAAGGCAACCTAGTGAGATATGTGAAAAAGGATGAAGTGCTCAATAGCTTTTTCACCTCAGTCTTCACTGGCAAAGTCAGCTCCTAGACTACTGCACCTGGAAGCAGATTGGGGAAACAGATGAACAGCCAAACAGTGGCTGTTTAGAAAAAAGCTAGACATATACAAGTCCATGGGGCCAGACAGGATGCTCCTGATGATGCTGAAGGAGTTGGCCAATGAGTTTTGAAAGATGATGGCTAGCAGCTCTGCAAACTCAACCTGGACTTCTCCTGATCACCATGACTGGAAAAAAGCAAATATGGTACCCATCTTTAAGAAAGAGAAGAAGGATCCAGGGAACTACAGGCCAGTCAACCTCAGTACTTGGAAAAATCATGGAGCAGGTATTCAAGGAATCCATTTTTAAGCACTTGGAGGAGAAGAAGGTGATTAGGAACAGTCAGCATGGATTCATCGGGGCAAGTCATGCCTGACCAACCTGATTACTTTGTGATGGAATGACTGGCTCTGGGTTGAGGGAAGAGCAGCAGATGTGGGGCACCTTGACTTCAGTAAAGCTTCTGATGTGGTCTCTGTGGTACCCATATATTCAGTTATGCTGTCAGCACAGAAAACAGACATGAAGTTGACAAAAGAGAAACCTAAGTGTTCCGACTGCACGGTTGTTACTGAGCTGCTGAAACAGGGAAATGTAGTTTTATGACATTGTCAAGATAGTAAAACACCTGTGTTACAGTGTTCTGCAAACCACAAAACCGTGTCAAAGGTAAGCAGCTCTCCCAATGAGGCAGCAGCTCAGGGCAGCTCACCCAACAAAGAAGCTGCTCAAGGCAGCTTGACAAAATTTTAAATCGCAACAGGATACGGCAGCTACAACATGAACCTGGCTGCACAGTGCATCCAAAGATCTGCTAACCGCAGGTGGGTAGCCACTTAGCCAATCACAGTAAGGGTTAATCCAAATTTGGTTCTAAATTCCGCTTGAATACGAATAAATTTGGGACGAAATTTGAGCAAAGGGTGCAGATCTTCAGGTTCCCATAGAAGCATACTGCTGTGGGAACACATGACTTAAGAAGCTTTGCGGGTGCTGCAGAACCAACGGCTTAGCTGATCTGCTCCAGGCATCATCTGTAAGGGTGTCTTTAACAATGCGCATAAGAGGTAACAAGGCTTGAACATGCTATATTGGATTTTGAGAGTACACTCTAAGTTATTCTCTCTCTCTTAAATAAAACAAAGCTTGCCTCAGAGATCTGCATGTCTACTTTAAGTAACTCATCCACTTGACCCAATTACGGGTACAACAGTCTCCCACAACATTCTCGCAAGCAAGCTAAGGAAGTATGGGTTGGATGAATGGATTGCAAGGTAGATAGAAAACTGAGTGAATCTGGCTCAAAGTGTAGTAGCCAATGGCTCAATGTCTAATTGGCAGCCAGTATCAAGTGGAGTGTCCCAGGGGTCAGTCTTGGGGCCAGCTTTATTCAATGTCTCCATCAATGACCTGGAAGATGGGATGGAGTGCACCCTGAGCAAGTTTCCAGATGACACTAAGCGGGGTCGGAGTAGTAAATACACTGGAGGGTAGGGCTAGGATTTAGAAAGTTCTCAACAGATTGGAGGATTGGAGCAAAAGAAATCAAGAGATTTAATAAAAGACAAGTGCAAAGTTCTAGACTTCAGACAGAAAAATGCCATGCACTGCTACAGGCTTGGGACCAACTGGCTAAGCAACAGCTCTGCAGAAAAGGACCTGGTGGTTTACAGTGGACAATAAGCTAAACAGGAACCAACAGTATGCCCTTGTTTCCAAGAAGGTTAACAGCATACTAGGCTGCATTAGTAGAATCATTACCAGCAGATGGAAGAAAATTATTCTTCCCCTCTATTCAGGACTGGTGAAGCCACAGCTGGAACACTATAACCAGTTTTGGGCCTCCCACTACAGAAAGGATGTGGACAAATTGGAGAGAGTCCAGCAGAGGGCAACAAAGATGTTTAGGGGGCTGGAGCACATGACTTACGAGGAGAGGCCAAGGAAACTGGAATTATTTAATCTAGAGAAGAGAAGCCTGAGAGGGGATTTAATAGCAACTCTCAACTACCCGAAGTGCGATTCCAAAGAGGATGAAGCTAGACTGTGCTCAGTGGTGGCAGATGACAGAACAAAAAGCAATGGTTGCAAGTTGGTGCCAGGGAAGTTTAGGTTAGATATCAGAAAGAGCTCTCTCTCACTGGGAAGATAGTAAAGCACTAGAACAGGCTACCCAGAAAAGTTGTGGAATCTCCATCCTTTAAGACCAGACAAGAAAAAGCCTTGGCTAGGACAGTCCTGCTTTGAGCAGGAGTTGAACTAGATGACCTCCTGAGGTTCCTTCCAACCTAATTGTCTATGATTCTAATAGCCGCTTCCACGAAGCTTCTAAGAAGCAGCCTCATACACGGTACAAAAAGGTTTCTATGTAGATGCTTCAGCATCTAAAGTTATGAAGTGAGATGTATAAACCAGGGTGGGATATAAATCTAACAAACCACCAAACATGTTCCAAATGTTTTCCATATTCTCCTCTTTTTTCTCTATAAAGTACATCAGGCTATACGACACAGTGAGATGAAGCACCAACAGATATTATGCAATAGGGAATACTCTTATCCTAGCTAGCAAGAGAGATAACAGAGAAGTAACAAGATTTTATATTTCTGAGAGAAGTGGGTTTGGTTATCTGCACATGTCCAGGCAGCCTGCTAACAAAAGCACCTCATTCCATTAGGTGAGACACCAACAATGCCATGTTTCTAAGAATCCCATCTCAAGCTTTGAGTGGTTAAGCAGTTAAATCATCACTGCAGTGATTAAAAAAAAAGCAACTTTTACTTAACCAGATTTAAGGAGCGTTTGATTTGCTCTGGGTAGGATGGGCTTGGAAGCAACTCAGTTTGAGAACCTGGTATCTTGCAGAAACTCTCCTTGTAACTCACATTCTGTAGCTGGTTGGCTACTGTGGGCAGAGGTAAGAAAATGCATGAAGTTTTGCAGATTAAACAGGAATAGTAGCAATAACTCCCTTCCTCATCATAATTAAAAGATCCCTAAACGAGAATGCTCTTTAGACAGACCCACTGTTCTTGGGGTGGTAAATGTTGCTTCTTGTCCCCACTTAGACATGTCCTACCACTCTAGTAGATGGCAAGCTATGTTGGTGACCTATTTTCAATTAATTGGAATGGGAGGGGGCAGGGAGGCAGCTAGGTGGCATCTGGGGCTTGGGAGCTGCTGGGGCAGGGGGAGCAGAAGGTTGTGGGCCCTGGCCCTGGGAAGCAGTGGGAGGCTGCGGACTGGGAGTGAGGGGCCACGTTGAGGACATGGGGCCATAAATGGGATCATGCTGATGGAAAAAAAAGAAAAGTTTGGGAAGCACTGATCCAAGGACTCACTGAGGCCACTATACACACTTGTTGGAAATCTCTGAAGCAAAGTTTCTAGAACAAGCCTTCAAATGTTTGTTTTCAAAAGCCCAGATCAGAGAAACATTTATTCAGTTTTCTGGTTCTCATTCTACTTTGCCTGCTCTGCCTTTAAGGAAGGGAAAGCAGAAAGAATAAGAGGGAAAAGCAGGAAGGCCCAGATTCAATAGATAAAAGCCAAGGGAAATGCCATACCACTCTCTGCCCCCTCAAAAAAAGAAAGGCACACCAATGGTTTCTGATTTCTAAAACCCCAGAAGGATGTGATTTTATTACATTTTCATGTCAACCTAATACAAAAAATGTGCCATTTCAATCCCCGCCCCTTGCAGAAAAAAAATAGTAATTTGACAAAGCCACATTTTCTGATGGAATTTTTTCATAAAAAAAAAGAAAACGGAAAGTGGCTCGTCATGATAGTCAGACCACAGGGACAGCCTCCTTTCGTACCTGAAGAACTAAGCAGAGAGAATCTGCGTAACTAAACCCAGAAGCAGCCCTAGTCAGTCCATCTCTAGAGCTGCCTTGAAGGATGGTACAGTTAAGTGGTACTGAAGCAGCTTACCTGGGAATGGATTTTTTTTTAAGAGGGCAAGAGC